>NC_140025.1:600000-1195898 GCF_964263955.1 Coregonus lavaretus
GACCGGGCTGGCGGCGCGCACCACTGGCTTGGTGCGGGGAGCAGGAACAGGCCGGACCGGGCTGGCGACGCGCACCACTGGCTTGGTGCGGGGAGCAGGAACAGGCCGGACCGGGCTGGCGACGCGCACCACTGGCTTGGTGCGAGGGACAGGAACAGGCCGGGCTGGACTGGGAACACGCACCACAGGCTTGGTGCGGGGAGAAGGAACAGGCCGGGCCGGACTGTCGACGCGCACCACTGGCTTGGTGCGGGGAGCAGGAATGGGCCGGGCTGGACTGGGAACACGCACCATTGGCTTGGTGCGGGGAGCCGGAACGGGCCGGGCCGGACTGTGGAGGCGGACTGGAGGTCTGGAGCGGAGAGCTGACATAACCCGTCCTGGCTGAATGCCTATCTCCACACAATATGTGTGAGACCTCAGCACAGGACGTACAGGGCTGTGCACTCGTACTGGTGCTACAGCACGTGGCACTGGCGCAGGATATCCGGGACCGAGGAGGGGTACTGGAGGCCACGAGCGTTGAGCCGGCACACTCCGTCCTGGCTGCATGCCCACCTTAGCACGACACGTGCGTGGTGCTAGCACAGGACGTACAGGACTGTGCCGGAACACTCGCGGCACAGTACGTGGCTCCGCATAACACGGAGCCTGCCCAGTCTCACGCTTCCTAGCCTGAGTACGGGGAGTTGGCTCTGCTCTAACTCTAGGCTCCGCCAACCACCCTTTTAGCCCCCCAAATTTTTTTTCTTGGGGCTGTCTCTCGGGCTTCCTCCTCGGCAGGTACCCTCTGCGTTGCCGCTGCTCCTCTCTGTAGCGCGCCTCCACAGTCTCCTCCCAAGGACGGCGATCCATTCCGGCCTGGATCTCTTCCCAAGTCCAGGATCCCTTCCCGTCCAGGATCTCCTCCCAAGTCCAGGCTGTCCGTTCCTGGACACGCTGCTTGGTCCTCCTTTGGTGGGATCTTCTGTCACGATCGTCGATAGATGCGGACCAAGGCGCAGCGTGATAAGCGTACATTCTTTTATTAAGTGTACACAACAACCAAAACAATAAACCAAACGATACGTGAAGTCCTAGGTTATACACAAACAAACCTTACGGAACAAGATCCCACAATAAACTGGTGCCCACAGGCTGCCTAAGTATGGTCCCCAATCAGAGAGAACGAGCTACAGCTGTCTCTGATTGGGAACCACCCTGGCCAACATAGAAACTAAACGATCTAGAACACAACATAGAAAACTATAACATAGAAAAATACACACCCTCGCTCAACATATAAGAGTCCCCAGAGCCAGGGCGTGACAGTGCCCAGAGAATCCTACAGGGGAGGGTCAGTTTCCAGTGTTAAATACGCGAGCTGATCAAGAACCTATGCTGCAGGTTCAAATAGAAAACAGATGCACACCCATGATGATAGATACTGGAGCCACTTACACTTGTGTAAGTCCAAATTATGCCTCTCACCTCCCCATGTCTGGCAAATACGCCAAAACTGTAGGATTCTCGGGACAAACGCAGTTAATTCCAATGACAGCTCCAGTTCGCCTGACAGCGGATGACAAATTCGCAACCCTCCCTATACTCGTATTCAGAACACACCCCTGTCAACCTATTAGGAAGAGATGCCCTATGCAAAATGGGTATACAAATTTGGTGCTCCTCTGAAGGGGTAATTATAGATAAAGCAGGGATAAACTTACAAATGGTAATGACACAAGATACAGCAAATGTACAGTGGGGAGAACAAGTATTTGATACACTGCCAATTTTGCAGGTTTTCCTACTTACAAAGCATGTAGAGGTCTGTAATTTTATCATAGGTACACTTCAACTGTGAGAGACGGAATCTAAAACAAAAATCCAGAATATCACATTGTATGATTTTTAAGTAATTAATTTGCATTTTATTGCATGATATAAGTATTTGATACATCAGAAAAGCAGAACTTAATATTTGGTACAGAAACCTTTGTTTGCAATTACAGAGATCATACGTTTCCTGTAGGTCTTGACCAGGTTTGCACACACTGCAGCAGGGATTTTGGCCCACTCCTCCATACAGACCTTCTCCAGATCCTTCAGGTTTCGGGGTTGTCGATGGGCAATACGGACTTTCAGCTCCCTCCAAAGATTTTCTATTGGGTTCAGGTCTGGAGACTGGCTAGGCCACTCCAGGACCTTGAGATGCTTCTTACGGAGCCACTCCTTAGTTGCCCTGGCTGTGTGTTTCGGGTCGTTGTCATGCTGGAAGACCCAGCCACGACCCATCTTCAATGCTCTTACTGAGGGAAGGAGGTTGTTGGCCAAGATCTCGCGATACATGGCCCCATCCATCCTTCCCACAATACGGTGCAGTCGTCCTGTCCCCTTTGCAGAAAAGCATCCCCAAAGAATGATGTTTCCACCTCCATGCTTCACGGTTGGGATGGTGTTCTTGGGGTTGTACTCATCCTTCTTCTTCCTCCAAACATGGCGAGTGGAGTTTAGACCAAAAAGCTCTATTTTTGTCTCATCAGACCACATGACCTTCTCCCATTCCTCCTCTGGATCATCCAGATGGTCATTGGCAAACTTCAGACGGGCCTGGACATGCGCTGGCTTGAGCAGGGGGACCTTGCATGCGCTGCCGGATTTTAATCCATGACGGCGTAGTGTGTTACTAATGGTTTTCTTTGAAACTGTGGTCCCAGCTCTCTTCAGGTCATTGACCAGGTCCTGCCGTGTAGTTCTGGGCTGATCCCTCACCTTCCTCGTGATCATTGATGCCCCACGAGGTGAGATCTTGCATGGAGCCCCAGACCGAGGGTGATTGACCGTCATCTTGAACTTCTTCCATTTTCTAATAATTGCGCCAACAGTTGTTGCCTTCTCACCAAGCTGCTTGCCTATTGTCCTGTAGCCCATCCCAGCCTTGTGCAGGTCTACAATTTTATCCCTGATGTCCTTACACAGCTCTCTGGTCTTGGCCATTGTGGAGAGGTTGGAGTCTGTTTGATTGAGTGTGTGGACAGGTGTCTTTTATACAGGTAACGAGTTCAAACAGGTGCAGTTAATACAGGTAATGAGTGGAGAACAGGAGGGCTTCTTAAAGAAAAACTAACAGGTCTGTGAGAGCCGGAATTCTTACTGGTTGGTAGGTGATCAAATACTTATGTCATGCAATAAAATGCAAATTAATTACTTAAAAATCATACAACGGAGGGGGGAGGTGATAAGGAAAATTAAAAAACAGGGATACTGGTCACCATATCTACAGGCAACGGTAGATGAGGCATTAACAAAATGTAAGGTGTGTGCTCAAAACAATGTACGAAAAGGAATAACTATGCCTATAGGGCATATACCTGTTCCAGAAGGACTGTTTCGACACCTAGTCATGGACTATGTACAGTGGGGGGAAAAAGTATTTAGTCAGCCACCAATTGTTCAAGTTCTCCCACTTAAAAAGATGAGAGAGGGAAAAAAATCCAGAAGATCACATTGTAGGATTTTTAATGAATTTATTTGCAAATTATGGTGGAAAATAAGTATTTGGTCAATAACACAAGTTTCTCAATACTTTGTTATATACCCTTTGTTGGCAATGACACAGGTCAAATGTTTTCTGTAAGTCTTCACAAGGTTTTCACACACTGTTGCTGGTATTTTGGCCCATTCCTCCATGCAGATCTCCTCTAGAGCAGTGATGTTTTGGGGCTGTCGCTGGGCAACACAGACTTTCAACTCCCTCCAAAGATTTTCTATGGGGTTGAGATCTGGAGACTGGCTAGGCCACTCCAGGACCTTGAAATGCTTCTTACGAAGCCACTCCTTCGTTGCCCGGGCAGTGTGTTTGGGATCATTGTCATGCTGAAAGACCCAGCCACGTTTCATCTTCAATGCCCTTGCTGATGGAAGGAGGTTTTCACTCAAAATTTCACGATACATGGCCCCATTCATTCTTTCCTTTACATGGATCAGTCGTCCTGGTCCCTTTGCAGAAAAACAGCCCCAAAGCATGATGTTTCCACCCCCATGCTTCACAGTAGGTATGGTGTTGTTTGGATGCAACTCAGCATTCTTTGTCCTCCAAACACGACGAGTTGAGTTTTTACCAAAAAGTTATATATTTTGGTTTCATCTGACCATATGACATTCTCCCAATCCTCTTCTGGATCATCCAAATGCACTCTAGCAAACTTCAGACGGGCCTGGACATGTACTGGCTTAAGCAGGGGGACACGTCTGGCACTGCAGGATTTGAGTCCCTGGCGGCGTAGTGTGTTACTGATGGTAGGCTTTGTTACTTTGGTCCCAGCTCTCTGCAGGTCATTCACTAGGTCCCCCCGTGTGGTTCTGGGATTTTTGCTCACCGTTCTTGTGATCATTTTGACCCCACGGGGTGAGATCTTGCGTGGAGCCCCAGATCGAGGGAGATTATCAGTGGTCTTGTATGTCTTCCATTTCCTAATAATTGCTCCCACAGTTGATTTCTTCAAACCAAGCTGCTTACCTATTGCAGATTCAGTCTTCCCAGCCTGGTGCAGGTCTACAATTTTGTTTCTGGTGTCCTTTGACACCTCTTTGGTCTTGGCCATAGTGGAGTTTGGAGTGTGACTGTTTGAGGTTGTGGACAGGTGTCTTTTATACTGATAACAAGTTCAAACAGGTGCCATTAATACAGGTAACGAGTGGAGGACAGAGGAGCCTCTTAAAGAAGAAGTTACAGGTCTGTGAGAGCCAGAAATCTTGCTTGTTTGTAGGTGACCAAATACTTATTTTCCACCATAATTTGCAAATAAATTCATTAAAAATCCTACAATGTGATTTTCTGGATTTTTTTCCCTCAATTTGTCTGTCATAGTTGATGTGTACCTATGATGGAAATTACAGGCCTCTCTCATCTTTTTAAGTGGGAGAACATGCACAATTGGTGGCTGACTAAATACTTTTTTCCCCCACTGTAGATATGATAAAAAAGGTGAATGGCAAAAGATACATAGTAGTGATCATAGATAGATTTAGCAGATGGGTAGAGGCAGTACCATCAGCAGATCTAGGATCAGGGAGAGTAATCAAATGTCTAACCAGAGAAGTAATACCCAGATTTGGAATACCAACAGAAATTAACTCAGACAATGGATCTGCATTTATCCAGAAAACAGTGAAGCTCAATTGGGTGGTTGCACTACCACTAGCTTTAATGAGCTATCGCATGCAAACTAACAGAAATACGCATTTAACCCTGCATGAAATACTTATGGGTCGACCCATGCCAGTGCTAGTTCAGTACCCTACAAAGGACCCTCATTGGAACAATTAGAGATATAACTTAAAGCATATGTAAGACAACTAACTGCTATACATAAAGTGATCTATCTCCAGGAAAAAAGGCGAGAACCGGAACCCGGACCAGAGGAGCCAGGACCGGTGATCCCAGGAGACCAAGTCTACACCTGAGTGTTTCGCAGAAAGTGGAACGAGCCCAGGAGAGAAGGACCATATACGGTGATCAGAGCGACGCCCACGGCAATACAGGTGGAGGGAAGTACAACGTGGTATCATCTGAAAAACTGCACCAGGGTCTCGAAGGGAACCGGCCTGCCACCGACGAGCCATGAGGAAGCTGAGGATGTCGAGGCACCAGGCGGGGTCCAAGAAGAAGAAGCGAGCACGAGTCTTAGCACCAACATCGAAGGCCAGCAGGTACTCCCTCCTGAAAATCCGGAGAGGCAGGAGATGGGGCCTGATGGTGTGGGGAATACTGCTAATAGGATACCTGCTATGGCAAATGCCCCAAGCACAAGCAATGACCCAGGTAATGGAGGGACAACAGGAAATGGGGGGGAAAGTGACTTCCCTGCCATTGAGGAAAGTAACTTCCCCGCCATTGGGGAAAGTGACTTCCCCGCCATTGAAGAAAGTGACTCCCCTGCCACTGAGGAGAGTGACTTCCCTACAATTGACTTCTCTGCCATCTTATGGTCCCCAACAACTGAAGAGCTGTGGAATTGCTCTAACACTAATAGCAGTTAACCTAGGAAAGTTGGTAGTGAGTCTGCCCACAACTATACAGTATTCTAGAGATAGCCTTACTGAGCCAGGAAGAGTATCTGTTGTGAACAGAGACCAAATATTGTACACAGGCTGGCCTAGACTAGGTAGATGTCAGAAAGAAGGATATGCAATGTTTAAAATAAAATGCCTAAAAAATAATTGTGTGGAAGTTAACCCAAAAACAAATAATAATTGAAAACTTGTAGGGAATAGGTATGCAAAAAATAATGGATATACAACAAGCCAAACATCTTATGATCTCACCAGTACTTAAGGAATTGGCCCCGGAAGCTAGAATAAAAAATAGAATAAAAAAGCAGGTACCATTGGAAACAGCTCAAACTAGTATTTCTATTCCAGCCCAGGAAATTACAGTTACAGAAACTCAAAGATCCTTTTCAATACGGAGGATAAAACCTCTACCAGAACTATCACTTTGTGAGTGGGCTAATCATCAAACAATAGGAGAAGCAATTTGGGATGAATATGGCTGTCAAATAGAAATGAACAAAGGAGACACCACTTGGGAAATTACCTTAGAGGAATTGACACAAGAAAATGATGCAAAGTATGTTTTGGAAATAGTCAGCACTAAATGGTCAGAAAGGAATAATATAACAACGATCGATATTACTCCTATTCCCGCGCATCAACCTAGACAGGAAGGAGAAATAGGGACAGTTAATGTAACTATGGCAATCACCCAAGGACCGTCAATTGTTGTAACAACTAAATCAATAAAGAAAGAATTAGAAACAACAGAATCAACTGGGTTCTTTCAAAATGTATGGGAGTCTTTGACTAATTGGGGAAACCAGGAAAATAAACAATCTGGCTCAGCCCCAGCAGTAATACCGGAAATAATGAAAGCACCAACAAAACTAAGGAGACTATGGGAGGGAGCATTACAAAATGATTGGTACAGATGGGCACAGTATTCAGCTAAAATAATTAATAAGAAAACAAATTGTCTAGTATGCGCCCCCTCCCCATTAAAGGAATTGATAGTAATACCAAGTCCACATAGCCACAGGGACTGTGCTGACTTTAATCGAGAATTCTGTCACATCAAAAGATCAGAAAGACCCTATTGCCCTGCATAATGCTTATCCTTCTTAGGAAGTCCTGACCACCACAAATACTATAATCAAGCAGGATGGGGGTGTGGTGTAAAAAGATAGATGTCAGAATAGAACCAAGAAAAATGGAAACACCAGAGAAATATTGAATAGATTATGAGCAGGAGTATGAATGCTACAACAAAACAAATGGGGAACATGATTTGGGAAAATGTATGGGAAAGTGTGAGACCACATGGCATTTAGACAACGATATCTCTTGGAACGCAGACACCCCTCGAAGAGTAACCTATCAAGCGGCAGGGTCAAGCACTGGGGTGATAATTACTAATGGGGGGCCTGGTGACCCTGGGGAATGCGAGAAGCAGACACTATCACTGCCACTGATCTCTCCTTATGAGGAGCAATCGGTGGCAGTGGCAAATTTATTTTGGGTATGTGGAGAACAAAGGATTAGAGCCACTTTGCCTGGAGGTTGGAAGGGAATATGTGCTAGAGTACAAATGCTTCAGGAAGTGGTTATATCAGAATGGGAGGTAGCAAAAACAACAAACCAGGACACACAGAATAATAATAAAAGGGTAAAAAGAGCATATGAACATGACCCCAATGTATATTTGGATTCAATAGGTCAGCCTAGAGGAATTCCAAATGAATATAAGGCAAGATATGAAATAAAAGCAGGATTTGAATCAATATTTGTCTGGATATCACCTAACAAAAACCTAGAATGGATCAATTATATTTTCTATAACCAAAAAAGGTTTATTAATTACACAGACTCTGCGTTAACAGCTCTGGGAGAACAAGTACAGGCTACAAGTAGAATGACATGGCAGAACAGGCAGCCTTTAAACTGGCTGTTGGCAGAAAAAGGTGGAGTTTGTGTTATGTTTGGGGATGAATGTTAGGTACCTTCATTCCTAATAATACTGCCCCAGATGGTTCATTCACTAAAGCAATGAATAAGCTCAAAGGACTATGAAAAGAAGTTAAGGACAATGCTGGGCATGACTCTCACACTTGGGATTGGATGGACTTAACTTTGGGAAAGTGGGGAGCAATGTTTACAAAGATGGCAATCATGATAGGCATAGCACTTGTAATAATGGGAATGTTTTTTTGCTGTATACTACCTCTGTTGAAGTCACTTTTGATCGAAACCACAGTAAAGAAAATGACTGTACAGACAATTGTTAACAATTCAACCAAAGAAATACACCCTGTTCAGGGAGCTCCAGGACGGTATGTCAATGAATACGGAAAGCCCTGTAACATTAAAGATGGCGTATTGAATAGAAAGCGGTACAAAACACCTCAAGATAAAAACACAATATTCAAAATCAGTAAGTTAGACTAAATATTAGCATTTCATATATTCGCAGTTAATATAATTCAATCTGGATAATAACACAAAACAGATCATAAGGCTAGAGAAATATATCGACAAATATTACAACAACACGCAACACCCAAACATGACTGAAGATAAGCGTGGAGAGCCGATCCCCAAAAGGAAACGCGACTCATCGACTGATACAGATGATATATGCTTTTCACCACTGGGTATGGTAAGTGTGGAAAGCGACCTGTTGAAGTCGATAAATGACAAATTGGGCATACTAGAATTGGTCAGTAAAGACGTAAAAGAGTTGAAAGCGAGTCTTCAAATGAGTGACGAAAAAGCTTTGGTAATGGAGAAAGTGACAGTCTCTAAGATGGAAACGGACATTAGGGAACTAAAAAAGGAGAACAACCTTCTGAGAGAAGCCTTACTAGACATCCAAACTAGATCGATGAGAGAAAATCTAGTACTTACGGGTATTCAGGAAAAGGAGGGAGAAATAACAGAGAATATTATGAAGGACTTCCTGCATACAGCGCTACAAATCCCACTCGAGGCTGTCGATAAAATCCAATTCGAACGTGTACACCGTTTCGGAAAAAGAGGACAGAAATATGAGCGCCCAATCGTTGCCAAATTTGCTTTTTTTAAAGATAAAGCTATGGTGAAAAGCCTAGGAAAAAGACTTGCTGGCACGAAAATAGGCATGAATGATCAGTTCCGAGGGAGATTGTAGAAAGGCGCAAAGTTCTGTATCCAATCTTCAAGGAAAACAGATTAAAAGGGAAACGTGTTGCACTCATGGTGGATAAACTATATATTGACAACCAAATGTTCAGAGACACAAAGACTACTCCATGGCTATTCTAAAAGTTGTAATAGAGGAGTCGAATATTGGAGCACCCGATACTAGCAATGATAGGGATTGTAATATTAAATAACATTTATAGTAAGTATAGTATTTTATAAAAGGATAAAACGACATAACAAGCAGAATAATACATCTTTAAATACAAATAATTAGAACATGGCTTTTTTGGCGGGAGGTTGTTGTTTTGGCGGATGGTTGTTGTGGTTGGTCCTGTGTTCTCTCTGGCGTCCTTTCCCCCTTGCGGCAGATGTGAATGCGGCTGCGTTTGCACGCTCGGCCCATTTCTTCCGCAGTCAACCATGTGGTGTGCATTTTTGTGTTTGAAAAGGTGCAGCGTTAAGTGAGTGAGAGGGGAAATGGTTGCATATCCCAGAGCCGACCGGGGATCTATGAGCAGGGGTAGTGAGAGAGAGCTTTCAATTTTGTGTAGATGAGGGATATACATTTTTAAATATAGTATACATCTAATCAAATTTTTTATTGTCCTATCATGATGGAAAGATCCCTAACCCTATAACCTGGACACCCACCTGAGCGACCCATACACCAAAGAGAAGTTCCCATCTCTTTTATGGACCTGCTGTGAGTATGCAGCCTAAACAGAGAAATAAATGCGGTCAGAGACCTACTTGAGCAGCACCGCCCCCCTCAAGATTCTGAGCCTGCCTGGCAGGGTTGGTCCTACAAATCCAGAGCCCCCTGATGGGAGAGCATAATATACAAGGAAATTCTCAAAGCTGCTAAAGAGAACCTTGACGACCTTTAACCTAGCCGGTGGGGATTCCGGTGGGGTACGCCCACCCAGGTAGTGGCAGTGCTGGCAACACTGGCTGCAGCAACACTGGCTGCAGTAACCCATGGGGTCACACTCGGACAATCAGAGAGGGGGTTTATCATTGTGGCCCAGGTCTGACCGCACGGAGATGCTTGGGAAAATGGTTACAACAGGGGATCAGAGTAGTCATAAACACTCTCTCATTGAAACATTCTGCTCTTGGGCAAATATCTAAGAAAATTAAAAAGAAGCAGTACTTCATAAAAATTAACGTGGGGAACATTGCATTACATAAAGTGATTACATTATTATGAGTTACTACATTATCTGTTAGTTATTACATGATCATTTGCTGGAGACTATGCCTGCAGGGCCCTTCACTTGTAACCCCCCTCTTGTTTGTTATTTAATAGTTGTCGTGGCCGTGTGGTTAAGGCGATGGACTAGAAATCCATTGGGAATTTCCCGTGCAGGTTCGAATCCTGCCGACAACGGATTTGCATTATGGTCCCTAGGTTGAAGTTTGGTCATCTTGCTTATACCTCTCAGATCTCCTCATGTACACAGGGTTTAGTGGTCCATTTGGGATTGTTCCGCAGGATGTCTATCCCACCCTCATTATCCATCCGTCTAGCTCTATAGGCCAAGGTAGCATAGATTACAGGTGTGTCGTCAAGCCATAGGTCACATGTGAGATCCCTCTATAATCCCTAAAAATTAACAACAGCATTGTCATAAATAACTATTAAGCCATTTGCTAAGATTTCCACTATTTTGACATGTGGACCTGTTGTCACTCTTACCCTGACGGTTGTCGATACCTGCGGAAACTATTTGGGTCTTATCTGATGTCTTTTACAATTCATGTCAGAATGGCCATATTCTGAAGACACTCTAGCACACAATCAATTAGGATTTACTTTGCTTTTCCCATTGAAGGCCATATTGAGGTTAAATCCATGACTGGAGTTTTTAATTGATAAAAACCAATGACCATCTCATGTTGAACATGCAAGTCACTATGGTGCATTTATTGGTCTCTGTGGCGCTCTCGGGAGGCCATGCCTATGTCTACTTTTACCCGATAGCCTTTATCCCCATACCAAAAGTGCATCTGTAGTCAGGATGGCCGAGCGGTCTAAGGCGCTGCGTTAAGGTCGCAGTCTCTCTTGGAGGCGTGGGTTCAAATCCCACTTCTGACAGTTTTTTAACACCTCTCAAAGAGGAGTGACGCTGCTTTGTTGTAAAAATAAGATGATAAAATAACTACACACAGTGAAATAACCAGTAGTCATAAACACTCTCTCATTGAAACATTCTGCTCTTGGGCAAATATCAAAGAAAATTAAAAAGAAGCAATACTTCATAAAAATGAACGTGGGGAACATTGCATTACATAAAGTGATGACATTATTATGAGTTACTACATTATCTGTTAGTTATTACATGATCTTTTGCTGGAGACTATGCCTGCAGGGCCCTTCACTTGTAACCCATCTCTTGTTTTGTTTTTGTATAGTTGTCGTGGCCGAGTGGTTAAGGCGATGGACTAGAAATCCATTGGGATTTTCCCGCGCAGGTTCGAATCCTGCCGACAATGGATTTACATAATGGTGACGCCTCCCTAGGTTGAAGTTTGGTCATCTTGCTTATACCTCTCAGATCTCCTCATGTACACAGGGTTTAGTGGTCCATTTGGGATTGTGCCGCAGGATGTCTATCCCACCCTCATTATCCATCCGTCTAGCTCTATAGGCCAAGGTAGCATAGATTACAGGTGTGTCGTCTAGCCATAGGTCACATGTGAGATCCCTCTATAAACCCTAAAAATTAACAACACCATTGTCATAAATAACTATTAAGCCATTTGCTAAGATTTCCACCATTTTGACATGTGGACCTGTTGTCACTCTTACCCTGACGGTTGTCGATACCTCCAGACACTATTTGGGTCTTATCTGAGGTCTTTTATAATTCATGTCAGAATGGCCATATTCTGAACACACTCTAGCACACAATCAATTAGGATTTACTTTGCTTTTCCCATTGAAGGCCATATTGAGGTTAAATCCATGACTGGAGTTTTTAATTGATAAAAACCAATGACCATCTCATGTTGAACATGCAAGTCACTATGGTGCATTTATTGGTCTCTGTGGCGCTCTCGGGAGGCCATGCCTATGTCTACTTTTACCCGATAGCCTTTATCCCCATACCAAAAGTGCATCTGTAGTCAGGATGGCCGAGCGGTCTAAGGCGCTGCGTTAAGATAGCAGTCTCTCCTGGAGGCGTTGGTTCAAATCCCACTTCTGACAGTTTTTTAACGCCTCTCAAAGAGGAGTGACGCTGCTTTGTTGTGAAAATAAGATGATAAAATAACTACACACAGTGAAATAACCAGTAGTCATAAACACTCTCTCATTGAAACATTCTGCTCTTGGGCAAATATCTAAGAAAATTAAAAAGAAGCAATACTTCATAAAAATGAACGTGGGGAACATTACATTACATAAAGTGATGACATTATTATGAGTTACTACATTATCTTTTGCTGAAGACTATGCCTGCAGGGCCCTTCACTTGTAACCCCCCTCTTGTTTTTCTTTTTATAGTTGTCGTGGCCGAGTGGTTAAGGCGATGGACTAGAAATCCATTGGGATTTTCCCGCGCAGGTTCGAATCCTGCCGACAACGGCTTTGCATTATGGTGACCCCTCCCTAGGTTGAAGTTTGGTCATCTTGCTTATACCAATCACATCCTCTCAGATCTCTTCATGTACACTAGCCATATTCTGAAGACACTCTAGCACACAATCTATTAGGATTTACTTTGCTTTTCCCATTGAAGGCCATATTGAGGTTAAATCCATGACTGGAGTTTTTAATTGATAAAAACCAATGACCATCTCATGTTGAACATGCAAGTCACTATGGTGCATTTATTGGTCTCTGTGGCGCTCTCGGGAGGCCATGCCTATGTCTACTTTTACCCGATAGCCTTTATCCCCATACCAAAAGTGCATCTGTAGTCAGGATGGCCGAGCGGTCTAAGGCGCTGCGTTAAGGTCGCAGTCTCTCCTGGAGGCGTGGGTTCAAATCCCACTTCTGACAATTTTTTAACGCCTCTCAAAGAGGAGTGACGCTGCTTTGTTGTGAAAATAAGATGATAAAATAACTACACACAGTGAAATAACCAGTAGTCATAAACACTGTCTCATTGAAACATTCTGCTCTTGGGCAAATATCTAAGAAAATTAAAAAGAAGCAATACTTCATAAAAATGAACGTGGGGAACATTGCATTACATAAAGTGATGACATTATTATGAGTTACTACATTATCTGTTAGTTATTACATTATCTTTTGCTGAAGACTATGCCTGCAGGGCCCTTCACTTGTAACCCCCCTCTTGTTTTTCTTTTTATAGTTGTCGTGGCCGAGTGGTTAAGGCGATGGACTAGAAATCCATTGGGATTTTCCCGCGCAGGTTCGAATCCTGCCGACAACGGCTTTGCATTATGGTGACCCCTCCCTAGGTTGAAGTTTGGTCATCTTGCTTATACCAATCACATCCTCTCAGATCTCTTCATGTAGACAGGGTTTAGTGGTCCATTTGGGATTGTGCCGCAGGATGTCTATCCCACCCTCATTATAATAATAAGAAAATATGCCATTTAGCAGACGCTTTTATCCAAAGCGACTTACAGTCATGCGTGCATAAATTTTTTTCTTGTGTATGGGTGGTCCCGGGGATCAAATCCACTACCCTGGCGTTACAAGCGCCGTGCTCTACCAGCTGAGCTACAGAGGACCATTATCCATCCGTCTAGCTCTATAGGCCAAGGTAGCATAGATTACAGGTGTGTCGTCAAGCCATAGGTCACAGGTGAGATCCCTCTATAAACCCTAAAAAATAACAACACCATTGTCATAAATAACTATTAAGCCATTTGCTAAGATTTCCACCATTTTGACATGTGGACCTGTTGTCACTCTTACCCTGACGGTTGTCGATACCTCCGGAAACTATTTGGGTCTTATCTGATGTCTTTTACAATTCATGTCAGAATGGCCATATTCTGAAGACACTCTAGCACACAATCAATTAGGATTTACTTTGCTTTTCCCATTGAAGGCCATATTGAGGTTAAATCCATGACTGGAGTTTTTAATTGATAAAAACCAATGACCATCTCATGTTGAACATGCAAGTCACTATGGTGCATTTATTGGTCTCTGTGGCGCTCTCGGGAGGCCATGCCTATGTCTACTTTTACCCGATAGCCTTTATCCCCATACCAAAAGTGCATCTGTAGTCAGGATGGCCGAGCGGTCTAAGGCGCTGCGTTAAGGTCGCAGTCTCTCCTGGAGGCGTGGGTTCAAATCCCACTTCTGACAAATTTTTAAAGCCTCTCAAAGAGGAGTGACGCTGCTTTGTTGTGAAAAAAAGATGATAAAATAACTACACACAGTGAAATAACCAGTAGTCATAAACACTCTCTCATTGAAACATTCTGCTCTTGGGCAAATATCTAAGAAAATTAAAAAGAAGCAATACTTCATAAAAATGAACGTGGGGAACATTGCATTACATAAAGTGATGACATTATTATGAGTTACTACATTATCTGTTAGTTATTACATTATCTTTTGCTGAAGACTATGCCTGCAGGGCCCTTCACTTGTAACCCCCCTCTTGTTTTTCTTTTTATAGTTGTCGTGGCCGAGTGGTTAAGGCGATGGACTAGAAATCCATTGGGATTTTCCCGCGCAGGTTCGAATCCTGCCGACAACGGCTTTGCATTATGGTGACCCCTCCCTAGGTTGAAGTTTGGTCATCTTGCTTATACCAATCACATCCTCTCAGATCTCTTCATGTAGACAGGGTTTAGTGGTCCATTTGGGATTGTGCCGCAGGATGTCTATCCCACCCTCATTATAATAATAAGAAAATATGCCATTTAGCAGACGCTTTTATCCAAAGCGACTTACAGTCATGCGTGCATAAATTTTTTTCTTGTGTATGGGTGGTCCCGGGGATCAAACCCACTACCCTGGCGTTACAAGCGCCGTGCTCTACCAGCTGAGCTACAGAGGACCATTATCCATCCGTCTAGCTCTATAGGCCAAGGTAGCATAGATTACAGGTGTGTCGTCAAGCCATAGGTCACAGGTGAGATCCCTCTATTAACCCTAAAAAATAACAACACCATTGTCATAAATAACTATTAAGCCATTTGCTAAGATTTCCACCATTTTGACATGTGGACCTGTTGTCACTCTTACCCTGACGGTTGTCGATACCTCCGGAAACTATTTGGGTCTTATCTGATGTCTTTTACAATTCATGTCAGAATGGCCATATTCTGAAGACACTCTAGCACACAATCAATTAGGATTTACTTTGCTTTTCCCATTGAAGGCCATATTGAGGTTAAATCCATGACTGGAGTTTTTAATTGATAAAAACCAATGACCATCTCATGTTGAACATGCAAGTCACTATGGTGCATTTATTGGTCTCTGTGGCGCTCTCGGGAGGCCATGCCTATGTCTACTTTTACCCGATAGCCTTTATCCCCATATCAAAAGTGCATCTGTAGTCAGGATGGCCGAGCGGTCTAAGGCGCTGCGTTAAGGTCGCAGTCTCTCCTGGAGGCGTGGGTTCAAATCCCACTTCTGACAATTTTTTTTACGCCTCTCAAAGAGGAGTGACGCTGCTTTGTTGTGAAAATAAGATGATAAAATAACTACACACAGTGAAATAACCAGTAGTCATAAACACTGTCTCATTGAAACATTCTGCTCTTGGGCAAATATCTAAGAAAATTAAAAAGAAGCAATACTTCATAAAAATGAACGTGGGGAACATTGCATTACATAAAGTGATGACATTATTATGAGTTACTACATTATCTGTTAGTTATTACATTATCTTTTGCTGAAGACTATGCCTGCAGGGCCCTTCACTTGTAACCCCCCTCTTGTTTTTCTTTTTATAGTTGTCGTGGCCGAGTGGTTAAGGCGATGGACTAGAAATCCATTGGGATTTTCCCGCGCAGGTTCGAATCCTGCCGACAACGGCTTTGCATTATGGTGACCCCTCCGTAGGTTGAAGTTTGGTCACCTTGCATATACCAATCACATCCTCTCAGATCTCTTCATGTAGACAGGGTTTAGTGGTCCATTTGGGATTGTGCCGCAGGATGTCTATCCCACCCTCATTATAATAATAAGATAATATGCCATTTAGCAGACGCTTTTATCCAAAGCGACTTACAGTCATGCGTGCATACATTTTTTTTCTTGTGTATGGGTGGTCCCGGGGATCAAACCCACTACCCTGGCGTTACAAGCGCCGTGCTCTACCAGCTGAGCTACAGAGGACCATTATCCATCCGTCTAGCTCTATAGGCCAAGGTAGCATAGATTACAGGTGTGTCGTCAAGCCATAGGTCACAGGTGAGATCCCTCTATAAACCCTAAAAAATAACAACACCATTGTCATAAATAACTATTAAGCCATTTGCTAAGATTTCCACCATTTTGACATGTGGACCTGTTGTCACTCTTACCCTGACGGTTGTCGATACCTCCGGAAACTATTTGGGTCTTATCTGATGTCTTTTACAATTCATGTCAGAATGGCCATATTCTGAAGACACTCTAGCACACAATCAATTAGGATTTACTTTGCTTTTCCCATTGAAGGCCATATTGAGGTTAAATCCATGACTGGAGTTTTTAATTGATAAAAACCAATGACCATCTCATGTTGAACATGCAAGTCACTATGGTGCATTTATTGGTCTCTGTGGCGCTCTCGGGAGGCCATGCCTATGTCTACTTTTACCCGATAGCCTTTATCCCCATACCGAAAGTGCATCTGTAGTCAGGATGGCCGAGAGGTCTAAGGCGCTGCGTTAAGGTCGCAGTCTCTCCTGGAGGCGTGGGTTCAAATCCCACTTCTGACAATTTTTTAACGCCTCTCAAAGAGGAGTGACGCTGCTTTGTTGTGAAAATAAGATGATAAAATAACTATACACAGTGAAATAACCAGTAGTCATAAACACTGTCTCATTGAAACATTCTGCTCTTGGGCAAATATCTAAGAAAATTAAAAAGAAGCAATACTTCATAAAAATGAACGTGGGGAACATTGCATTACATAAAGTGATGACATTATTATGAGTTACTACATTATCTGTTAGTTATTACATTATCTTTTGCTGAAGACTATGCCTGCAGGGCCCTTCACTTGTAACCCCCCTCTTGTTTTTCTTTTTATAGTTGTCGTGGCCGAGTGGTTAAGGCGATGGACTAGAAATCCATTGGGATTTTCCCGTGCAGGTTCGAATCCTGCCGACAACGGCTTTGCATTATGGTGACCCCTCCCTAGGTTGAAGTTTGGTCATCTTGCTTATACCAATCACATCCTCTCAGATCTCTTCATGTAGACAGGGTTTAGTGGTCCATTTGGGATTGTGCCGCAGGATGTCTATCCCACCCTCATTATAATAATAAGAAAATATGCCATTTAGCAGACGCTTTTATCCAAAGCGACTTACAGTCATGCGTGCATAAATTTTTTTCTTGTGTATGGGTGGTCCCGGGGATCAAATCCACTACCCTGGCGTTACAAGCGCCGTGCTCTACCAGCTGAGCTACAGAGGACCATTATCCATCCGTCTAGCTCTATAGGCCAAGGTAGCATAGATTACAGGTGTGTCGTCAAGCCATAGGTCACAGGTGAGATCCCTCTATAAACCCTAAAAAATAACAACACCATTGTCATAAATAACTATTAAGCCATTTGCTAAGATTTCCACCATTTTGACATGTGGACCTGTTGTCACTCTTACCCTGACGGTTGTCGATACCTCCGGAAACTATTTGGGTCTTATCTGATGTCTTTTACAATTCATGTCAGAATGGCCATATTCTGAAGACACTCTAGCACACAATCAATTAGGATTTACTTTGCTTTTCCCATTGAAGGCCATATTGAGGTTAAATCCATGACTGGAGTTTTTAATTGATAAAAACCAATGACCATCTCATGTTGAACATGCAAGTCACTATGGTGCATTTATTGGTCTCTGTGGCGCTCTCGGGAGGCCATGCCTATGTCTACTTTTACCCGATAGCCTTTATCCCCATACCAAAAGTGCATCTGTAGTCAGGATGGCCGAGCGGTCTAAGGCGCTGCGTTAAGGTCGCAGTCTCTCCTGGAGGCGTGGGTTCAAATCCCACTTCTGACAAATTTTTAAAGCCTCTCAAAGAGGAGTGACGCTGCTTTGTTGTGAAAAAAAGATGATAAAATAACTACACACAGTGAAATAACCAGTAGTCATAAACACTCTCTCATTGAAACATTCTGCTCTTGGGCAAATATCTAAGAAAATTAAAAAGAAGCAATACTTCATAAAAATGAACGTGGGGAACATTGCATTACATAAAGTGATGACATTATTATGAGTTACTACATTATCTGTTAGTTATTACATTATCTTTTGCTGAAGACTATGCCTGCAGGGCCCTTCACTTGTAACCCCCCTCTTGTTTTTCTTTTTATAGTTGTCGTGGCCGAGTGGTTAAGGCGATGGACTAGAAATCCATTGGGATTTTCCCGCGCAGGTTCGAATCCTGCCGACAACGGCTTTGCATTATGGTGACCCCTCCCTAGGTTGAAGTTTGGTCATCTTGCTTATACCAATCACATCCTCTCAGATCTCTTCATGTAGACAGGGTTTAGTGGTCCATTTGGGATTGTGCCGCAGGATGTCTATCCCACCCTCATTATAATAATAAGAAAATATGCCATTTAGCAGACGCTTTTATCCAAAGCGACTTACAGTCATGCGTGCATAAATTTTTTTCTTGTGTATGGGTGGTCCCGGGGATCAAACCCACTACCCTGGCGTTACAAGCGCCGTGCTCTACCAGCTGAGCTACAGAGGACCATTATCCATCCGTCTAGCTCTATAGGCCAAGGTAGCATAGATTACAGGTGTGTCGTCAAGCCATAGGTCACAGGTGAGATCCCTCTATTAACCCTAAAAAATAACAACACCATTGTCATAAATAACTATTAAGCCATTTGCTAAGATTTCCACCATTTTGACATGTGGACCTGTTGTCACTCTTACCCTGACGGTTGTCGATACCTCCGGAAACTATTTGGGTCTTATCTGATGTCTTTTACAATTCATGTCAGAATGGCCATATTCTGAAGACACTCTAGCACACAATCAATTAGGATTTACTTTGCTTTTCCCATTGAAGGCCATATTGAGGTTAAATCCATGACTGGAGTTTTTAATTGATAAAAACCAATGACCATCTCATGTTGAACATGCAAGTCACTATGGTGCATTTATTGGTCTCTGTGGCGCTCTCGGGAGGCCATGCCTATGTCTACTTTTACCCGATAGCCTTTATCCCCATACCAAAAGTGCATCTGTAGTCAGGATGGCCGAGCGGTCTAAGGCGCTGCGTTAAGGTCGCAGTCTCTCCTGGAGGCGTGGGTTCAAATCCCACTTCTGACAATTTTTTTTACGCCTCTCAAAGAGGAGTGACGCTGCTTTGTTGTGAAAATAAGATGATAAAATAACTACACACAGTGAAATAACCAGTAGTCATAAACACTGTCTCATTGAAACATTCTGCTCTTGGGCAAATATCTAAGAAAATTAAAAAGAAGCAATACTTCATAAAAATGAACGTGGGGAACATTGCATTACATAAAGTGATGACATTATTATGAGTTACTACATTATCTGTTAGTTATTACATTATCTTTTGCTGAAGACTATGCCTGCAGGGCCCTTCACTTGTAACCCCCCTCTTGTTTTTCTTTTTATAGTTGTCGTGGCCGAGTGGTTAAGGCGATGGACTAGAAATCCATTGGGATTTTCCCGCGCAGGTTCGAATCCTGCCGACAACGGCTTTGCATTATGGTGACCCCTCCGTAGGTTGAAGTTTGGTCACCTTGCTTATACCAATCACATCCTCTCAGATCTCTTCATGTAGACAGGGTTTAGTGGTCCATTTGGGATTGTGCCGCAGGATGTCTATCCCACCCTCATTATAATAATAAGATAATATGCCATTTAGCAGACGCTTTTATCCAAAGCGACTTACAGTCATGCGTGCATACATTTTTTTTCTTGTGTATGGGTGGTCCCGGGGATCAAACCCACTACCCTGGCGTTACAAGCGCCGTGCTCTACCAGCTGAGCTACAGAGGACCATTATCCATCCGTCTAGCTCTATAGGCCAAGGTAGCATAGATTACAGGTGTGTCGTCAAGCCATAGGTCACAGGTGAGATCCCTCTATAAACCCTAAAAAATAACAACACCATTGTCATAAATAACTATTAAGCCATTTGCTAAGATTTCCACCATTTTGACATGTGGACCTGTTGTCACTCTTACCCTGACGGTTGTCGATACCTCCGGAAACTATTTGGGTCTTATCTGATGTCTTTTACAATTCATGTCAGAATGGCCATATTCTGAAGACACTCTAGCACACAATCAATTAGGATTTACTTTGCTTTTCCCATTGAAGGCCATATTGAGGTTAAATCCATGACTGGAGTTTTTAATTGATAAAAACCAATGACCATCTCATGTTGAACATGCAAGTCACTATGGTGCATTTATTGGTCTCTGTGGCGCTCTCGGGAGGCCATGCCTATGTCTACTTTTACCCGATAGCCTTTATCCCCATACCGAAAGTGCATCTGTAGTCAGGATGGCCGAGCGGTCTAAGGCGCTGCGTTAAGGTCGCAGTCTCTCCTGGAGGCGTGGGTTCAAATCCCACTTCTGACAATTTTTTAACGCCTCTCAAAGAGGAGTGACGCTGCTTTGTTGTGAAAATAAGATGATAAAATAACTACACACAGTGAAATAACCAGTAGTCATAAACACTGTCTCATTGAAACATTCTGCTCTTGGGCAAATATCTAAGAAAATTAAAAAGAAGCAATACTTCATAAAAATGAACGTGGGGAACATTGCATTACATAAAGTGATGACATTATTATGAGTTACTACATTATCTGTTAGTTATTACATTATCTTTTGCTGAAGACTATGCCTGCAGGGCCCTTCACTTGTAACCTCTACAACATTCGGAGAGTGCGACCCTGCCTTACACAGGAAGCGGCGCAGGTCCTGGTCCAGGCACTTGTCATCTCCCGTCTGGACTACTGCAACTCGCTGTTGGCTGGGCTCCCTGCCTGTGCCATTAAACCCCTACAACTCATCCAGAATGCCGCAGCCCGTCTGGTGTTCAACCTTCCCAAGTTCTCTCACGTCACCCCCCTCCTCCGCACACTCCACTGGCTTCCAGTTGAAGCTCGCATCCGCTACAAGACCATGGTGCTTGCCTATGGAGCAGTGAGGGGAACGGCACCTCTGTACCTTCAGGCTCTGATCAGTCCCTACACCCAAACGAGGACATTGCGTTCATCCACCTCTGGCCTGCTGGCTCCCCTTCCTCTGCGGAAGCACAGCTCCCGCTCAGCCCAGTCAAAACTGTTCGCTGCTCTGGCACCCCAATGGTGGAACAAGCTCCCTCACGACGCCAGGACAGCGGAGTCACTCACCACCTTCCGGAGACATTTGAAACCCCACCTCTTTAAGGAATACCTGGGATAGGATAAAGTATTCCTTCTAACCCCCCCCCCCCCCCCCCCCCAAATTGTAAAGTGGTTATCCCACTGGCTATAGGGTGAACGCACCAATTTGTGAGTCGCTCTGGCTAAGAGCGTCTGCTAAATGACGTTAATGTGCCCTTGAGCAAGGCACTTAACCCTAATTGCTCCTGTAAGTCGCTCTGGTTAAGAGCGTCTGCTAAATGACTAAAATGTAAATGTAAAATGTAACCCCCCTCTTGTTTTTCTTTTTATAGTTGTCGTGGTCGAGTGGTTAAGGCGATGGACTAGAAATCCATTGGGATTTTCCCGTGCAGGTTCGAATCCTGCCGACAACGGCTTTGCATTATGGTGACCCCTCCCTAGGTTGAAGTTTGGTCACCTTGCTTATACCAATCACATCCTCTCAGATCTCTTCATGTAGACAGGGTTTAGTGGTCCATTTGGGATTGTGCCGCAGGATGTCTATCCCACCCTCATTATAATAATAAGATAATATGCCATTTAGCAGACGCTTTTATCCAAAGCGACTTACAGTCATGCGTGCATACATTTTTTTTCTTGTGTATGGGTGGTCCCGGGGATCAAACCCACTACCCTGGCGTTACAAGCGCCGTGCTCTACCAGCTGAGCTACAGAGGACCATTATCCATCCGTCTAGCTCTATAGGCCAAGGTAGCATAGATTACAGGTGTGTCGTCAAGCCATAGGTCACAGGTGAGATCCCTCTATAAACCCTAAAAAATAACAACACCATTGTCATAAATAACTATTAAGCCATTTGCTAAGATTTCCACCATTTTGACATGTGGACCTGTTGTCACTCTTACCCTGACGGTTGTCGATACCTCCGGAAACTATTTGGGTCTTATCTGATGTCTTTTACAATTCATGTCAGAATGGCCATATTCTGAAGACACTCTAGCACACAATCAATTAGGATTTACTTTGCTTTTCCCATTGAAGGCCATATTGAGGTTAAATCCATGACTGGAGTTTTTAATTGATAAAAACCAATGACCATCTCATGTTGAACATGCAAGTCACTATGGTGCATTTATTGGTCTCTGTGGCGCTCTCGGGAGGCCATGCCTATGTCTACTTTTACCCGATAGCCTTTATCCCCATACCAAAAATGCATCTGTAGGCAGGATGGCCGAGCGGTCTAAGGCGCTGCGTTAAGGTCGCAGTCTCTCCTGGAGGCGTGGGTTCAAATCCCACTTCTGACAATTTTTTAACGCCTCTCAAAGAGGAGTGACGCTGCTTTGTTGTGAAAATAAGATGATAAAATAACTACACACAGTGAAATAACCAGTAGTCATAAACACTGTCTCATTGAAACATTCTGCTCTTGGGCAAATATCTATGAAAATTAAAAAGAAGCAATACTTCATACAAATGAACGTGGGGAACATTGCATTACATAAAGTGATGACATTATTATGAGTTACTACATTATCTGTTAGTTATTACATTAACTTTTGCTGAAGACTATGCCTGCAGGGCCCTTCACTTGTAACCCCCCTCTTGTTTTTCTTTTTATAGTTGTCGTGGCCGAGTGGTTAAGGCGATGGACTAGAAATCCATTGGGATTTTCCCGCGCAGGTTCGAATCCTGCCGACAACGGCTTTGCATTATGGTGACCCCTCCCTAGGTTGAAGTTTGGTCACCTTGCTTATACCAATCACATCCTCTCAGATCTCTTCATGTAGACTGGGTTTAGTGGTCCATTTGGGATTGTGCCGCAGGATGTCTATCCCACCCTCATTATAATAATAAGAAAATATGCCATTTAGCAGACGCTTTTATCCAAAGCGACTTACAGTCATGCGTGCATACATTTTTTTCTTGTGTATGGGTGGTCCCGGGGTTCAAATCCACTACCCTGGCGTTACAAGCGCCGTGCTCTACCAGCTGAGCTACAGAGGACCATTACCCATCCGTCTAGCTCTATAGGCCAAGGTAGCATAGATTACAGGTGTGTCGTCAAGCCATAGGTCACAGGTGAGATCCCTCTATAAACCCTAAAAAATAACAACACCATTGTCATAAATAACTATTAAGCCATTTGCTAAGATTTCCACCATTTTGACATGTGGACCTGTTGTCGCTCTTACCCTGACAGTTGTCGATACCTCCGGAAACTATTTGGGTCTTATCTGATGTCTTTTACAATTCATGTCAGAATGGCCATATTCTGAAGACACTCTAGCACACAATCAATTAGGATTTACTTTGCTTTTCCCATTGAAGGCCATATTGAGGTTAAATCCATGACTGGAGTTTTTAATTGATAAAAACCAATGACCATCTCATGTTGAACATGCAAGTCACTATGGTGCATTTATTGGTCTCTGTGGCGCTCTCGGGAGGCCATGCCTATGTCTACTTTTACCCGATAGCCTTTATCCCCATACCAAAAGTGCATCTGTAGTCAGGATGGCCGAGCGGTCTAAGGCGCTGCGTTAAGGTCGCAGTCTGTCCTGGAGGCGTGGGTTCAAATCCCACTTCTGACAGTTTTTTAACGCCTCACAAAGAGGAGTGACGCTGCTTTGTTGTGAAAATAAGATGATAAAATAACTACACACATTGAAATAACCAGTAGTCATAAACACTCTCTCATTGAAACATTCTGCTCTTGGGCAAATATCTAAGAAAATTAAAAAGAAGCAATACTTCATAAAAATGAATGTGGGGAACATTGCATTACATAAAGTGATGACATTATTGTGAGTTACTACATTATCTGTTAGTTATTACATGATCTTTTGCTGGAGACTATGCCTGCAGGGCCCTTCACTTGTAACCCCCCTCTTGTTTTTCTTTTTATAGTTGTCGTGGCCGAGTGGTTAAGGCGATGGACTAGAAATCCATTGGGATTTTCCCGCGCAGGTTCGAATCCTGCCGACAATGGCTTTGCATTATGGTGACCCCTCCCTAGGTTGAAGTTTGGTCATCTTGCTTATACCAATCACATCCTCTCAGATCTCTTCATGTAGACAGGGTTTAGTGGTCCATTTGGGATTGTGCCGCAGGATGTCTATCCCACCCTCATTATAATAATAAGAAAATATGCCATTTAGCAGACGCTTTTATCCAAAGCGACTTACAGTCATGCGTGCATACATTTTTTTCTTGTGTATGGGTGGTCCCGGGGATCAAATCCACTACCCTGGCGTTACAAGCGCCGTGCTCTACCAGCTGAGCTACAGAGGACCATTATCCATCCGTCTAGCTCTATAGGCCAAGGTAGCATAGATTACAGGTGTGTCGTCAAGCCATAGGTCACAGGTGAGATCCCTCTATAAACCCTAAAAAATAACAACACCATTGTCATAAATAACTATTAAGCCATTTGCTAAGATTTCCACCATTTTGACATGTGGACCTGTTGTCACTCTTACCCTGACAGTTGTCGATACCTCCGGAAACTATTTGGGTCTTATCTGATGTCTTTTACAATTCATGTCAGAATGGCCATATTCTGAAGACACTCTAGCACACAATCAATTAGGATTTACTTTGCTTTTCCCATTGAAGGCCATATTGAGGTTAAATCCATGACTGGAGTTTTTAATTGATAAAAACCAATGACCATCTCATGTTGAACATGCAAGTCACTATGGTGCATTTATTGGTCTCTGTGGCGCTCTCGGGAGGCCATGCCTATGTCTACTTTTACCCGATAGCCTTTATCCCCATACCAAAAGTGCATCTGTAGTCAGGATGGCCGAGCGGTCTAAGGCGCTGCGTTAAGGTCGCAGTCTCTCCTGGAGGCGTGGGTTCAAATCCCACTTCTGACAGTTTTTTAACGCCTCACAAAGAGGAGTGACGCTGCTTTGTTGTGAAAATAAGATGATAAAATAACTACACACAGTGAAATAACCAGTAGTCATAAACACTCTCTCATTGAAACATTCTGCTCTTGGGCAAATATCTAAGAAAATTAAAAAGAAGCAATACTTCATAAAAATGAATGTGGGGAACATTGCATTACATAAAGTGATGACATTATTGTGAGTTACTACATTATCTGTTAGTTATTACATGATCTTTTGCTGGAGACTATGCCTGCAGGGCCCTTCACTTGTAACCCCCCTCTTGTTTTTCTTTTTATAGTTGTCGTGGCCGAGTGGTTAAGGCGATGGACTAGAAATCCATTGGGATTTTCCCGCGCAGGTTTGAATCCTGCCGACAACGGCTTTGCATTATGGTGACCCCTCCCTAGGTTGAAGTTTGGTCATCTTGCTTATACCAATCACATCCTCTCAGATCTCTTCATGTAGACAGGGTTTAGTGGTCCATTTGGGATTGTGCCGCAGGATGTCTATCCCACCCTCATTATAATAATAAGAAAATATGCCATTTAGCAGACGCTTTTATCCAAAGCGACTTACAGTCATGCGTGCATAAATTTTTTTCTTGTGTATGGGTGGTCCCGGGGATCAAATCCACTACCCTGGCGTTACAAGCGCCGTGCTCTACCAGCTGAGCTACAGAGGACCATTATCCATCCGTCTAGCTCTATAGGCCAAGGTAGCATAGATTACAGGTGTGTCGTCAAGCCATAGGTCACAGGTGAGATCCCTCTATAAACCCTAAAAAATAACAACACCATTGTCATAAATAACTATTAAGCCATTTGCTAAGATTTCCACCATTTTGACATGTGGACCTGTTGTCACTCTTACCCTGACAGTTGTCGATACCTCCGGAAACTATTTGGGTCTTATCTGATGTCTTTTACAATTCATGTCAGAATGGCCATATTCTGAAGACACTCTAGCACACAATCAATTAGGATTTACTTTGCTTTTCCCATTGAAGGCCATATTGAGGTTAAATCCATGACTGGAGTTTTTAATTGATAAAAACCAATGACCATCTCATGTTGAACATGCAAGTCACTATGGTGCATTTATTGGTCTCTGTGGCGCTCTCGGGAGGCCATGCCTATGTCTACTTTTACCCGATAGCCTTTATCCCCATACCAAAAGTGCATCTGTAGTCAGGTTGCAGGTTGCAGTCTCTCCTGGAGGCGTGGGTTCGAATCCCACTTCTGACAGTTTCTTAACGCCTCTCAAAGAGGAGTGACGCTGCTTTGTTGTGAAAATAAGATGATAAAATAACTACACACAGTGAAATAACCAGTAATTATAAACACTCTCTCATTGAAACATTCTGCTCTTGGGCAAATATCTAAGAAAATTAAAAAGAAGCAATACTTCATAAAAATGAACGTGGGGAACATTGCATTACATAAAGTGATGACATTATTATGAGTTTGTAGTATCTTAAGAGTCTAAGATTTTGCTGATGTGGCATAATGATGTAACTCTATTCTACAGTGCTGGAAACATCTGGAAATCATTACTTATGGAAAGATGATATGGGGAGTAAGGTAGAGAAGACCAGGGATTGGTTTTTTGGATCACACCATATTACGTCATAAATTATATAAAATCATGTCTTGAACAATAGAAGGGGAGAATAGCAAATTACTGATTGGCTGTGCTGTCTCACAGATATCTGCAGAATCTGTCAAATTCTGATGCTGGAACCTTTGTTATAATAAACCTTTGAAAACAGAGTACAGTGTCGGCGGATCTTCTTATCACTACAGCATTACCAGCAAAAGCTCGGTCTTGTTTACCACATTTAATGGCGACGAGGTAGTTTTATTTTATTTTTATTCTTTTTGGGGCGTGTTACGTCTTTTCTTTGCATTCCACTCCTGGGCTACAAAGTGACTCCCGCTCAAAGAAGCCGGCTAAAAAGGTGAGATTTTTCACTAATATTGGGCGTTGGCCGTTTTGTGAGTCCAGAGTGTGTGCGCTCAAGATGTACCGTTAAATTACTTATGCGTGCATTTTGCTGGTTCTTTTTGCTGTGTGATAGGAATTCCGTTCTAAATTTTCTAAATTAGTTTGAGTGTCTGTAGGACACACCGACAGGACACCGATGTTTTGGCTTGAATAAAAGTGCAAGGAGTGTCCAAGGAAAGGCTTAGAGGATAACGCTTGAAATGAGTTGACAGTATACTTTTAGGGCGCCGTTAATTTAAGGAAGCCCTCAAACGAGGCGATCATTAGAGATGGGCCATAAATCTTGATAGTTATTAGATTAACTCTCAAGTCAGTTCTCGGGACTGCTGGTTTAAGACAATATATTCAATTGTAAGTTTACCGCTCTGAATTTGTTTGACGAAACATCTGTCTGAAGTAATCCTCTCTTTTGAATGTCTAAAACCTCAAGGTAGCAGAAATTTAGCAAAAGGAATACAAAAGAAGATAGGAACGGCGATAAATGGATCCTGTATGTATCTGTGTGTGTGTGTGTGTGAGACAGAGAGAATGCTGCTACATGTGTGTACGTGGAGAGGTCTCTGATTACTTCCAGATGTGTGTCGACTAAGACTAAGGACCAGGGGTTTTTAGTCTCTTGTAAATAAATGTGTTAGGTATTTTTTGTTTTCAAAAGTTAAGCCCCTAGAGTAAAAAGTTAAAGCCCCTACAACACAGTTAAGGTTAAACATCTTATGAGTCTCTGTTTGTGACAACGTTTGTAATTCTTAAACTATATAAACTATGAGCCCCCTGGAAGGACAATAAGTTTAAAAATCTTATGACTCTCTATAAAAAGAGAACGTTTACTAACTAATCATGAGCCTACAGGGAGGACTTTTTAAGAGTGTATAGAGATGTTTTGTATTTGATAACATCATTACTATAAATCTGCAGATAAGTGATAACAAACTTCGAAGTTGGATATGTCTTGTATGTTCTATGTGTTCAGTTTGTGAGCTCTGTTAAAGTCTTAAGTGTTATTGTCTATGGGAGGAGAGAACGGAGCAACAGTCTGCTCTGTCCGCTCCTTCCACTCTGAAATCACATTGGTGACTGAACTGCGCACGCGTAGGATTTATGACTTTAGCCACTCCCCTGCACTGAACTGATTGGGAGAGTCCACTTCAGTGCAGCCAAAAAAGAAAACGGGAGGGGGAATTTTGCACACAAGTGAAATCTTCTTTTGAATTAACTATTGCTTGACTGTAAAACTGTTTGGTTGATAATCGGTTGAGTTGGTGAATGAGAGATATATTGACGGATTAAAAATAATAATAATAAAATAAATGAATAAAATACAATGTTATTGAGCTATTTATAATATTCCTGAGTTAAGCTGTTTGCTTATTTCTTAGCGTGAATGTGAAAAGAATATATATATATATATATATATATATATATTTATATATATATATAAATAATGATGAACTAAATTCTTGCTTGTCCTTTTGTCCTTCTGTCATACGAGAGACGAGAAGGAGGAGACAGAGAGAGAGAGAGAGAGAGGAGGGGCTGACATCAACTGACATCAGAGACGGCAACCCAGTCCAAATCAAGGCCAGTGCTGTTATTATTCACAAATCTACTTTCCCTTACAGGATATAATTGATACATTGTGTTTACATAGAATATTTCATGTTGTGACCATTTCGCAAGAGCTTGGCAACAGACTGATGAATTTATGTAATTGATAATTGCACATTACAGTTTCCGTGAATGACTTGTTTTGATTAGAGTTGTCTTGGAAATCCAGCATTAACATTATTCTGTAAAATTAAAGTAATTAGGTACTTATTAAGTAATTGGGTCGTGAGTGCTCTAGTGTTGCTGGATTACAGATCTTTTATTTTTGGATTGCTCTGAAGTTGACTACTTTCCTTTACTTTTCCCGATCGGATGTGGTAAGACTGCCACCAATCAATAATTTGGTAAAATAAAAATTCACAAACAAATTGATATGTGGAATGAATTAGTTGATGAGTTAATTGATTGATTGATTTGATTAGTGATTGATTGATTGACTTGATTGGATTACTTAGTTGATTGATTGATTTGATTAGGTTAGTTGATTGATTTTTGATTTGATTAGTTGATTGGTTTGATTAATGATTGATTGATTGATTAGTAATTCATTGATTGATTTGATTGATTAGTTGATTGATTGATTTGATTAATAGTTGATTTATTCATTGATTGATTAAGTTAGTTGATTGATTGATTGATTGGTTCATTGGTTGATTGATTGGTTGATTTGATTGATTGATTGATTTGGTTAATTGATTGATTGGATTAATTGATTAATTAAAAAAAAAAAAAAAAAAAAAAAAAAAAAGGGGGAAACTAGAGGGAAACACATAACATAGTCATTACAATGGGGAAAAAGGACACCAAAACTACAAAAGCAATTACTCCTCTTCATGTAGTACAGAATAGTAATCCTCTAGTTAATGGTATAGCAAAATTATCTGAAAAATGGAATAAACGTTGGCCTGACATTGAACAACCATGGCCATTGCAAGGCACGCTTAATCCAGACGTCATCAAGATAATGCAAGTGCTTGTATCCACGTATAAGGCAGATCAAAAGAAGGGGAAGAAAGGAAAACTTCGTAAAGAAAAAAGACAAAGAGAGCTGGGTGTTCTTAAGCTTTTTGAAAATGAAGGACAAAAACTGATAAAAGACACAAAAGATAAGAGAGACAGAGGTGCAGAGAAAATGGCAAAAGAGGTGAAGGTGACAGAAAAACTGATTGCAGAAGTCAATACACCTTTCTCATATATGGATTCAGCAAAAACACCCCCACCTTATGAGAAAGAAGCCAAGTTTAAGGACGTTTATCCTCAGCTTCCAGTGATCATTCAGGAAGGTGATTATTGCATCAGAGATGAGGATGAACGAATAATAGAGAGAGGACAAGCAGAAACGACCATAAAGATGAATCCAAACTCCAAAGGCAGGAAGACAACGAGATGTCTGGAGACTAAGGGTAGAGTGAGGTCAAGGAGGATGGAACTTGATGATGATGATGATGATGATGATCAGAGTGATTCAGAAGAGATCATGGGTGGATATGACCCTGTCATCAGACAGAGGTTGGCCAGAGCGGAAAGAAGGGGTGATGGAAGTTGGAAGAAGAAGAATACAAGCGATTCAAGCCCTGATGAAAATGAAGATGGAGACAGCGATGAAGATTTGGAGACTAAAGGTGCTTCATGTTCAAGAGGATTTTATCCTCCAATGACTAACACAGAAGAAATAGAAAGAGATATAGACCGATGCGTATCATACCTGTATAAGGCCAATAACTTAGAAGAAGTAAAAGAACTGGAAGAACAACTCAAAAAGCTGAAGACAAAGGAGAAGAAGCTGCTGAGAAAAGAATCCCAAGAATCTGAGAAGAGATATACATTGAGGCCAAGGAAAGATGGCACTAGTAAGAAAATTATGCCGGTGATCATTCGAGGACAAAACCTAGAATATAAGCCTTTGCAGAACACCGATATGTCAGATATACTTGAGAAGCTGCCTACTCTTCAAGATGGAGCATATCCTTGGATTTCAAAGTTGGAAGAAATTACGGTGGGAACACAGTCTGCCATAGGAGACATTAAGAGACTTTTGGCTAATCTCCTTGGGATTCCAGGCATGGAAGAAATTTTTCAGAGAGCTGGACTTCATAGATACGTGGGAACTGCTGTGAATGATCCTGAATTGTTGGCTGCAAGCAGGAATCGGCTGTGGAGAGCACTGAAAGATACGTTTCCAACAAATGTGCATCCTGACAACATTCTGATTGACCCACTAGGACAACAAGAAAATCCGAGAGCCTACGTGTCAAGAGTTCATCAAGTGTGGAGAAATATTACCGGAAATGATCCAGATGTGAGTCAAATTGAGCAGTCAATCTTGAGAGCTAAACTACAGATGGGACTGCCCTTACCGGTAAGGAGCAAACTGGCAGAAGTGGTTGGACTTGGGAGCATGACAAAAGGTGTCTATACAGATCATATAGCCCATCAAGTGGATCTGTACCGGAAAAAGGAACACAACCAGAAAGAACAGGACCAAGAAACTCTCAGAAAACTCAATCAAATACAACTGGTGGAGAATAAGAAGGAGAAAAAACAAGCTCTGGTGATGCAGAATCAGGGTAAACCAAATCAACAATCACTGCCACAGCTTCAACCAAACCAGTTCCAACCACAATTGTACCAGACACCAATAGCGGTACCAGTTGTTTCATACCCACAGCCAGTTTCTGGACAGAGACAGAATTGGAGAGGAAGAGGACGAGAAGGTTCAGGAAGAGGAAGAGGAGGAAGATTCAAGCCACACTTCTTGCAATCTTCAGAAGTGTGTTATAATTGTGGACAGGTTGGTCATTTTGCCCGTGAGTGTAATGGGCCAGAAGGTAACACCAGAGGGAATTTCAGAGGAAGATACAGGAGCCAGTCAAGATCATCTGGAGGACCGGTGAACCCTTATAGGGGCCCGGAGCAAGGATTCTAGAGGTGCCCAGAAGATCCGAAAGGGGGGTGTCAGCTGGTAGCATCAGGACCGGAAAAAGATCCAACAATTGAAGTGAAAATAAACAATGGACTATGGGAAGTGATGATGGATAGCAGAAAGGCTTTTATCTGTGTTCAGCCTGAAGAGGTTACACATCTCACGATGTCAAATCAATAAATTATGAGAAGAACTTGGAGTGAAGATCAGCGATTTCTGAAAATGATGATTTTGACTCAAGGACAAGGAGAGTCATAAGCTGTACGGAAGACAAATGAATATATTTGAAGTGTGAAGATGAATTGAGAATCTATGGAAGAAGAGATGTTGAAAAAGGTTCAAGAATGTTTGAGATATCAAAGTAGGACTGATATTGGACTTGTGAAATCAGTCCAACCGGTGAAAGTTGAACTTCGACCAGGAGCCAGACCTCCTTGGAAGAATCAGTATCCATTGAAAGATGAAGCAATCCAAGGGATTGAACCAGAAATTGAAGGACTTTCAAAAGCAAGTGTTTTGAAGACGATAGAAAAATCGTTAGAGTAGCAATCAATTATTGTTTTGGAGAAACCATGATGATTTAGTAAGCTATGGGTTAGCTTATGTTGTAAATGGGAGATTAGGATAAAAATCACAAAGGAGTATAGTTTTTGGGAACTATATTTTCTTGAATAGATTGACTATGTCATAGGTAGGTGCATAATCTGTCTGAAAAATAATGTGTGACTGTTATTCTTGGTTACATTCATATACCAAGAGGTTCATAAGATGTTCAACTAAGCTAAAAGATGCTCAGTCGGTTGCAAAGTTCTTGTGCAAAGAAGTCATAAGCAGGTGGGACTTTCCCGATTTAATATCCTCAGAAAATGGGAAAGAGTTTTGTGAATAAATCAGTGAAATGGGTTTTTGAAAAAAATTTGAGAAAAATAAAATTGGAAAAAGTCAGACTAAAATGTTATGAAAACTAGGGTTGAAATAACTCTAGGAAATTTGGAATATCTGATTGTGGGACGATTATATTATTGTGATGAATCAAAGGGGGGAAATGGAATGTGATTCATTTGATATATAATCTTAAATATACATTCTTATATTATTGCTGATATTGATGTTTTAATTTGCATGTGTTGTTTTGCAAAAGATACTGTTTGGTATTTTCTTTTCTTCCAGAAGCATATGGGGGAATATGTAGAGGGACTCAAATACTCAAACATGGACAATATGAATGGACTGGAGGAAGTGGAACAAGGAAGGAGTGGAAATGTTCCGATTCCATCATCAACGTCGCATTGAAAGACGACACTGTGGAGGAGATGAAGTGTAGTGGACTATATTCCAGTGTTATACTCTTTCTGTATTAATTTTTGAAGAATTATGTTTTCTGTTGTTGGGTACATGTGGGGACCTCAGATGTTTTTGTTTATTTCGTTGAAGTTTAGGGATATGGGGTCTAGGCAAGGAAAGAGAGAATCCACAGGAGGGTCCGATGGGTCGACCAGCCTGAATGTGGACATTTTGATTGTATTTTGTTTGCTGGGGTTTTCATATGTATTCAATTGCATCATAGCTTAAAATGTATTCATGAAGATGTGTGAATTGATCTGGAGTACTTAGGTGGTCGCCTAGGGCAGAGGGGCCGTGAGAGAATTTTCCTGTCTTGACTGACTGATGGATATTTGGAATGAAAGCTGCCAGACAGGTTTTTCGCTCTTACACTCCATGACAATTCATTTACACTCCATGACAATTCATTTACACTCCATGACAATTCATTTACACTCCATGACAATTCATTTACACTCCATGACAATTTATTTACACTCCATAACAATTTATTTACACTCCATAATAATGTATTTACACTACATACAAAAATGTGTCTATATAAACATGTGTTTAATCTCCATTAATTTTGGTTTATTGTTAAAGTTACTCAAGAGCAAGAATTGTTATTTGTCATAATCCTATTCTTTTTGTTTTCGAGACTTAATTAGTCTCGAAGGGGGGAAATATGTAGTATCTTAAGAGTCTAAGATTTTGCTGATGTGGCATAATGATGTAACTCTATTCTACAGTGCTGGAAACATCTGGAAATCATTACTTATGGAAAGATGATATGGGGAGTAAGGTAGAGAAGACCAGGGATTGGTTTTTTGGATCACACCATATTACGTCATAAATTATATAAAATCATGTCTTGAACAATAGAAGGGGAGAATAGCAAATTACTGATTGGCTGTGCTGTCTCACAGATATCTGCAGAATCTGTCAAATTCTGATGCTGGAACCTTTGTTATAATAAACCTTTGAAAACAGAGTACAGTGTCGGCGGATCTTCTTATCACTACAGCATTACCAGCAAAAGCTCGGTCTTGTTTACCACAAGTTACTACATTATCTGTTAGTTATTACATTATCAGCTGAGTTTTGTGTTACCAGCTGAGTTTTGTGTTTGTATAGTTGTCGTGGCCGAGTGGTTAAGGCGATGGACTAGAAATCAATTGGGATTTTCCCGCGCAGGTTCGAATCCTGCCGACAACGGATTTGCATTATGGTGACGCCTCCCTAGGTTGAAGTTTGGTCATCTTGCTTATACCAATCACATCCTCTCAGATCTCTTCATGTAGACAGGGTTTAGTGGTCCATTTGGGATTGTGCCGCAGGATGTCTATCCCACCCTCATTATAATAATAAGAAAATATGCCATTTAGCAGACGCTTTTATCCAAAGCGACTTACAGTCATGCGTGCATACATTTTTTTCTTGTGTATGGGTGGTCCCGGGGATCAAATCCACTACCCTGGCGTTACAAGCGCCGTGCTCTACCAGCTGAGCTACAGAGGACCATTATCCATCCGTCTAGCTCTATAGGCCAAGGTAGCATAGATTACAGGTGTGTCGTCAAGCCATAGGTCACAGGTGAGATCCCTCTATAAACCCTAAAAAATAACAACACCATTGTCATAAATAACTATTAAGCCATTTGCTAAGATTTCCACCATTTTGACATGTGGACCTGTTGTCACTCTTACCCTGACGGTTGTCGATACCTCCGGAAACTATTTGGGTCTTATCTGATGTCTTTTACAATTCATGTCAGAATGGCCATATTCTGAAGACACTCTAGCACACAATCAATTAGGATTTACTTTGCTTTTCCCATTGAAGGCCATATTGAGGTTAAATCCATGACTGGAGTTTTTAATTGATAAAAACCAATGACCATCTCATGTTGAACATGCAAGTCACTATGGTGCATTTATTGGTCTCTGTGGCGCTCTCGGGAGGCCATGCCTATGTCTACTTTTACCCGATAGCCTTTATCCCCATACCAAGAGTGCATCTGTAGTCAGCATGGCCGAGCGGTCGAAGGCGCTGCGTTAAGGTCGCAGTCTCTCCTGGAGGCGTGGGTTCAAATCCCACTTCTGACAGTTTTTTAACGCCTCACAAAGAGGAGTGACGCTGCTTTGTTGTGAAAATAAGATGATAAAATAACTACACACAGTGAAATAACCAGTAGTCATAAACACTGTCTCATTGAAACATTCTGCTCTTGGGCAAATATCTAAGAAAATTAAAAAGAAGCAATACTTCATAAAAATGAACGTGGGGAACATTGCATTACATAAAGTGATGACATTATTATGAGTTACTACATTATCTGTTAGTTATTACATGATCTTTTGCTGAAGACTATGCCTGCAGGGCCCTTCACTTGTAACCCCCCTCTTGTTTTTCTTTTTATAGTTGTCGTGGCAGAGTGGTTAAGGCGATGGACTAGAAATCCATTGGGATTTTCCCGCGCAGGTTCGAATCCTGCCGACAACGGCTTTGCATTATGGTGACCCCTCCCTAGGTTGAAGTTTGGTCATCTTGCTTATACCAATCACATCCTCTCAGATCTCTTCATGTAGACAGGGTTTAGTGGTCCATTTGGGATTGTGCCGCAGGATGTCTATCCCACCCTCATTATAATAATAAGAAAATATGCCATTTAGCAGACGCTTTTATCCAAAGCGACTTACAGTCATGCGTGCATACATTTTTTTCTTGTGTATGGGTGGTCCCGGGGATCAAATCCACTACCCTGGCGTTACAAGCGCCGTGCTCTACCAGCTGAGCTACAGAGGACCATTATCCATCCGTCTAGCTCTATAGGCCAAGGTAGCATAGATTACAGGTGTGTCGTCAAGCCATAGGTCACAGGTGAGATCCCTCTATAAACCCTAAAAAATAACAACACCATTGTCATAAATAACTATTAAGCCATTTGCTAAGATTTCCACCATTTTGACATGTGGACCTGTTGTCACTCTTACCCTGACGGTTGTCGATACCTCCGGAAACTATTTGGGTCTTATCTGATGTCTTTTACAATTCATGTCAGAATGGCCATATTCTGAAGACACTCTAGCACACAATCAATTAGGATTTACTTTGCTTTTCCCATTGAAGGCCATATTGAGGTTAAATCCATGACTGGAGTTTTTAATTGATAAAAACCAATGACCATCTCATGTTGAACATGCAAGTCACTATGGTGCATTTATTGGTCTCTGTGGCGCTCTCGGGAGGCCATGCCTATGTCTACTTTTACCCGATAGCCTTTATCCCCATACCAAGAGTGCATCTGTAGTCAGGATGGCCGAGCGGTCTAAGGCGCTGCGTTAAGGTCGCAGTCTCTCCTGGAGGCGTGGGTTCAAATCCCACTTCTGACAGTTTTTTAACGCCTCACAAAGAGGAGTGACGCTGCTTTGTTGTGAAAATAAGATGATAAAATAACTACACACAGTGAAATAACCAGTAGTCATAAACACTGTCTCATTGAAACATTCTGCTCTTGGGCAAATATCTAAGAAAATTAAAAAGAAGCAATACTTCATAAAAATGAACGTGGGGAACATTGCATTACATAAAGTGATGACATTATTATGAGTTACTACATTATCTGTTAGTTATTACATGATCTTTTGCTGAAGACTATGCCTGCAGGGCCCTTCACTTGTAACCCCCCTCTTGTTTTTCTTTTTATAGTTGTCGTGGCCGAGTGGTTAAGGCGATGGACTAGAAATCCATTGGGATTTTCCCGCGCAGGTTCGAATCCTGCCGACAACGGCTTTGCATTATGGTGACCCCTCCCTAGGTTGAAGTTTGGTCATCTTGCTTATACCAATCACATCCTCTCAGATCTCTTCATGTAGACAGGGTTTAGTGGTCCATTTGGGATTGTGCCGCAGGATGTCTATCCCACCCTCATTATAATAATAAGAAAATATGCCATTTAGCAGATGCTTTTATCCAAAGCGACTTACAGTCATGCGTGCATACATTTTTTTCTTGTGTATGGGTGGTCCCGGGGATCAAACCCACTACCCTGGCGTTACAAGCGCCGTGCTCTACCAGCTGAGCTACAGAGGACCATTATCCATCCGTCTAGCTCTATAGGCCAAGGTAGCATAGATTACAGGTGTGTCGTCAAGCCATAGGTCACAGGTGAGATCCCTCTATAAACCCTAAAAAATAACAACACCATTGTCATAAATAACTATTAAGCCATTTGCTAAGATTTCCACCATTTTGACATGTGGACCTGTTGTCACTCTTACCCTGACAGTTGTCGATACCTCCGGAAACTATTTGGGTCTTATCTAATGTCTTTTACAATTCATGTCAGAATGGCCATATTCTGAAGACACTCTAGCACACAATCAATTAGGATTTACTTTGCTTTTCCCATTGAAGGCCATATTGAGGTTAAATCCATGACTGGAGTTTTTAATTGATAAAAACCAATGACCATCTCATGTTGAACATGCAAGTCACTATGGTGCATTTATTGGTCTCTGTGGCGCTCTCGGGAGGCCATGCCTATGTCTACTTTTACCCGATAGCCTTTATCCCCATACCAAAAGTGCATCTGTAGTCAGGATGGCCGAGCGGTCTAAGGCGCTGCGTTAAGGTCGCAGTCTCTCCTGGAGGAGTGGGTTCAAATCCCACTTCTGACAATTTTTTAACGCCTCTCAAAGAGGAGTGACGCTGCTTTGTTGTGAAAATAAGATGATAAAATAACTACACACAGTGAAATAACCAGTAGTCATAAACACTGTCTCATTGAAACATTCTGCTCTTGGGCAAATATCTAAGAAAATTTAAAAGAAGCAATACTTCATAAAAATGAACGTGGGGAACATTGCATTACATAAAGTGATGACATTATTGTGAGTTACTACATTATCTGTTAGTTATTACATGATCTTTTGCTGAAGACTATGCCTGCAGGGCCCTTCACTTGTAACCCCCCTCTTGTTTTTCTTTTTATGGTTGTCGTGGCCGAGTGGTTAAGGCGATGGACTAGAAATCCATTGGGATTTTCCCGCGCAGGTTCGAATCCTGCCGACAACGGCTTTGCATTATGGTGACCCCTCCCTAGGTTGAAGTTTGGTCATCTTGCTTATACCAATCACATCCTCTCAGATCTCTTCATGTAGACAGGGTTTAGTGGTCCATTTGGGATTGTGCCGCAGGATGTCTATCCCACCCTCATTATAATAATAAGAAAATATGCCATTTAGCAGACGCTTTTATCCAAAGCGACTTACAGTCATGCGTGCATACATTTTTTTCTTGTGTATGGGTGGTCCCGGGGATCAAACCCACTACCCTGCCGTTACAAGCGCCGTGCTCTACCAGCTGAGCTACAGAGGACCATTATCCATCCGTCTAGCTCTATAGGCCAAGGTAGCATAGATTACAGGTGTGTCGTCAAGCCATAGGTCACAGGTGAGATCCCTCTATAAACCCTAAAAAATAACAACACCATTGTCATAAATAACTATTAAGCCATTTGCTAAGATTTCCACCATTTTGACATGTGGACCTGTTGTCACTCTTACCCTGACAGTTGTCGATACCTCCGGAAACTATTTGGGTCTTATCTGATGTCTTTTACAATTCATGTCAGAATGGCCATATTCTGAAGACACTCTAGCACACAATCAATTAGGATTTACTTTGCTTTTCCCATTGAAGGCCATATTGAGGTTAAATCCATGACTGGAGTTTTTAATTGATAAAAACCAATGACCATCTCATGTTGAACATGCAAGTCACTATGGTGCATTTATTGGTCTCTGTGGCGCTCTCGGGAGGCCATGCCTATGTCTACTTTTACCCGATAGCCTTTATCCCCATACCAAAAGTGCATCTGTAGTCAGGATGGCCGAGCGGTCTAAGGCGCTGCGTTAAGGTTGCAGTCTCTCCTGGAGGCGTGGGTTCAAATCCCACTTCTGACAGTTTTTTAACGCCTCTCAAAGAGGAGTGACGCTGCTTTGTTGTGAAAATAAGATGATAAAATAACTACACACAGTGAAATAACCAGTAGTTATAAACACTCTCTCATTGAAACATTCTGCTCTTGGGCAAATATCTAAGAAAATTAAAAAGAAGCAATACTTCATAAAAATGAACGTGGGGAACATTGCATTACATAAAGTGATGACATTATTATGAGTTACTACATTATCTGTTAGTTATTACATGATCTTTTGCTGAAGACTATGCCTGCAGGGCCCTTCACTTGTAACCCCCCTCTTGTTTTTCTTTTTATAGTTGTCGTGGCCGAGTGGTTAAGGCGATGGACTAGAAATCCATTGGGATTTTCCCGCGCAGGTTCGAATCCTGCCGACAACGGCTTTGCATTATGGTGACCCCTCCCTAGGTTGAAGTTTGGTCATCTTGCTTATACCAATCACATCCTCTCAGATCTCTTCATGTAGACAGGGTTTAGTGGTCCATTTGGGATTGTGCCGCAGGATGTCTATCCCACCCTCATTATAATAATAAGAAAATATGCCATTTAGCAGACGCTTTTATCCAAAGCGACTTACAGTCATGCGTGCATACATTTTTTTCTTGTGTATGGGTGGTCCCGGGGATCAAACCCACTACCCTGGCGTTACAAGCGCCGTGCTCTACCAGCTGAGCTACAGAGGACCATTATCCATCCGTCTAGCTCTATAGGCCAAGGTAGCATAGATTACAGGTGTGTCGTCAAGCCATAGGTCACAGGTGAGATCCCTCTATAAACCCTAAAAAATAACAACACCATTGTCATAAATAACTATTAAGCCATTTGCTAAGATTTCCACCATTTTGACATGTGGACCTGTTGTCACTCTTACCCTGACAGTTGTCGATACCTCCGGAAACTATTTGGGTCTTATCTAATGTCTTTTACAATTCATGTCAGAATGGCCATATTCTGAAGACACTCTAGCACACAATCAATTAGGATTTACTTTGCTTTTCCCATTGAAGGCCATATTGAGGTTAAATCCATGACTGGAGTTTTTAATTGATAAAAACCAATGACCATCTCATGTTGAACATGCAAGTCACTATGGTGCATTTATTGGTCTCTGTGGCACTCTCGGGAGGCCATGCCTATGTCTACTTTTACCCGATAGCCTTTATCCCCATACCAAAAGTGCATCTGTAGTCAGGATGGCCGAGCGGTCTAAGGCGCTGCGTTAAGGTCGCAGTCTCTCCTGGAGGAGTGGGTTCAAATCCCACTTCTGACAATTTTTTAACGCCTCTCAAAGAGGAGTGACGCTGCTTTGTTGTGAAAATAAGATGATAAAATAACTACAAACAGTGAAATAACCAGTAGTCATAAACACTGTCTCATTGAAACATTCTGCTCTTGGGCAAATATCTAAGAAAATTTAAAAGAAGCAATACTTCATAAAAATGAACGTGGGGAACATTGCATTACATAAAGTGATGACATTATTATGAGTTACTACATTATCTGTTAGTTATTACATTATCAGCTGAGTTTTGTGTTACCAGCTGAGTTTTGTGTTTGTATAGTTGTCGTGGCCGAGTGGTTAAGGCGATGGACTAGAAATCCATTGGGATTTTCCCGCGCAGGTTTGAATCCTGCCGACAACGGCTTTGCATTATGGTGACCCCTCCCTAGGTTGAAGTTTGGTCATCTTGCTTATACCAATCACATCCTCTCAGATCTCTTCATGTAGACAGGGTTTAGTGGTCCATTTGGGATTGTGCCGCAGGATGTCTATCCCACCCTCATTATAATAATAAGAAAATAGGCCATTTAGCAGACGCTTTTATCCAAAGCGACTTACAGTCATGCGTGCATAATTTTTTTTCTTGTGTATGGGTGGTCCCGGGGATCAAACCCACTACCCTGGCGTTACAAGCGCCGTGCTCTACCAGCTGAGCTACAGAGGACCATTATCCATCCGTCTAGCTCTATAGGCCAAGGTAGCATAGATTACAGGTGTGTCGTCAAGCCATAGGTCACAGGTGAGATCCCTCTATAAATCCTAAAAAATAACAACACCATTGTCATAAATAACTATTAAGCCATTTGCTAAGATTTCCACCATTTTGACATGTGGACCTGTTGTCACTCTTACCCTGACAGTTGTCGATACCTCCGGAAACTATTTGGGTCTTATCTGATGTCTTTTACAATTCATGTCAGAATGGCCATATTCTGAAGACACTCTAGCACACAATCAATTAGGATTTACTTTGCTTTTCCCATTGAAGGCCATATTGAGGTTAAATCCATGACTGGAGTTTTTAATTGATAAAAACCAATGACCATCTCATGTTGAACATGCAAGTCACTATGGTGCATTTATTGGTCTCTGTGGCGCTCTCGGGAGGCCATGCCTATGTCTACTTTTACCCGATAGCCTTTATCCCCATACCAAAAGTGCATCTGTAGTCAGGATGGCCGAGCGGTCTAAGGCGCTGCGTTAAGGTCGCAGTCTCTCCTGGAGGCGTGGGTTCAAATCCCACTTCTGACAATTTTTTAACGCCTCTCAAAGAGGAGTGACGCTGCTTTGTTGTGAAAATAAGATGATAAAATAACTACACACAGTGAAATAACCAGTAGTCATAAACACTGTCTCATTGAAACATTCTGCTCTTGGGCAAATATCAAAGAAAATTAAAAAGAAGCAATACTTCATAAAAATGAACGTGGGGAACATTGCATTACATAAAGTGATGACATTATTGTGAGTTACTACATTATCTGTTAGTTATTACATTATCTTTTGCTGAAGACTATGCCTGCAGGGCCCTTCACTTGTAACCCCCCTCTTGTTTTTCTTTTTATAGTTGTCGTGGCCGAGTGGTTAAGGCGATGGACTAGAAATCCATTGGGATTTTCCCGCGCAGGTTCGAATCCTGCCGACAACGGCTTTGCATTATGGTGACCCCTCCCTAGGTTGAAGTTTGGTCATCTTGCTTATACCAATCACATCCTCTCAGATCTCTTCATGTAGACAGGGTTTAGTGGTCCATTTGGGATTGTGCCGCAGGATGTCTATCCCACCCTCATTATAATAATAAGAAAATATGCCATTTAGCAGACGCTTTTATCCAAAGCGACTTACAGTCATGCGTGCATACATTTTTTTCTTGTGTATGGGTGGTCCCGGGGATCAAATCCACTACCCTGGCGTTACAAGCGCCGTGCTCTACCAGCTGAGCTACAGAGGACCATTATCCATCCGTCTAGCTCTATAGGCCAAGGTAGCATAGATTACAGGTGTGTCGTCAAGCCATAGGTCACAGGTGAGATCCCTCTATAAACCCTAAAAAATAACAACACCATTGTCATAAATAACTATTAAGCCATTTGCTAAGATTTCCACCATTTTGACATGTGGACCTGTTGTCACTCTTACCCTGACAGTTGTCGATACCTCCGGAAACTATTTGGGTCTTATCTGATGTCTTTTACAATTCATGTCAGAATGGCCATATTCTGAAGACACTCTAGCACACAATCAATTAGGATTTACTTTGCTTTTCCCATTGAAGGCCATATTGAGGTTAAATCCATGACTGGAGTTTTTAATTGATAAAAACCAATGACCATCTCATGTTGAACATGCAAGTCACTATGGTGCATTTATTGGTCTCTGTGGCGCTCTCGGGAGGCCATGCCTATGTCTACTTTTACCCGATAGCCTTTATCCCCATACCAAAAGTGCATCTGTAGTCAGGATGGCCGAGCGGTCTAAGGCGCTGCGTTAAGGTCGCAGTCTCTCCTGGAGGCGTGGGTTCAAATCCCACTTCTGACAGTTTTTTAACGCCTCACAAAGAGGAGTGACGCTGCTTTGTTGTGAAAATAAGTTGATAAAATAACTACACACAGTGAAATAACCAGTAGTCATAAACACTCTCTCATTGAAACATTCTGCTCTTGGGCAAATATCTAAGAAAATTAAAAAGAAGCAATACTTCATAAAAATGAATGTGGGGAACATTGCATTACATAAAGTGATGACATTATTGTGAGTTACTACATTATCTGTTAGTTATTACATGATCTTTTGCTGGAGACTATGCCTGCAGGGCCCTTCACTTGTAACCCCCCTCTTGTTTTTCTTTTTATAGTTGTCGTGGCCGAGTGGTTAAGGCGATGGACTAGAAATCCATTGGGATTTTCCCGCGCAGGTTCGAATCCTGCCGACAACGGCTTTGCATTATGGTGACCCCTCCCTAGGTTGAAGTTTGGTCATCTTGCTTATACCAATCACATCCTCTCAGATCTCTTCATGTAGACAGGGTTTAGTGGTCCATTTGGGATTGTGCCGCAGGATGTCTATCCCACCCTCATTATAATAATAAGAAAATATGCCATTTAGCAGACGCTTTTATCCAAAGCGACTTACAGTCATGCGTGCATACATTTTTTTCTTGTGTATGGGTGGTCCCGGGGATCAAATCCACTACCCTGGCGTTACAAGCGCCGTGCTCTACCAGCTGAGCTACAGAGGACCATTATCCATCCGTCTAGCTCTATAGGCCAAGGTAGCATAGATTACAGGTGTGTCGTCAAGCCATAGGTCACAGGTGAGATCCCTCTATAAACCCTAAAAAATAACAACACCATTGTCATAAATAACTATTAAGCCATTTGCTAAGATTTCCACCATTTTGACATGTGGACCTGTTGTCACTCTTACCCTGACAGTTGTCGATACCTGCGGAAACTATTTGGGTCTTATCTGATGTCTTTTACAATTCATGTCAGAATGGCCATATTCTGAAGACACTCTAGCACACAATCAATTAGGATTTACTTTGCTTTTCCCATTGAAGGCCATATTGAGGTTAAATCCATGACTGGAGTTTTTAATTGATAAAAACCAATGACCATCTCATGTTGAACATGCAAGTCACTATGGTGCATTTATTGGTCTCTGTGGCGCTCTCGGGAGGCCATGCCTATGTCTACTTTTACCCGATAGCCTTTATCCCCATACCAAAAGTGCATCTGTAGTCAGGATGGCCGAGCGGTCTAAGGCGCTGCGTTAAGGTTGCAGTCTCTCCTGGAGGCGTGGGTTCAAATCCCACTTCTGACAGTTTTTTAACGCCTCTCAAAGAGGAGTGACGCTGCTTTGTTGTGAAAATAAGATGATAAAATAACTACACACAGTGAAATAACCAGTAGTTATAAACACTCTCTCATTGAAACATTCTGCTCTTGGGCAAATATCTAAGAAAATTAAAAAGAAGCAATACTTCATAAAAATGAACGTGGGGAACATTGCATTACATAAAGTGATGACATTATTATGAGTTACTACATTATCTGTTAGTTATTACATGATCTTTTGCTGAAGACTATGCCTGCAGGGCCCTTCACTTGTAACCCCCCTCTTGTTTTTCTTTTTATAGTTGTCGTGGCCGAGTGGTTAAGGCGATGGACTAGAAATCCATTGGGATTTTCCCGCGCAGGTTCGAATCCTGCCGACAACGGCTTTGCATTATGGTGACCCCTCCCTAGGTTGAAGTTTGGTCATCTTGCTTATACCAATCACATCCTCTCAGATCTCTTCATGTAGACAGGGTTTAGTGGTCCATTTGGGATTGTGCCGCAGGATGTCTATCCCACCCTCATTATAATAATAAGAAAATATGCCATTTAGCAGACGCTTTTATCCAAAGCGACTTACAGTCATGCGTGCATACATTTTTTTCTTGTGTATGGGTGGTCCCGGGGATCAAACCCACTACCCTGGCGTTACAAGCGCCGTGCTCTACCAGCTGAGCTACAGAGGACCATTATCCATCCGTCTAGCTCTATAGGCCAAGGTAGCATAGATTACAGGTGTGTCGTCAAGCCATAGGTCACAGGTGAGATCCCTCTATAAACCCTAAAAAATAACAACACCATTGTCATAAATAACTATTAAGCCATTTGCTAAGATTTCCACCATTTTGACATGTGGACCTGTTGTCACTCTTACCCTGACAGTTGTCGATACCTCCGGAAACTATTTGGGTCTTATCTAATGTCTTTTACAATTCATGTCAGAATGGCCATATTCTGAAGACACTCTAGCACACAATCAATTAGGATTTACTTTGCTTTTCCCATTGAAGGCCATATTGAGGTTAAATCCATGACTGGAGTTTTTAATTGATAAAAACCAATGACCATCTCATGTTGAACATGCAAGTCACTATGGTGCATTTATTGGTCTCTGTGGCACTCTCGGGAGGCCATGCCTATGTCTACTTTTACCCGATAGCCTTTATCCCCATACCAAAAGTGCATCTGTAGTCAGGATGGCCGAGCGGTCTAAGGCGCTGCGTTAAGGTCGCAGTCTCTCCTGGAGGAGTGGGTTCAAATCCCACTTCTGACAATTTTTTAACGCCTCTCAAAGAGGAGTGACGCTGCTTTGTTGTGAAAATAAGATGATAAAATAACTACACACAGTGAAATAACCAGTAGTCATAAACACTGTCTCATTGAAACATTCTGCTCTTGGGCAAATATCTAAGAAAATTTAAAAGAAGCAATACTTCATAAAAATGAACGTGGGGAACATTGCATTACATAAAGTGATGACATTATTATGAGTTACTACATTATCTGTTAGTTATTACATTATCAGCTGAGTTTTGTGTTACCAGCTGAGTTTTGTGTTTGTATAGTTGTCGTGGCCGAGTGGTTAAGGCGATGGACTAGAAATCCATTGGGATTTTCCCGCGCAGGTTTGAATCCTGCCGACAACGGCTTTGCATTATGGTGACCCCTCCCTAGGTTGAAGTTTGGTCATCTTGCTTATACCAATCACATCCTCTCAGATCTCTTCATGTAGACAGGGTTTAGTGGTCCATTTGGGATTGTGCCGCAGGATGTCTATCCCACCCTCATTATAATAATAAGAAAATATGCCATTTAGCAGACGCTTTTATCCAAAGCGACTTACAGTCATGCGTGCATAAATTTTTTTCTTGTGTATGGGTGGTCCCGGGGATCAAACCCACTACCCTGGCGTTACAAGCGCCGTGCTCTACCAGCTGAGCTACAGAGGACCATTATCCATCCGTCTAGCTCTATAGGCCAAGGTAGCATAGATTACAGGTGTGTCGTCAAGCCATAGGTCACAGGTGAGATCCCTCTATAAATCCTAAAAAATAACAACACCATTGTCATAAATAACTATTAAGCCATTTGCTAAGATTTCCACCATTTTGACATGTGGACCTGTTGTCACTCTTACCCTGACAGTTGTCGATACCTCCGGAAACTATTTGGGTCTTATCTGATGTCTTTTACAATTCATGTCAGAATGGCCATATTCTGAAGACACTCTAGCACACAATCAATTAGGATTTACTTTGCTTTTCCCATTGAAGGCCATATTGAGGTTAAATCCATGACTGGAGTTTTTAATTGATAAAAACCAATGACCATCTCATGTTGAACATGCAAGTCACTATGGTGCATTTATTGGTCTCTGTGGCGCTCTCGGGAGGCCATGCCTATGTCTACTTTTACCCGATAGCCTTTATCCCCATACCAAAAGTGCATCTGTAGTCAGGATGGCCGAGCGGTCTAAGGCGCTGCGTTAAGGTCGCAGTCTCTCCTGGAGGCGTGGGTTCAAATCCCACTTCTGACAATTTTTTAACGCCTCTCAAAGAGGAGTGACGCTGCTTTGTTGTGAAAATAAGATGATAAAATAACTACACACAGTGAAATAACCAGTAGTCATAAACACTGTCTCATTGAAACATTCTGCTCTTGGGCAAATATCAAAGAAAATTAAAAAGAAGCAATACTTCATAAAAATGAACGTGGGGAACATTGCATTACATAAAGTGATGACATTATTATGAGTTACTACATTATCTGTTAGTTATTACATTATCTTTTGCTGAAGACTATGCCTGCAGGGCCCTTCACTTGTAACCCCCCTCTTGTTTTTCTTTTTATAGTTGTCGTGGCCGAGTGGTTAAGGCGATGGACTAGAAATCCATTGGGATTTTCCCGCGCAGGTTCGAATCCTGCCGACAACGGCTTTGCATTATGGTGACCCCTCCCTAGGTTGAAGTTTGGTCATCTTGCTTATACCAATCACATCCTCTCAGATCTCTTCATGTAGACAGGGTTTAGTGGTCCATTTGGGATTGTGCCGCAGGATGTCTATCCCACCCTCATTATAATAATAAGAAAATATGCCATTTAGCAGACGCTTTTATCCAAAGCGACTTACAGTCATGCGTGCATACATTTTTTTCTTGTGTATGGGTGGTCCCGGGGATCAAATCCACTACCCTGGCGTTACAAGCGCCGTGCTCTACCAGCTGAGCTACAGAGGACCATTATCCATCCGTCTAGCTCTATAGGCCAAGGTAGCATAGATTACAGGTGTGTCGTCAAGCCATAGGTCACAGGTGAGATCCCTCTATAAACCCTAAAAAATAACAACACCATTGTCATAAATAACTATTAAGCCATTTGCTAAGATTTCCACCATTTTGACATGTGGACCTGTTGTCACTCTTACCCTGACAGTTGTCGATACCTCCGGAAACTATTTGGGTCTTATCTGATGTCTTTTACAATTCATGTCAGAATGGCCATATTCTGAAGACACTCTAGCACACAATCAATTAGGATTTACTTTGCTTTTCCCATTGAAGGCCATATTGAGGTTAAATCCATGACTGGAGTTTTTAATTGATAAAAACCAATGACCATCTCATGTTGAACATGCAAGTCACTATGGTGCATTTATTGGTCTCTGTGGCGCTCTCGGGAGGCCATGCCTATGTCTACTTTTACCCGATAGCCTTTATCCCCATACCAAAAGTGCATCTGTAGTCAGGATGGCCGAGCGGTCTAAGGCGCTGCGTTAAGGTCGCAGTCTCTCCTGGAGGCGTGGGTTCAAATCCCACTTCTGACAGTTTTTTAACGCCTCACAAAGAGGAGTGACGCTGCTTTGTTGTGAAAATAAGTTGATAAAATAACTACACACAGTGAAATAACCAGTAGTCATAAACACTCTCTCATTGAAACATTCTGCTCTTGGGCAAATATCTAAGAAAATTAAAAAGAAGCAATACTTCATAAAAATGAATGTGGGGAACATTGCATTACATAAAGTGATGACATTATTGTGAGTTACTACATTATCTGTTAGTTATTACATGATCTTTTGCTGGAGACTATGCCTGCAGGGCCCTTCACTTGTAACCCCCCTCTTGTTTTTCTTTTTATAGTTGTCGTGGCCGAGTGGTTAAGGCGATGGACTAGAAATCCATTGGGATTTTCCCGCGCAGGTTCGAATCCTGCCGACAACGGCTTTGCATTATGGTGACCCCTCCCTAGGTTGAAGTTTGGTCATCTTGCTTATACCAATCACATCCTCTCAGATCTCTTCATGTAGACAGGGTTTAGTGGTCCATTTGGGATTGTGCCGCAGGATGTCTATCCCACCCTCATTATAATAATAAGAAAATATGCCATTTAGCAGACGCTTTTATCCAAAGCGACTTACAGTCATGCGTGCATACATTTTTTTCTTGTGTATGGGTGGTCCCGGGGATCAAATCCACTACCCTGGCGTTACAAGCGCCGTGCTCTACCAGCTGAGCTACAGAGGACCATTATCCATCCGTCTAGCTCTATAGGCCAAGGTAGCATAGATTACAGGTGTGTCGTCAAGCCATAGGTCACAGGTGAGATCCCTCTATAAACCCTAAAAAATAACAACACCATTGTCATAAATAACTATTAAGCCATTTGCTAAGATTTCCACCATTTTGACATGTGGACCTGTTGTCACTCTTACCCTGACAGTTGTCGATACCTGCGGAAACTATTTGGGTCTTATCTGATGTCTTTTACAATTCATGTCAGAATGGCCATATTCTGAAGACACTCTAGCACACAATCAATTAGGATTTACTTTGCTTTTCCCATTGAAGGCCATATTGAGGTTAAATCCATGACTGGAGTTTTTAATTGATAAAAACCAATGACCATCTCATGTTGAACATGCAAGTCACTATGGTGCATTTATTGGTCTCTGTGGCGCTCTCGGGAGGCCATGCCTATGTCTACTTTTACCCGATAGCCTTTATCCCCATACCAAAAGTGCATCTGTAGTCAGGATGGCCGAGCGGTCTAAGGCGCTGCGTTAAGGTCGCAGTCTCTCCTGGAGGAGTGGGTTCAAATCCCACTTCTGACAATTTTTTAACGCCTCTCAAAGAGGAGTGACGCTGCTTTGTTGTGAAAATAAGATGATAAAATAACTACACACAGTGAAATAACCAGTAGTCATAAACACTGTCTCATTGAAACATTCTGCTCTTGGGCAAATATCTAAGAAAATTTAAAAGAAGCAATACTTCATAAAAATGAACGTGGGGAACATTGCATTACATAAAGTGATGACATTATTATGAGTTACTACATTATCTGTTAGTTATTACATTATCTTTTGCTGAAGACTATGCCTGCAGGGCCCTTCACTTGTAACCCCCCTCTTGTTTTTCTTCTTATAGTTGTCGTGGCCGAGTGGTTAAGGCGATGGACTAGAAATCCATTGGGATTTTCCCGCGCAGGTTCGAATCCTGCCGACAACGGCTTTGCATTATGGTGACCCCTCCCTAGGTTGAAGTTTGGTCATCTTGCTTATACCAATCACATCCTCTCAGATCTCTTCATGTAGACAGGGTTTAGTGGTCCATTTGGGATTGTGCCGCAGGATGTCTATCCCACCCTCATTATAATAATAAGATAATAGGCCATTTAGCAGATGCTTTTATCCAAAGCGACTTACAATCATGCGTGCATACATTTTTTTCTTGTGTATGGGTGGTCCCGGGGATCAAACCCACTACCCTGGCGTTACAAGCGCCGTGCTCTACCAGCTGAGCTACAGAGGACCATTATCCATCCGTCTAGCTCTATAGGCCAAGGTAGCATAGATTACAGGTGTGTCGTCAAGCCATAGGTCACAGGTGAGATCCCTCTATAAATCCTAAAAAATAACAACACCATTGTCATAAATAACTATTAAGCCATTTGCTAAGATTTCCACCATTTTGACATGTGGACCTGTTGTCACTCTTACCCTGACAGTTGTCGATACCTCCGGAAACTATTTGGGTCTTATCTGATGTCTTTTACAATTCATGTCAGAATGGCCATATTCTGAAGACACTCTAGCACACAATCAATTAGGATTTACTTTGCTTTTCCCATTGAAGGCCATATTGAGGTTAAATCCATGACTGGAGTTTTTAATTGATAAAAACCAATGACCATCTCATGTTGAACATGCAAGTCACTATGGTGCATTTATTGGTCTCTGTGGCGCTCTCGGGAGGCCATGCCTATGTCTACTTTTACCCGATAGCCTTTATCCCCATACCAAAAGTGCATCTGTAGTCAGGATGGCCGAGCGGTCTAAGGCGCTGCGTTAAGGTCGCAGTCTCTCCTGGAGGCGTGGGTTCAAATCCCACTTCTGACAATTTTTTAACGCCTCTCAAAGAGGAGTGACGCTGCTTTGTTGTGAAAATAAGATGATAAAATAACTACACACAGTGAAATAACCAGTAGTCATAAACACTGTCTCATTGAAACATTCTGCTCTTGGGCAAATATCAAAGAAAATTAAAAAGAAGCAATACTTCATAAAAATGAACGTGGGGAACATTGCATTACATAAAGTGATGACATTATTATGAGTTACTACATTATCTGTTAGTTATTACATTATCTTTTGCTGAAGACTATGCCTGCAGGGCCCTTCACTTGTAACCCCCCTCTTGTTTTTCTTTTTATAGTTGTCGTGGCCGAGTGGTTAAGGCGATGGACTAGAAATCCATTGGGATTTTCCCGCGCAGGTTCGAATCCTGCCGACAACGGCTTTGCATTATGGTGACCCCTCCCTAGGTTGAAGTTTGGTCATCTTGCTTATACCAATCACATCCTCTCAGATCTCTTCATGTAGACAGGGTTTAGTGGTCCATTTGGGATTGTGCCGCAGGATGTCTATCCCACCCTCATTATAATAATAAGAAAATATGCCATTTAGCAGACGCTTTTATCCAAAGCGACTTACAGTCATGCGTGCATACATTTTTTTCTTGTGTATGGGTGGTCCCGGGGATCAAATCCACTACCCTGGCGTTACAAGCGCCGTGCTCTACCAGCTGAGCTACAGAGGACCATTATCCATCCGTCTAGCTCTATAGGCCAAGGTAGCATAGATTACAGGTGTGTCGTCAAGCCATAGGTCACAGGTGAGATCCCTCTATAAACCCTAAAAAATAACAACACCATTGTCATAAATAACTATTAAGCCATTTGCTAAGATTTCCACCATTTTGACATGTGGACCTGTTGTCACTCTTACCCTGACAGTTGTCGATACCTCCGGAAACTATTTGGGTCTTATCTGATGTCTTTTACAATTCATGTCAGAATGGCCATATTCTGAAGACACTCTAGCACACAATCAATTAGGATTTACTTTGCTTTTCCCATTGAAGGCCATATTGAGGTTAAATCCATGACTGGAGTTTTTAATTGATAAAAACCAATGACCATCTCATGTTGAACATGCAAGTCACTATGGTGCATTTATTGGTCTCTGTGGCGCTCTCGGGAGGCCATGCCTATGTCTACTTTTACCCGATAGCCTTTATCCCCATACCAAAAGTGCATCTGTAGTCAGGATGGCCGAGCGGTCTAAGGCGCTGCGTTAAGGTCGCAGTCTCTCCTGGAGGCGTGGGTTCAAATCCCACTTCTGACAGTTTTTTAACGCCTCACAAAGAGGAGTGACGCTGCTTTGTTGTGAAAATAAGTTGATAAAATAACTACACACAGTGAAATAACCAGTAGTCATAAACACTCTCTCATTGAAACATTCTGCTCTTGGGCAAATATCTAAGAAAATTAAAAAGAAGCAATACTTCATAAAAATGAATGTGGGGAACATTGCATTACATAAAGTGATGACATTATTGTGAGTTACTACATTATCTGTTAGTTATTACATGATCTTTTGCTGGAGACTATGCCTGCAGGGCCCTTCACTTGTAACCCCCCTCTTGTTTTTCTTTTTATAGTTGTCGTGGCCGAGTGGTTAAGGCGATGGACTAGAAATCCATTGGGATTTTCCCGCGCAGGTTCGAATCCTGCCGACAACGGCTTTGCATTATGGTGACCCCTCCCTAGGTTGAAGTTTGGTCATCTTGCTTATACCAATCACATCCTCTCAGATCTCTTCATGTAGACAGGGTTTAGTGGTCCATTTGGGATTGTGCCGCAGGATGTCTATCCCACCCTCATTATAATAATAAGAAAATATGCCATTTAGCAGACGCTTTTATCCAAAGCGACTTACAGTCATGCGTGCATACATTTTTTTCTTGTGTATGGGTGGTCCCGGGGATCAAATCCACTACCCTGGCGTTACAAGCGCCGTGCTCTACCAGCTGAGCTACAGAGGACCATTATCCATCCGTCTAGCTCTATAGGCCAAGGTAGCATAGATTACAGGTGTGTCGTCAAGCCATAGGTCACAGGTGAGATCCCTCTATAAACCCTAAAAAATAACAACACCATTGTCATAAATAACTATTAAGCCATTTGCTAAGATTTCCACCATTTTGACATGTGGACCTGTTGTCACTCTTACCCTGACAGTTGTCGATACCTGCGGAAACTATTTGGGTCTTATCTGATGTCTTTTACAATTCATGTCAGAATGGCCATATTCTGAAGACACTCTAGCACACAATCAATTAGGATTTACTTTGCTTTTCCCATTGAAGGCCATATTGAGGTTAAATCCATGACTGGAGTTTTTAATTGATAAAAACCAATGACCATCTCATGTTGAACATGCAAGTCACTATGGTGCATTTATTGGTCTCTGTGGCGCTCTCGGGAGGCCATGCCTATGTCTACTTTTACCCGATAGCCTTTATCCCCATACCAAAAGTGCATCTGTAGTCAGGATGGCCGAGCGGTCTAAGGCGCTGCGTTAAGGTTGCAGTCTCTCCTGGAGGCGTGGGTTCAAATCCCACTTCTGACAGTTTTTTAACGCCTCTCAAAGAGGAGTGACGCTGCTTTGTTGTGAAAATAAGATGATAAAATAACTACACACAGTGAAATAACCAGTAGTTATAAACACTCTCTCATTGAAACATTCTGCTCTTGGGCAAATATCTAAGAAAATTAAAAAGAAGCAATACTTCATAAAAATGAACGTGGGGAACATTGCATTACATAAAGTGATGGCATTATTATGAGTTACTACATTATCTGTTAGTTATTACATGATCTTTTGCTGAAGACTATGCCTGCAGGGCCCTTCACTTGTAACCCCCCTCTTGTTTTTCTTTTTATAGTTGTCGTGGCCGAGTGGTTAAGGCGATGGACTAGAAATCCATTGGGATTTTCCCGCGCAGGTTCGAATCCTGCCGACAACGGCTTTGCATTATGGTGACCCCTCCCTAGGTTGAAGTTTGGTCATCTTGCTTATACCAATCACATCCTCTCAGATCTCTTCATGTAGACAGGGTTTAGTGGTCCATTTGGGATTGTGCCGCAGGATGTCTATCCCACCCTCATTATAATAATAAGAAAATATGCCATTTAGCAGACGCTTTTATCCAAAGCGACTTACAGTCATGCGTGCATACATTTTTTTCTTGTGTATGGGTGGTCCCGGGGATCAAACCCACTACCCTGGCGTTACAAGCGCCGTGCTCTACCAGCTGAGCTACAGAGGACCATTATCCATCCGTCTAGCTCTATAGGCCAAGGTAGCATAGATTACAGGTGTGTCGTCAAGCCATAGGTCACAGGTGAGATCCCTCTATAAACCCTAAAAAATAACAACACCATTGTCATAAATAACTATTAAGCCATTTGCTAAGATTTCCACCATTTTGACATGTGGACCTGTTGTCACTCTTACCCTGACAGTTGTCGATACCTCCGGAAACTATTTGGGTCTTATCTAATGTCTTTTACAATTCATGTCAGAATGGCCATATTCTGAAGACACTCTAGCACACAATCAATTAGGATTTACTTTGCTTTTCCCATTGAAGGCCATATTGAGGTTAAATCCATGACTGGAGTTTTTAATTGATAAAAACCAATGACCATCTCATGTTGAACATGCAAGTCACTATGGTGCATTTATTGGTCTCTGTGGCGCTCTCGGGAGGCCATGCCTATGTCTACTTTTACCCGATAGCCTTTATCCCCATACCAAAAGTGCATCTGTAGTCAGGATGGCCGAGCGGTCTAAGGCGCTGCGTTAAGGTCGCAGTCTCTCCTGGAGGAGTGGGTTCAAATCCCACTTCTGACAATTTTTTAACGCCTCTCAAAGAGGAGTGACGCTGCTTTGTTGTGAAAATAAGATGATAAAATAACTACACACAGTGAAATAACCAGTAGTCATAAACACTGTCTCATTGAAACATTCTGCTCTTGGGCAAATATCTAAGAAAATTTAAAAGAAGCAATACTTCATAAAAATGAACGTGGGGAACATTGCATTACATAAAGTGATGACATTATTATGAGTTACTACATTATCTGTTAGTTATTACATTATCTTTTGCTGAAGACTATGCCTGCAGGGCCCTTCACTTGTAACCCCCCTCTTGTTTTTCTTCTTATAGTTGTCGTGGCCGAGTGGTTAAGGCGATGGACTAGAAATCCATTGGGATTTTCCCGCGCAGGTTCGAATCCTGCCGACAACGGCTTTGCATTATGGTGACCCCTCCCTAGGTTGAAGTTTGGTCATCTTGCTTATACCAATCACATCCTCTCAGATCTCTTCATGTAGACAGGGTTTAGTGGTCCATTTGGGATTGTGCCGCAGGATGTCTATCCCACCCTCATTATAATAATAAGATAATAGGCCATTTAGCAGATGCTTTTATCCAAAGCGACTTACAATCATGCGTGCATACATTTTTTTCTTGTGTATGGGTGGTCCCGGGGATCAAACCCACTACCCTGGCGTTACAAGCGCCGTGCTCTACCAGCTGAGCTACAGAGGACCATTATCCATCCGTCTAGCTCTATAGGCCAAGGTAGCATAGATTACAGGTGTGTCGTCAAGCCATAGGTCACAGGTGAGATCCCTCTATAAACCCTAAAAAATAACAACACCATTGTCATAAATAACTATTAAGCCATTTGCTAAGATTTCCACCATTTTGACATGTGGACCTGTTGTCACTCTTACCCTGACAGTTGTCGATACCTCCGGAAACTATTTGGGTCTTATCTGATGTCTTTTACAATTCATGTCAGAATGGCCATATTCTGAAGACACTCTAGCTCACAATCAATTAGGATTTACTTTGCTTTTCCCATTGAAGGCCATATTGAGGTTAAATCCATGACTGGAGTTTTTAATTGATAAAAACCAATGACCATCTCATGTTGAACATGCAAGTCACTATGGTGCATTTATTGGTCTCTGTGGCGCTCTCGGGAGGCCATGCCTATGTCTACTTTTACCCGATAGCCTTTATCCCCATACCAAAAGTGCATCTGTAGTCAGGATGGCCGAGCGGTCTAAGGCGCTGCGTTAAGGTCGCAGTCTCTCCTGGAGGCGTGGGTTCAAATCCCAGTTCTGACAGTTTTTTAACGCCTCTCAAAGAGGAGTGACGCTGCTTTGTTGTGAAAATAAGATGATAAAATAACTACACACAGTGAAATAACCAGTAGTTATAAACACTCTCTCATTGAAACATTCTGCTCTTGGGCAAATATCTAAGAAAATTAAAAAGAAGCAATACTTCATAAAAAGGAACGTGGGGAACATTGCATTACATAAAGTGATGACATTATTATGAGTTACTACATTATCTGTTAGTTATTACATTATCAGCTGAGTTTTGTGTTACCAGCTGAGTTTTGTGTTTGTATAGTTGTCGTGGCCGAGTGGTTAAGGCGATGGACTAGAAATCCATTGGGATTTTCCCGCGCAGGTTCGAATCCTGCCGACAACGGCTTTGCATTATGGTGACCCCTCCCTAGGTTGAAGTTTGGTCATCTTGCTTATACCAATCACATCCTCTCAGATCTCTTCATGTAGACAGGGTTTAGTGGTCCATTTGGGATTGTGCCGCAGGATGTCTATCCCACCCTCATTATAATAATAAGAAAATATGCCATTTAGCAGACGCTTTTATCCAAAGCGACTTACAGTCATGCGTGCATACATTTTTTTCTTGTGTATGGGTGGTCCCGGGGATCAAACCCACTACCCTGGCGTTACAAGCGCCGTGCTCTACCAGCTGAGCTACAGAGGACCATTATCCATCCGTCTAGCTCTATAGGCCAAGGTAGCATAGATTACAGGTGTGTCGTCAAGCCATAGGTCACAGGTGAGATCCCTCTATAAACCCTAAAAAATAACAACACCATTGTCATAAATAACTATTAAGCCATTTGCTAAGATTTCCACCATTTTGACATGTGGACCTGTTGTCACTCTTACCCTGACAGTTGTCGATACCTCCGGAAACTATTTGGGTCTTATCTAATGTCTTTTACAATTCATGTCAGAATGGCCATATTCTGAAGACTCTCTAGCACACAATCAATTAGGATTTACTTTGCTTTTCCCATTGAAGGCCATATTGAGGTTAAATCCATGACTGGAGTTTTTAATTGATAAAAACCAATGACCATCTCATGTTGAACATGCAAGTCACTATGGTGCATTTATTGGTCTCTGTGGCGCTCTCGGGAGGCCATGCCTATGTCTACTTTTACCCGATAGCCTTTATCCCCATACCAAAAGTGCATCTGTAGTCAGGATGGCCGAGCGGTCTAAGGCGCTGCGTTAAGGTCGCAGTCTCTCCTGGAGGAGTGTGTTCAAATCCCACTTCTGACAATTTTTTAACGCCTCTCAAAGAGGAGTGACGCTGCTTTGTTGTGAAAATAAGATGATAAAATAACTACACACAGTGAAATAACCAGTAGTCATAAACACTGTCTCATTGAAACATTCTGCTCTTGGGCAAATATCTAAGAAAATTTAAAAGAAGCAATACTTCATAAAAATGAACGTGGGGAACATTGCATTACATAAAGTGATGACATTATTATGAGTTACTACATTATCTGTTAGTTATTACATTATCTTTTGCTGAAGACTATGCCTGCAGGGCCCTTCACTTGTAACCCCCCTCTTGTTTTTCTTCTTATAGTTGTCGTGGCCGAGTGGTTAAGGCGATGGACTAGAAATCCATTGGGATTTTCCCGCGCAGGTTCGAATCCTGCCGACAACGGCTTTGCATTATGGTGACCCCTCCCTAGGTTGAAGTTTGGTCATCTTGCTTATACCAATCACATCCTCTCAGATCTCTTCATGTAGACAGGGTTTAGTGGTCCATTTGGGATTGTGCCGCAGGATGTCTATCCCACCCTCATTATAATAATAAGATAATAGGCCATTTAGCAGATGCTTTTATCCAAAGCGACTTACAATCATGCGTGCATACATTTTTTTCTTGTGTATGGGTGGTCCCGGGGATCAAACCCACTACCCTGGCGTTACAAGCGCCGTGCTCTACCAGCTGAGCTACAGAGGACCATTATCCATCCGTCTAGCTCTATAGGCCAAGGTAGCATAGATTACAGGTGTGTCGTCAAGCCATAGGTCACAGGTGAGATCCCTCTATAAACCCTAAAAAATAACAACACCATTGTCATAAATAACTATTAAGCCATTTGCTAAGATTTCCACCATTTTGACATGTGGACCTGTTGTCACTCTTACCCTGACAGTTGTCGATACCTCCGGAAACTATTTGGGTCTTATCTGATGTCTTTTACAATTCATGTCAGAATGGCCATATTCTGAAGACACTCTAGCACACAATCAATTAGGATTTACTTTGCTTTTCCCATTGAAGGCCATATTGAGGTTAAATCCATGACTGGAGTTTTTAATTGATAAAAACCAATGACCATCTCATGTTGAACATGCAAGTCACTATGGTGCATTTATTGGTCTCTGTGGCGCTCTCGGGAGGCCATGCCTATGTCTACTTTTACCCGATAGCCTTTATCCCCATACCAAAAGTGCATCTGTAGTCAGGATGGCCGAGCGGTCTAAGGCGCTGCGTTAAGGTCGCAGTCTCTCCTGGAGGCGTGGGTTCAAATCCCAGTTCTGACAGTTTTTTAACGCCTCTCAAAGAGGAGTGACGCTGCTTTGTTGTGAAAATAAGATGATAAAATAACTACACACAGTGAAATAACCAGTAGTTATAAACACTCTCTCATTGAAACATTCTGCTCTTGGGCAAATATCTAAGAAAATTAAAAAGAAGCAATACTTCATAAAAAGGAACGTGGGGAACATTGCATTACATAAAGTGATGACATTATTATGAGTTACTACATTATCTGTTAGTTATTACATTATCAGCTGAGTTTTGTGTTACCAGCTGAGTTTTGTGTTTGTATAGTTGTCGTGGCCGAGTGGTTAAGGCGATGGACTAGAAATCCATTGGGATTTTCCCGCGCAGGTTCGAATCCTGCCGACAACGGCTTTGCATTATGGTGACCCCTCCCTAGGTTGAAGTTTGGTCATCTTGCTTATACCAATCACATCCTCTCAGATCTCTTCATGTAGACAGGGTTTAGTGGTCCATTTGGGATTGTGCCGCAGGATGTCTATCCCACCCTCATTATAATAATAAGATAATAGGCCATTTAGCAGATGCTTTTATCCAAAGCGACTTACAATCATGCGTGCATACATTTTTTTCTTGTGTATGGGTGGTCCCGGGGATCAAACCCACTACCCTGGCGTTACAAGCGCCGTGCTCTACCAGCTGAGCTACAGAGGACCATTATCCATCCGTCTAGCTCTATAGGCCAAGGTAGCATAGATTACAGGTGTGTCGTCAAGCCATAGGTCACAGGTGAGATCCCTCTATAAACCCTAAAAAATAACAACACCATTGTCATAAATAACTATTAAGCCATTTGCTAAGATTTCCACCATTTTGACATGTGGACCTGTTGTCACTCTTACCCTGACAGTTGTCGATACCTCCGGAAACTATTTGGGTCTTATCTGATGTCTTTTACAATTCATGTCAGAATGGCCATATTCTGAAGACACTCTAGCACACAATCAATTAGGATTTACTTTGCTTTTCCCATTGAAGGCCATATTGAGGTTAAATCCATGACTGGAGTTTTTAATTGATAAAAACCAATGACCATCTCATGTTGAACATGCAAGTCACTATGGTGCATTTATTGGTCTCTGTGGCGCTCTCGGGAGGCCATGCCTATGTCTACTTTTACCCGATAGCCTTTATCCCCATACCAAAAGTGCATCTGTAGTCAGGATGGCCGAGCGGTCTAAGGCGCTGCGTTAAGGTCGCAGTCTCTCCTGGAGGTGTGGGTTCAAATCCCAGTTCTGACAGTTTTTTAACGCCTCTCAAAGAGGAGTGACGCTGCTTTGTTGTGAAAATAAGATGATAAAATAACTACACACAGTGAAATAACCAGTAGTTATAAACACTCTCTCATTGAAACATTCTGCTCTTGGGCAAATATCTAAGAAAATTAAAAAGAAGCAATACTTCATAAAAAGGAACGTGGGGAACATTGCATTACATAAAGTGATGACATTATTATGAGTTACTACATTATCTGTTAGTTATTACATTATCAGCTGAGTTTTGTGTTACCAGCTGAGTTTTGTGTTTGTATAGTTGTCGTGGCCGAGTGGTTAAGGCGATGGAATAGAAATCCATTGGGATTTTCCCGCGCAGGTTCGAATCCTGCCGACAACGGCTTTGCATTATGGTGACCCCTCCCTAGGTTGAAGTTTGGTCATCTTGCTTATACCAATCACATCCTCTCAGATCTCTTCATGTAGACAGGGTTTAGTGGTCCATTTGGGATTGTGCCGCAGGATGTCTATCCCACCCTCATTATAATAATAAGATAATAGGCCATTTAGCAGATGCTTTTATCCAAAGCGACTTACAATCATGCGTGCATACATTTTTTTCTTGTGTATGGGTGGTCCCGGGGATCAAACCCACTACCCTGGCGTTACAAGCGCCGTGCTCTACCAGCTGAGCTACAGAGGACCATTATCCATCCGTCTAGCTCTATAGGCCAAGGTAGCATAGATTACAGGTGTGTCGTCAAGCCATAGGTCACAGGTGAGATCCCTCTATAAACCCTAAAAAATAACAACACCATTGTCATAAATAACTATTAAGCCATTTGCTAAGATTTCCACCATTTTGACATGTGGACCTGTTGTCACTCTTACCCTGACAGTTGTCGATACCTCCGGAAACTATTTGGGTCTTATCTGATGTCTTTTACAATTCATGTCAGAATGGCCATATTCTGAAGACACTCTAGCACACAATCAATTAGGATTTACTTTGCTTTTCCCATTGAAGGCCATATTGAGGTTAAATCCATGACTGGAGTTTTTAATTGATAAAAACCAATGACCATCTCATGTTGAACATGCAAGTCACTATGGTGCATTTATTGGTCTCTGTGGCGCTCTCGGGAGGCCATGCCTATGTCTACTTTTACCCGATAGCCTTTATCCCCATACCAAAAGTGCATCTGTAGTCAGGATGGCCGAGCGGTCTAAGGCGCTGCGTTAAGGTCGCAGTCTCTCCTGGAGGCGTGGGTTCAAATCCCACTTCTGACAAATTTTTAACGCCTCTCAAAGAGGAGTGACGCTGCTTTGTTGTGAAAATAAGATGATAAAATAACTACACACAGTGAAATAACCAGTAGTCATAAACACTGTCTCATTGAAACATTCTGCTCTTGGGCAAATATCTAAGAAAATTAAAAAGAAGCAATACTTCATAAAAATGAACGTGGGGAACATTGCATTACATAAAGTGATGACATTATTATGAGTTACTACATTATCTGTTAGTTATTACATTATCTTTTGCTGAAGACTATGCCTGCAGGGCCCTTCACTTGTAACCCTCCTCTTGTTTTTCTTTTTATAGTTGTCGTGGCCGAGTGGTTAAGGCGATGGACTAGAAATCCATTGGGATTTTCCCGCGCAGGTTCGAATCCTGCCGACAACGGCTTTGCATTATGGTGACCCCTCCCTAGGTTGAAGTTTTGTCATCTTGCTTATACCAATCACATCCTCTCAGATCTCTTCATGTAGACAGGGTTTAGTGGTCCATTTGGGATTGTGCCGCAGGATGTCTATCCCACCCTCATTATAATAATAAGATAATAGGCCATTTAGCAGATGCTTTTATCCAAAGCGACTTACAATCATGCGTGCATACATTTTTTTCTTGTGTATGGGTGGTCCCGGGGATCAAACCCACTACCCTGCCGTTACAAGCGCCGTGCTCTACCAGCTGAGCTACAGAGGACCATTATCCATCCGTCTAGCTCTATAGGCCAAGGTAGCATAGATTACAGGTGTGTCGTCAAGCCATAGGTCACAGGTGAGATCCCTCTATAAACCCTAAAAAATAACAACACCATTGTCATAAATAACTATTAAGCCATTTGCTAAGATTTCCACCATTTTGACATGTGGACCTGTTGTCACTCTTACCCTGACGGTTGTCGATACCTCCGGAAACTATTTGGGTCTTATCTGATGTCTTTTACAATTCATGTCAGAATGGCCATATTCTGAAGACACTCTAGCACACAATCAATTAGGATTTACTTTGCTTTTCCCATTGAAGGCCATATTGAGGTTAAATCCATGACTGGAGTTTTTAATTGATAAAAACCAATGACCATCTCATGTTGAACATGCAAGTCACTATGGTGCATTTATTGGTCTCTGTGGCGCTCTCGGGAGGCCATGCCTATGTCTACTTTTACCCGATAGCCTTTATCCCCATACCAAGAGTGCATCTGTAGTCAGGATGGCCGAGCGGTCTAAGGCGCTGCGTTAAGGTCGCAGTCTCTCCTGGAGGCGTGGGTTCAAATCCCACTTCTGACAGTTTTTTAACGCCTCACAAAGAGGAGTGACGCTGCTTTGTTGTGAAAATAAGATGATAAAATAACTACACACAGTGAAATAACCAGTAGTCATAAACACTGTCTCATTGAAACATTCTGCTCTTGGGCAAATATCTAAGAAAATTAAAAAGAAGCAATACTTCATAAAAATGAACGTGGGGAACATTGCATTACATAAAGTGATGACATTATTATGAGTTACTACATTATCTGTTAGTTATTACATGATCTTTTGCTGAAGACTATGCCTGCAGGGCCCTTCACTTGTAACCCCCCTCTTGTTTTTCTTTTTATAGTTGTCGTGGCCGAGTGGTTAAGGCGATGGACTAGAAATCCATTGGGATTTTCCCGCGCAGGTTCGAATCCTGCCGACAACGGCTTTGCATTATGGTGACCCCTCCCTAGGTTGAAGTTTGGTCATCTTGCTTATACCAATCACATCCTCTCAGATCTCTTCATGTAGACAGGGTTTAGTGGTCCATTTGGGATTGTGCCGCAGGATGTCTATCCCACCCTCATTATAATAATAAGAAAATATGCCATTTAGCAGACGCTTTTATCCAAAGCGACTTACAGTCATGCGTGCATACATTTTTTTCTTGTGTATGGGTGGTCCCGGGGATCAAACCCACTACCCTGGCGTTACAAGCGCCGTGCTCTACCAGCTGAGCTACAGAGGACCATTATCCATCCGTCTAGCTCTATAGGCCAAGGTAGCATAGATTACAGGTGTGTCGTCAAGCCATAGGTCACAGGTGAGATCCCTCTATAAACCCTAAAAAATAACAACACCATTGTCATAAATAACTATTAAGCCATTTGCTAAGATTTCCACCATTTTGAAATGTGGACCTGTTGTCACTCTTACCCTGACAGTTGTCGATACCTCCGGAAACTATTTGGGTCTTATCTAATGTCTTTTACAATTCATGTCAGAATGGCCATATTCTGAAGACACTCTAGCACACAATCAATTAGGATTTACTTTGCTTTTCCCATTGAAGGCCATATTGAGGTTAAATCCATGACTGGAGTTTTTAATTGATAAAAACCAATGACCATCTCATGTTGAACATGCAAGTCACTATGGTGCATTTATTGGTCTCTGTGGCGCTCTCGGGAGGCCATGCCTATGTCTACTTTTACCCGATAGCCTTTATCCCCATACCAAAAGTGCATCTGTAGTCAGGATGGCCGAGCGGTCTAAGGCGCTGCGTTAAGGTCGCAGTCTCTCCTGGAGGAGTGGGTTCAAATCCCACTTCTGACAATTTTTTAACGCCTCTCAAAGAGGAGTGACGCTGCTTTGTTGTGAAAATAAGATGATAAAATAACTACACACAGTGAAATAACCAGTAGTCATAAACACTGTCTCATTGAAACATTCTGCTCTTGGGCAAATATCTAAGAAAATTTAAAAGAAGCAATACTTCATAAAAATGAACGTGGGGAACATTGCATTACATAAAGTGATGACATTATTATGAGTTACTACATTATCTGTTAGTTATTACATTATCTTTTGCTGAAGACTATGCCTGCAGGGCCCTTCACTTGTAACCCCCCTCTTGTTTTTCTTTTTATAGTTGTCGTGGCCGAGTGGTTAAGGCGATGGACTAGAAATCCATTGGGATTTTCCCGCGCAGGTTCGAATCCTGCTGACAACGGCTTTGCATTATGGCGACCCCTCCCTAGGTTGAAGTTTGGTCATCTTGCTTATACCAATCACATCCTCTCAGATCTCTTCATGTAGACAGGGTTTAGTGGTCCATTTGGGATTGTGCCGCAGGATGTCTATCCCACCCTCATTATAATAATAAGATAATAGGCCATTTAGCAGATGCTTTTATCCAAAGCGACTTACAATCATGCGTGCATACATTTTTTTCTTGTGTATGGGTGGTCCCGGGGATCAAACCCACTACCCTGGCGTTACAAGCGCCGTGCTCTACCAGCTGAGCTACAGAGGACCATTATCCATCCGTCTAGCTCTATAGGCCAAGGTAGCATAGATTACAGGTGTGTCGTCAAGCCATAGGTCACAGGTGAGATCCCTCTATAAACCCTAAAAAATAACAACACCATTGTCATAAATAACTATTAAGCCATTTGCTAAGATTTCCAAAATTTTGACATGTGGACCTGTTGTCACTCTTACCCTGACAGTTGTCGATACCTCCGGAAACTATTTGGGTCTTATCTGATGTCTTTTACAATTCATGTCAGAATGGCCATATTCTGAAGACACTCTAGCACACAATCAATTAGGATTTACTTTGCTTTTCCCATTGAAGGCCATATTGAGGTTAAATCCATGACTGGAGTTTTTAATTGATAAAAACCAATGACCATCTCATGTTGAACATGCAAGTCACTATGGTGCATTTATTGGTCTCTGTGGCGCTCTCGGGAGGCCATGCCTATGTCTACTTTTACCCGATAGCCTTTATCCCCATACCAAAAGTGCATCTGTAGTCAGGATGGCCGAGCGGTCTAAGGCGCTGCGTTAAGGTCGCAGTCTCTCCTGGAGGCGTGGGTTCAAATCCCACTTCTGACAATTTTTTAACGCCTCTCAAAGAGGAGTGACGCTGCTTTGTTGTGAAAATAAGATGATAAAATAACTACACACAGTGAAATAACCAGTAGTCATAAACACTGTCTCATTGAAACATTCTGCTCTTGGGCAAATATCTAAGAAAATTAAAAAGAAGCAATACTTCATAAAAATGAACGTGGGGAACATTGCATTACATAAAGTGATGACATTATTATGAGTTACTACATTATCTGTTAGTTATTACATTATCTTTTGCTGAAGACTATGCCTGCAGGGCCCTTCACTTGTAACCCCCCTCTTGTTTTTCTTTTTATAGTTGTCGTGGCCGAGTGGTTAAGGCGATGGACTAGAAATCCATTGGGATTTTCCCGCGCAGGTTCGAATCCTGCCGACAACGGCTTTGCATTATGGTGACCCCTCCCTAGGTTGAAGTTTGGTCATCTTGCTTATACCAATCACATCCTCTCAGATCTCTTCATGTAGACAGGGTTTAGTGGTCCATTTGGGATTGTGCCGCAGGATGTCTATCCCACCCTCATTATAATAATAAGAAAATATGCCATTTAGCAGACGCTTTTATCCAAAGCGACTTACAGTCATGCGTGCATACATTTTTTTCTTGTGTATGGGTGGTCCCGGGGATCAAACCCACTACCCTGGCGTTACAAGCGCCGTGCTCTACCAGCTGAGCTACAGAGGACCATTATCCATCCGTCTAGCTCTATAGGCCAAGGTAGCATAGATTACAGGTGTGTCGTCAAGCCATAGGTCACAGGTGAGATCCCTCTATAAACCCTAAAAAATAACAACACCATTGTCATAAATAACTATTAAGCCATTTGCTAAGATTTCCACCATTTTGACATGTGGACCTGTTGTCACTCTTACCCTGACAGTTGTCGATACCTCCGGAAACTATTTGGGTCTTATCTGATGTCTTTTACAATTCATGTCAGAATGGCCATATTCTGAAGACACTCTAGCACACAATCAATTAGGATTTACTTTGCTTTTCCCATTGAAGGCCATATTGAGGTTAAATCCATGACTGGAGTTTTTAATTGATAAAAACCAATGACCATCTCATGTTGAACATGCAAGTCACTATGGTGCATTTATTGGTCTCTGTGGCGCTCTCGGGAGGCCATGCCTATGTCTACTTTTACCCGATAGCCTTTATCCCCATACCAAAAGTGCATCTGTAGTCAGGATGGCCGAGCGGTCTAAGGCGCTGCGTTAAGGTCGCAGTCTCTCCTGGAGGCGTGGGTTCAAATCCCACTTCTGACAGTTTTTTAACGCCTCTCAAAGAGGAGTGACGCTGCTTTGTTGTGAAAATAAGATGATAAAATAACTACACACAGTGAAATAACCAGTAGTTATAAACACTCTCTCATTGAAACATTCTGCTCTTGGGCAAATATCTAAGAAAATTAAAAAGAAGCAATACTTCATAAAAAGGAACGTGGGGAACATTGCATTACATAAAGTGATGACATTATTATGAGTTACTACATTATCTGTTAGTTATTACATTATCAGCTGAGTTTTGTGTTACCAGCTGAGTTTTGTGTTTGTATAGTTGTCGTGGCCGAGTGGTTAAGGCGATGGACTAGAAATCCATTGGGATTTTCCCGCGCAGGTTCGAATCCTGCCGACAACAGCTTTGCATTATGGTGACCCCTCCCTAGGTTGAAGTTTGGTCATCTTGCTTATACCAATCACATCCTCTCAGATCTCTTCATGTAGACAGGGTTTAGTGGTCCATTTGGGATTGTGCCGCAGGATGTCTATCCCACCCTCATTATAATAATAAGATAATAGGCCATTTAGCAGATGCTTTTATCCAAAGCGACTTACAATCATGCGTGCATACATTTTTTTCTTGTGTATGGGTGGTCCCGGGGATCAAACCCACTACCCTGGCGTTACAAGCGCCGTGCTCTACCAGCTGAGCTACAGAGGACCATTATCCATCCGTCTAGCTCTATAGGCCAAGGTAGCATAGATTACAGGTGTGTCGTCAAGCCATAGGTCACAGGTGAGATCCCTCTATAAACCCTAAAAAATAACAACACCATTGTCATAAATAACTATTAAGCCATTTGCTAAGATTTCCACCATTTTGACATGTGGACCTGTTGTCACTCTTACCCTGACAGTTGTCGATACCTCCGGAAACTATTTGGGTCTTATCTGATGTCTTTTACAATTCATGTCAGAATGGCCATATTCTGAAGACACTCTAGCACACAATCAATTAGGATTTACTTTGCTTTTCCCATTGAAGGCCATATTGAGGTTAAATCCATGACTGGAGTTTTTAATTGATAAAAACCAATGACCATCTCATGTTGAACATGCAAGTCACTATGGTGCATTTATTGGTCTCTGTGGCGCTCTCGGGAGGCCATGCCTATGTCTACTTTTACCCGATAGCCTTTATCCCCATACCAAAAGTGCATCTGTAGTCAGGATGGCCGAGCGGTCTAAGGCGCTGCGTTAAGGTCGCAGTCTCTCCTGGAGGCGTGGGTTCAAATCCCACTTCTGACAATTTTTTAACGCCTCTCAAAGAGGAGTGACGCTGCTTTGTTGTGAAAATAAGATGATAAAATAACTACACACAGTGAAATAACCAGTAGTCATAAACACTGTCTCATTGAAACATTCTGCTCTTGGGCAAATATCTAAGAAAATTAAAAAGAAGCAATACTTCATAAAAATGAACGTGGGGAACATTGCATTACATAAAGTGATGACATTATTATGAGTTACTACATTATCTGTTAGTTATTACATTATCTTTTGCTGAAGACTATGCCTGCAGGGCCCTTCACTTGTAACCCCCCTCTTGTTTTTCTTTTTATAGTTGTCGTGGCCGAGTGGTTAAGGCGATGGACTAGAAATCCATTGGGATTTTCCCGCGCAGGTTCGAATCCTGCCTACAATGGCTTTGCATTATGGTGACCCCTCCCTAGGTTGAAGTTTGGTCATCTTGCTTATACCAATCACATCCTCTCAGATCTCTTCATGTAGACAGGGTTTAGTGGTCCATTTGGGATTGTGCCGCAGGATGTCTATCCCACCCTCATTATAATAATAAGAAAATATGCCATTTAGCAGACGCTTTTATCCAAAGCGACTTACAGTCATGCGTGCATACATTTTTTTCTTGTGTATGGGTGGTCCCGGGGATCAAACCCACTACCCTGGCGTTACAAGCGCCGTGCTCTACCAGCTGAGCTACAGAGGACCATTATCCATCCGTCTAGCTCTATAGGCCAAGGTAGCATAGATTACAGGTGTGTCGTCAAGCCATAGGTCACAGGTGAGATCCCTCTATAAACCCTAAAAAATAACAACACCATTGTCATAAATAACTATTAAGCCATTTGCTAAGATTTCCACCATTTTGACATGTGGACCTGTTGTCACTCTTACCCTGACAGTTGTCGATACCTCCGGAAACTATTTGGGTCTTATCTGATGTCTTTTACAATTCATGTCAGAATGGCCATATTCTGAAGACACTCTAGCACACAATCAATTAGGATTTACTTTGCTTTTCCCATTGAAGGCCATATTGAGGTTAAATCCATGACTGGAGTTTTTAATTGATAAAAACCAATGACCATCTCATGTTGAACATGCAAGTCACTATGGTGCATTTATTGGTCTCTGTGGCGCTCTCGGGAGGCCATGCCTATGTCTAATTTTACCCGATAGCCTTTATCCCCATACCAAAAGTGCATCTGTAGTCAGGATGGCCGAGCGGTCTAAGGCGCTGCGTTAAGGTCGCAGTCTCTCCTGGAGGCGTGGGTTCAAATCCCACTTCTGACAATTTTTTAACGCCTCTCAAAGAGGAGTGACGCTGCTTTGTTGTGAAAATAAGATGATAAAATAACTACACACAGTGAAATAACCAGTAGTCATAAACACTGTCTCATTGAAACATTCTGCTCTTGGGCAAATATCTAAGAAAATTAAAAAGAAGCAATACTTCATAAAAATGAACGTGGGGAACATTGCATTACATAAAGTGATGACATTATTATGAGTTACTACATTATCTGTTAGTTATTACATTATCTTTTGCTGAAGACTATGCCTGCAGGGCCCTTCACTTGTAACCCCCCTCTTGTTTTTCTTTTTATAGTTGTCGTGGCCGAGTGGTTAAGGCGATGGACTAGAAATCCATTGGGATTTTCCCGCGCAGGTTCGAATCCTGCCGACAACGGCTTTGCATTATGGTGACCCCTCCCTAGGTTGAAGTTTGGTCATCTTGCTTATACCAATCACATCCTCTCAGATCTCTTCATGTAGACAGGGTTTAGTGGTCCATTTGGGATTGTGCCGCAGGATGTCTATCCCACCCTCATTATAATAATAAGATAATAGGCCATTTAGCAGATGCTTTTATCCAAAGCGACTTACAATCATGCGTGCATACATTTTTTTCTTGTGTATGGGTGGTCCCGGGGATCAAATCCACTACCCTGGCGTTACAAGCGCCGTGCTCTACCAGCTGAGCTACAGAGGACCATTATCCATCCGTCTAGCTCTATAGGCCAAGGTAGCATAGATTACAGGTGTGTCGTCAAGCCATAGGTCACAGGTGAGATCCCTCTATAAACCCTAAAAAATAACAACACCATTGTCATAAATAACTATTAAGCCATTTGCTAAGATTTCCACCATTTTGACATGTGGACCTGTTGTCACTCTTACCCTGACAGTTGTCGATACCTCCGGAAACTATTTGGGTCTTATCTGATGTCTTTTACAATTCATGTCAGAATGGCCATATTCTGAAGACACTCTAGCACACAATCAATTAGGATTTACTTTGCTTTTCCCATTGAAGGCCATATTGAGGTTAAATCCATGACTGGAGTTTTTAATTGATAAAAACCAATGACCATCTCATGTTGAACATGCAAGTCACTATGGTGCATTTATTGGTCTCTGTGGCGCTCTCGGGAGGCCATGCCTATGTCTACTTTTACCCGATAGCCTTTATCCCCATACCAAAAGTGCATCTGTAGTCAGGATGGCCGAGCGGTCTAAGGCGCTGCGTTAAGGTCGCAGTCTCTCCTTGAGGCGTGGGTTCAAATCCCACTTCTGACAGTTTTTTAACGCCTCTCAAAGAGGAGTGACGCTGCTTTGTTGTGAAAATAAGATGATAAAATAACTACACACAGTGAAATAACCAGTAGTTATAAACACTCTCTCATTGAAACATTCTGCTCTTGGGCAAATATCTAAGAAAATTAAAAAGAAGCAATACTTCATAAAAATGAACGTGGGGAACATTGCATTACATAAAGTGATGACATTATTATGAGTTACTACATTATCTGTTAGTTATTACATTATCAGCTGAGTTTTGTGTTACCAGCTGAGTTTTGTGTTTGTATAGTTGTCGTGGCCGAGTGGTTAAGGCGATGGACTAGAAATCCATTGGGATTTTCCCGCGCAGGTTCGAATCCTGCCGACAACGGATTTGCATTATGGTGACGCCTCCCTAGGTTGAAGTTTGGTCATCTTGCTTATACCAATCACATCCTCTCAGATCTCTTCATGTAGACAGGGTTTAGTGGTCCATTTGGGATTGTGCCGCAGGATGTCTATCCCACCCTCATTATAATAATAAGAAAATATGCCATTTAGCAGACGCTTTTATCCAAAGCGACTTACAGTCATGCGTGCATACATTTTTTTCTTGTGTATGGGTGGTCCCGGGGATCAAATCCACTACCCTGGCGTTACAAGCGCCGTGCTCTACCAGCTGAGCTACAGAGGACCATTATCCATCCGTCTAGCTCTATAGGCCAAGGTAGCATAGATTACAGGTGTGTCGTCAAGCCATAGGTCACAGGTGAGATCCCTCTATAAACCCTAAAAAATAACAACACCATTGTCATAAATAACTATTAAGCCATTTGCTAAGATTTCCACCATTTTGACATGTGGACCTGTTGTCACTCTTACCCTGACAGTTGTCGATACCTCCGGAAACTATTTGGGTCTTATCTGATGTCTTTTACAATTCATGTCAGAATGGCCATATTCTGAAGACACTCTAGCACACAATCAATTAGGATTTACTTTGCTTTTCCCATTGAAGGCCATATTGAGGTTAAATCCATGACTGGAGTTTTTAATTGATAAAAACCAATGACCATCTCATGTTGAACATGCAAGTCACTATGGTGCATTTATTGGTCTCTGTGGCGCTCTCGGGAGGCCATGCCTATGTCTACTTTTACCCGATAGCCTTTATCCCCATACCAAAAGTGCATCTGTAGTCAGGATGGACGAGCGGTCTAAGGCGCTGCGTTAAGGTCGCAGTCTCTCCTGGAGGCGTGGGTTCAAATCCCACTTCTGACAATTTTTTAACGCCTCTCAAAGAGGAGTGACGCTGCTTTGTTGTGAAAATAAGATGATAAAATAACTACACACAGTGAAATAACCAGTAGTCATAAACACTGTCTCATTGAAACATTCTGCTCTTGGGCAAATATCTAAGAAAATTAAAAAGAAGCAATACTTCATAAAAATGAACGTGGGGAACATTGCATTACATAAAGTGATGACATTATTATGAGTTACTACATTATCTGTTAGTTATTACATTATCTTTTGCTGAAGACTATGCCTGCAGGGCCCTTCACTTGTAACCCCCCTCTTGTTTTTCTTTTTATAGTTGTCGTGGCCGAGTGGTTAAGGCGATGGACTAGAAATCCATTGGGATTTTCCCGCGCAGGTTCGAATCCTGCCGACAATGGCTTTGCATTATGGTGACCCCTCCCTAGGTTGAAGTTTGGTCATCTTGCTTATACCAATCACATCCTCTCAGATCTCTTCATGTAGACAGGGTTTAGTGGTCCATTTGGGATTGTGCCGCAGGATGTCTATCCCACCCTCATTATAATAATAAGATAATAGGCCATTTAGCAGATGCTTTTATCCAAAGCGACTTACAATCATGCGTGCATACATTTTTTTCTTGTGTATGGGTGGTCCCGGGGATCAAACCCACTACCCTGGCGTTACAAGCGCCGTGCTCTACCAGCTGAGCTACAGAGGACCATTATCCATCCGTCTAGCTCTATAGGCCAAGGTAGCATAGATTACAGGTGTGTCGTCAAGCCATAGGTCACAGGTGAGATCCCTCTATAAACCCTAAAAAATAACAACACCATTGTCATAAATAACTATTAAGCCATTTGCTAAGATTTCCACCATTTTGACATGTGGACCTGTTGTCACTCTTACCCTGACAGTTGTCGATACCTCCGGAAACTATTTGGGTCTTATCTGATGTCTTTTACAATTCATGTCAGAATGGCCATATTCTGAAGACACTCTAGCACACAATCAATTAGGATTTACTTTGCTTTTCCCATTGAAGGCCATATTGAGGTTAAATCCATGACTGGAGTTTTTAATTGATAAAAACCAATGACCATCTCATGTTGAACATGCAAGTCACTATGGTGCATTTATTGGTCTCTGTGGCGCTCTCGGGAGGCCATGCCTATGTCTACTTTTACCCGATAGCCTTTATCCCCATACCAAAAGTGCATCTGTAGTCAGGATGGACGAGCGGTCTAAGGCGCTGCGTTAAGGTCGCAGTCTCTCCTGGAGGCGTGGGTTCAAATCCCACTTCTGACAAATTTTTAACGCCTCTCAAAGAGGAGTGACGCTGCTTTGTTGTGAAAATAAGATGATAAAATAACTACACACAGTGAAATAACCAGTAGTCATAAACACTGTCTCATTGAAACATTCTGCTCTTGGGCAAATATCTAAGAAAATTAAAAAGAAGCAATACTTCATAAAAATGAACGTGGGGAACATTGCATTACATAAAGTGATGACATTATTATGAGTTACTACATTATCTGTTAGTTATTACATTATCTTTTGCTGAAGACTATGCCTGCAGGGCCCTTCACTTGTAACCCCCCTCTTGTTTTTCTTTTTATAGTTGTCGTGGCCGAGTGGTTAAGGCGATGGACTAGAAATCCATTGGGATTTTCCCGCGCAGGTTCGAATCCTGCCGACAACGGCTTTGCATTATGGTGACCCCTCCCTAGGTTGAAGTTTGGTCATCTTGCTTATACCAATCACATCCTCTCAGATCTCTTCATGTAGACAGGGTTTAGTGGTCCATTTGGGATTGTGCCGCAGGATGTCTATCCCACCCTCATTATAATAATAAGATAATAGGCCATTTAGCAGATGCTTTTATCCAAAGCGACTTACAATCATGCGTGCATACATTTTTTTCTTGTGTATGGGTGGTCCCGGGGATCAAACCCACTACCCTGGCGTTACAAGCGCCGTGCTCTACCAGCTGAGCTACAGAGGACCATTATCCATCCGTCTAGCTCTATAGGCCAAGGTAGCATAGATTACAGGTGTGTCGTCAAGCCATAGGTCACAGGTGAGATCCCTCTATAAACCCTAAAAAATAACAACACCATTGTCATAAATAACTATTAAGCCATTTGCTAAGATTTCCACCATTTTGACATGTGGACCTGTTGTCACTCTTACCCTGACAGTTGTCGATACCTCCGGAAACTATTTGGGTCTTATCTGATGTCTTTTACAATTCATGTCAGAATGGCCATATTCTGAAGACACTCTAGCACACAATCAATTAGGATTTACTTTGCTTTTCCCATTGAAGGCCATATTGAGGTTAAATCCATGACTGGAGTTTTTAATTGATAAAAACCAATGACCATCTCATGTTGAACATGCAAGTCACTATGGTGCATTTATTGGTCTCTGTGGCGCTCTCGGGAGGCCATGCCTATGTCTACTTTTACCCGATAGCCTTTATCCCCATACCAAAAGTGCATCTGTAGTCAGGATGGACGAGCGGTCTAAGGCGCTGCGTTAAGGTCGCAGTCTCTCCTGGAGGCGTGGGTTCAAATCCCACTTCTGACAAATTTTTAACGCCTCTCAAAGAGGAGTGACGCTGCTTTGTTGTGAAAATAAGATGATAAAATAACTACACACAGTGAAATAACCAGTAGTCATAAACACTGTCTCATTGAAACATTCTGCTCTTGGGCAAATATCTAAGAAAATTAAAAAGAAGCAATACTTCATAAAAATGAACGTGGGGAACATTGCATTACATAAAGTGATGACATTATTATGAGTTACTACATTATCTGTTAGTTATTACATTACCTTTTGCTGAAGACTATGCCTGCAGGGCCCTTCACTTGTAACCCCCCTCTTGTTTTTCTTTTTATAGTTGTCGTGGCCGAGTGGTTAAGGCGATGGACTAGAAATCCATTGGGATTTTCCCGCGCAGGTTCGAATCCTGCCGACAACGGCTTTGCATTATGGTGACCCCTCCCTAGGTTGAAGTTTGGTCATCTTGCTTATACCAATCACATCCTCTCAGATCTCTTCATGTAGACAGGGTTTAGTGGTCCATTTGGGATTGTGCCGCAGGATGTCTATCCCACCCTCATTATAATAATAAGATAATAGGCCATTTAGCAGATGCTTTTATCCAAAGCGACTTACAATCATGCGTGCATACATTTTTTTCTTGTGTATGGGTGGTCCCGGGGATCAAACCCACTACCCTGGCGTTACAAGCGCCGTGCTCTACCAGCTGAGCTACAGAGGACCATTATCCATCCGTCTAGCTCTATAGGCCAAGGTAGCATAGATTACAGGTGTGTCGTCAAGCCATAGGTCACAGGTGAGATCCCTCTATAAACCCTAAAAAATAACAACACCATTGTCATAAATAACTATTAAGCCATTTGCTAAGATTTCCACCATTTTGACATGTGGACCTGTTGTCACTCTTACCCTGACAGTTGTCGATACCTCCGGAAACTATTTGGGTCTTATCTGATGTCTTTTACAATTCATGTCAGAATGGCCATATTCTGAAGACACTCTAGCACACAATCAATTAGGATTTACTTTGCTTTTCCCATTGAAGGCCATATTGAGGTTAAATCCATGACTGGAGTTTTTAATTGATAAAAACCAATGACCATCTCATGTTGAACATGCAAGTCACTATGGTGCATTTATTGGTCTCTGTGGCGCTCTCGGGAGGCCATGCCTATGTCTACTTTTACCCGATAGCCTTTATCCCCATACCAAAAGTGCATCTGTAGTCAGGATGGCCGAGCGGTCTAAGGCGCTGCGTTAAGGTCGCAGTCTCTCCTGGAGGCGTGGGTTCAAATCCCACTTCTGACAATTTTTTAACGCCTCTCAAAGAGGAGTGACGCTGCTTTGTTGTGAAAATAAGATGATAAAATAACTACACACAGTGAAATAACCAGTAGTCATAAACACTGTCTCATTGAAACATTCTGCTCTTGGGCAAATATCTAAGAAAATTAAAAAGAAGCAATACTTCATAAAAATGAACGTGGGGAACATTGCATTACATAAAGTGATGACATTATTATGAGTTACTACATTATCTGTTAGTTATTACATGATCTTTTGCTGAAGACTATGCCTGCAGGGCCCTTCACTTGTAACCCCCCTCTTGTTTTTCTTTTTATAGTTGTCGTGGCCGAGTGGTTAAGGCGATGGACTAGAAATCCATTGGGATTTTCCCGCGCAGGTTCGAATCCTGCCGACAACGGCTTTGCATTATGGTGACCCCTCCCTAGGTTGAAGTTTGGTCATCTTGCTTATACCAATCACATCCTCTCAGATCTCTTCATGTAGACAGGGTTTAGTGGTCCATTTGGGATTGTGCCGCAGGATGTCTATCCCACCCTCATTATAATAATAAGAAAATATGCCATTTAGCAGATGCTTTTATCCAAAGCGACTTACAGTCATGCGTGCATACATTTTTTTCTTGTGTATGGGTGGTCCCGGGGATCAAATCCACTACCCTGGCGTTACAAGCGCCGTGCTCTACCAGCTGAGCTACAGAGGACCATTATCCATCCGTCTAGCTCTATAGGCCAAGGTAGCATAGATTACAGGTGTGTCGTCAAGCCATAGGTCACAGGTGAGATCCCTCTATAAACCCTAAAAAATAACAACACCATTGTCATAAATAACTATTAAGCCATTTGCTAAGATTTCCACCATTTTGACATGTGGACCTGTTGTCACTCTTACCCTGACAGTTGTCGATACCTCCGGAAACTATTTGGGTCTTATCTGATGTCTTTTACAATTCATGTCAGAATGGCCATATTCTGAAGACACTCTAGCACACAATCAATTAGGATTTACTTTGCTTTTCCCATTGAAGGCCATATTGAGGTTAAATCCATGACTGGAGTTTTTAATTGATAAAAACCAATGACCATCTCATGTTGAACATGCAAGTCACTATGGTGCATTTATTGGTCTCTGTGGCGCTCTCGGGAGGCCATGCCTATGTCTACTTTTACCCGATAGCCTTTATCCCCATACCAAAAGTGCATCTGTAGTCAGGATGGCCGAGCGGTCTAAGGCGCTGCGTTAAGGTCGCAGTCTCTCCTTGAGGCGTGGGTTCAAATCCCACTTCTGACAGTTTTTTAACGCCTCTCAAAGAGGAGTGACGCTGCTTTGTTGTGAAAATAAGATGATAAAATAACTACACACAGTGAAATAACCAGTAGTTATAAACACTCTCTCATTGAAACATTCTGCTCTTGGGCAAATATCTAAGAAAATTAAAAAGAAGCAATACTTCATAAAAATGAACGTGGGGAACATTGCATTACATAAAGTGATGACATTATTATGAGTTACTACATTATCTGTTAGTTATTACATTATCAGCTGAGTTTTGTGTTACCAGCTGAGTTTTGTGTTTGTATAGTTGTCGTGGCCGAGTGGTTAAGGCGATGGACTAGAAATCCATTGGGATTTTCCCGCGCAGGTTCGAATCCTGCCGACAACGGATTTGCATTATGGTGACGCCTCCCTAGGTTGAAGTTTGGTCATCTTGCTTATACCAATCACATCCTCTCAGATCTCTTCATGTAGACAGGGTTTAGTGGTCCATTTGGGATTGTGCCGCAGGATGTCTATCCCACCCTCATTATAATAATAAGAAAATATGCCATTTAGCAGACGCTTTTATCCAAAGCGACTTACAGTCATGCGTGCATACATTTTTTTCTTGTGTATGGGTGGTCCCGGGGATCAAATCCACTACCCTGGCGTTACAAGCGCCGTGCTCTACCAGCTGAGCTACAGAGGACCATTATCCATCCGTCTAGCTCTATAGGCCAAGGTAGCATAGATTACAGGTGTGTCGTCAAGCCATAGGTCACAGGTGAGATCCCTCTATAAACCCTAAAAAATAACAACACCATTGTCATAAATAACTATCAAGCCATTTGCTAAGATTTCCACCATTTTGACATGTGGACCTGTTGTCACTCTTACCCTGACAGTTGTCGATACCTCCGGAAACTATTTGGGTCTTATCTGATGTCTTTTACAATTCATGTCAGAATGGCCATATTCTGAAGACACTCTAGCACACAATCAATTAGGATTTACTTTGCTTTTCCCATTGAAGGCCATATTGAGGTTAAATCCATGACTGGAGTTTTTAATTGATAAAAACCAATGACCATCTCATGTTGAACATGCAAGTCACTATGGTGCATTTATTGGTCTCTGTGGCGCTCTCGGGAGGCCATGCCTATGTCTACTTTTACCCGATAGCCTTTATCCCCATACCAAAAGTGCATCTGTAGTCAGGATGGACGAGCGGTCTAAGGCGCTGCGTTAAGGTCGCAGTCTCTCCTGGAGGCGTGGGTTCAAATCCCACTTCTGACAATTTTTTAACGCCTCTCAAAGAGGAGTGACGCTGCTTTGTTGTGAAAATAAGATGATAAAATAACTACACACAGTGAAATAACCAGTAGTCATAAACACTCTCTCATTGAAACATTCTGCTCTTGGGCAAATATCTAAGAAAATTAAAAAGAAGCAATACTTCATAAAAATGAACGTGGGGAACATTGCATTACATAAAGTGATGACATTATTATGAGTTACTACATTATCTGTTAGTTATTACATTATCTTTTGCTGAAGACTATGCCTGCAGGGCCCTTCACTTGTAACCCCCCTCTTGTTTTTCTTTTTATAGTTGTCGTGGCCGAGTGGTTAAGGCGATGGACTAGAAATCCATTGGGATTTTCCATCGCAGGTTCGAATCCTGCCGACAACGGCTTTGCATTATGGTGACCCCTCCCTAGGTTGAAGTTTGGTCATCTTGCTTATACCAATCACATCCTCTCAGATCTCTTCATGTAGACAGGGTTTAGTGGTCCATTTGGGATTGTGCCGCAGGATGTCTATCCCACCCTCATTATAATAATAAGAAAATATGCCATTTAGCAGACGCTTTTATCCAAAGCGACTTACAGTCATGCGTGCATACATTTTTTTCTTGTGTATGGGTGGTCCCGGGGATCAAACCCACTACCCTGGCGTTACAAGCGCCGTGCTCTACCAGCTGAGCTACAGAGGACCATTATCCATCCGTCTAGCTCTATAGGCCAAGGTAGCATAGATTACAGGTGTGTCGTCAAGCCATAGGTCACAGGTGAGATCCCTCTATAAACCCTAAAAAATAACAACACCATTGTCATAAATAACTATTAAGCCATTTGCTAAGATTTCCACCATTTTGACATGTGGACCTGTTGTCACTCTTACCCTGACGGTTGTCGATACCTCCGGAAACTATTTGGGTCTTATCTGATGTCTTTTACAATTCATGTCAGAATGGCCATATTCTGAAGACACTCTAGCACACAATCAATTAGGATTTACTTTGCTTTTCCCATTGAAGGCCATATTGAGGTTAAATCCATGACTGGAGTTTTTAATTGATAAAAACCAATGACCATCTCATGTTGAACATGCAAGTCACTATGGTGCATTTATTGGTCTCTGTGGCGCTCTCGGGAGGCCATGCCTATGTCTACTTTTACCCGATAGCCTTTATCCCCATACCAAAAGTGCATCTGTAGTCAGGATGGCCGAGCGGTCTAAGGCGCTGCGTTAAGGTCGCAGTCTCTCCTGGAGGCGTGGGTTCAAATCCCACTTCGGACAATTTTTTAACGCCTCTCAAAGAGGAGTGACGCTGCTTTGTTGTGAAAATAAGATGATAAAATAACTACACACAGTGAAATAACCAGTAGTCATAAACACTCTCTCATTGAAACATTCTGCTCTTGGGCAAATATCTAAGAAAATTAAAAAGAAGCAATACTTCATAAAAATGAACGTGGGGAACATTGCATTACATAAAGTGATGACATTATTATGAGTTACTACATTATCTGTTAGTTATTACATTATCTTTTGCTGAAGACTATGCCTGCAGGGCCCTTCACTTGTAACCCCCCTCTTGTTTTTCTTTTTATAGTTGTCGTGGCCGAGTGGTTAAGGCGATGGACTAGAAATCCATTGGGATTTTCCCTCACAGGTTCGAATCCTGCCGACAATGGCTTTGCATTATGGTGACCCCTCCCTAGGTTGAAGTTTGGTCATCTTGCTTATACCAATCACATCCTCTCAGATCTCTTCATGTAGACAGGGTTTAGTGGTCCATTTGGGATTGTGCCGCAGGATGTCTATCCCACCCTCATTATAATAATAAGAAAATATGCCATTTAGCAGACGCTTTTATCCAAAGCGACTTACAGTCATGCGTGCATAATTTTTTTTCTTGTGTATGGGTGGTCCCGGGGATCAAATCCACTACCCTGGCGTTACAAGCGCCGTGCTCTACCAGCTGAGCTACAGAGGACCATTATCCATCCGTCTAGCTCTATAGGCCAAGGTAGCATAGATTACAGGTGTGTCGTCAAGCCATAGGTCACAGGTGAGATCCCTCTATAAACCCTAAAAAATAACAACACCATTGTCATAAATAACTATTAAGCCATTTGCTAAGATTTCCACCATTTTGACATGTGGACCTGTTGTCACTCTTACCCTGACGGTTGTCGATACCTCCGGAAACTATTTGGGTCTTATCTGATGTCTTTTACAATTCATGTCAGAATGGCCATATTCTGAAAACACTCTAGCACACAATCAATTAGGATTTACTTTGCTTTTCCCATTGAAGGCCATATTGAGGTTAAATCCATGACTGGAGTTTTTAATTGATAAAAACCAATGACCATCTCATGTTGAACATGCAAGTCACTATGGTGCATTTATTGGTCTCTGTGGCGCTCTCGGGAGGCCATGCCTATGTCTACTTTTACCCGATAGCCTTTATCCCCATACCAAAAGTGCATCTGTAGTCAGGATGGCCGAGCGGTCTAAGGCGCTGCGTTAAGGTCGCAGTCTCTCCTGGAGGCGTGGGTTCAAATCCCACTTCGGACAATTTTTTAACGCCTCTCAAAGAGGAGTGACGCTGCTTTGTTGTGAAAATAAGATGATAAAATAACTACACACAGTGAAATAACCAGTAGTCATAAACACTCTCTCATTGAAACATTCTGCTCTTGGGCAAATATCTAAGAAAATTAAAAAGAAGCAATACTTCATAAAAATGAACGTGGGGAACATTGCATTACATAAAGTGATGACATTATTATGAGTTACTACATTATCTGTTAGTTATTACATTATCTTTTGCTGAAGACTATGCCTGCAGGGCCCTTCACTTGTAACCCCCCTCTTGTTTTTCTTTTTATAGTTGTCGTGGCCGAGTGGTTAAGGCGATGGACTAGAAATCCATTGGGATTTTCCCGCGCAGGTTCGAATCCTGCCGACAACGGATTTGCATTATGGTGACGCCTCCCTAGGTTGAAGTTTGGTCATCTTGCTTATACCAATCACATCCTCTCAGATCTCTTCATGTAGACAGGGTTTAGTGGTCCATTTGGGATTGTGCCGCAGGATGTCTATCCCACCCTCATTATAATAATAAGAAAATATGCCAATTAGCAGACGCTTTTATCCAAAGCGACTTACAGTCATGCGTGCATACATTTTTTTCTTGTGTATGGGTGGTCCCGGGGATCAAATCCACTACCCTGGCGTTACAAGCGCCGTGCTCTACCAGCTGAGCTACAGAGGACCATTATCCATCCGTCTAGCTCTATAGGCCAAGGTAGCATAGATTACAGGTGTGTCGTCAAGCCATAGGTCACAGGTGAGATCCCTCTATAAACCCTAAAAAATAACAACACCATTGTCATAAATAACTATTAAGCCATTTGCTAAGATTTCCACCATTTTGACATGTGGACCTGTTGTCACTCTTACCCTGACGGTTGTCGATACCTCCGGAAACTATTTGGGTCTTATCTGATGTCTTTTACAATTCATGTCAGAATGGCCATATTCTGAAGACACTCTCGCACACAATCAATTAGGATTTACTTTGCTTTTCCCATTGAAGGCCATATTGAGGTTAAATCCATGACTGGAGTTTTTAATTGATAAAAACCAATGACCATCTCATGTTGAACATGCAAGTCACTATGGTGCATTTATTGGTCTCTGTGGCGCTCTCGGGAGGCCATGCCTATGTCTACTTTTACCCGATAGCCTTTATCCCCATACCAAAAGTGCATCTGTAGTCAGGATGGCCGAGCGGTCTAAGGCGCTGCGTTAAGGTCGCAGTCTCTCCTGGAGGCGTGGGTTCAAATTCCACTTCTGACAATTTTTTAACGCCTCTCAAAGAGGAGTGACGCTGCTTTGTTGTGAAAATAAGATGATAAAATAACTACACACAGTGAAATAACCAGTAGTCATAAACACTCTCTCATTGAAACATTCTGCTCTTGGGCAAATATCTAAGAAAATTAAAAAGAAGCAATACTTCATAAAAATGAACGTGGGGAACATTGCATTACATAAAGTGATGACATTATTATGAGTTACTACATTATCTGTTAGTTATTACATTATCTTTTGCTGAAGACTATGCCTGCAGGGCCCTTCACTTGTAACCCCCCTCTTGTTTTTCTTTTTATAGTTGTCGTGGCCGAGTGGTTAAGGCGATGGACTAGAAATCCATTGGGATTTTCCCTCACAGGTTTGAATCCTGCCGACAATGGCTTTGCATTATGGTGACCCCTCCCTAGGTTGAAGTTTGGTCATCTTGCTTATACCAATCACATCCTCTCAGATCTCTTCATGTAGACAGGGTTTAGTGGTCCATTTGGGATTGTGCCGCAGGATGTCTATCCCACCCTCATTATAATAATAAGAAAATATGCCATTTAGCAGACGCTTTTATCCAAAGCGACTTACAGTCATGCGTGCATACATTTTTTTCTTGTGTATGGGTGGTCCCGGGGATCAAATCCACTACCCTGGCGTTACAAGCGCCGTGCTCTACCAGCTGAGCTACAGAGGACCATTATCCATCCGTCTAGCTCTATAGGCCAAGGTAGCATAGATTACAGGTGTGTCGTCAAGCCATAGGTCACAGGTGAGATCCCTCTATAAACCCTAAAAAATAACAACACCATTGTCATAAATAACTATTAAGCCATTTGCTAAGATTTCCACCATTTTGACATGTGGACCTGTTGTCACTCTTACCCTGACGGTTGTCGATACCTCCGGAAACTATTTGGGTCTTATCTGATGTCTTTTACAATTCATGTCAGAATGGCCATATTCTGAAGACACTCTAGCACACAATCAATTAGGATTTACTTTGCTTTTCCCATTGAAGGCCATATTGAGGTTAAATCCATGACTGGAGTTTTTAATTGATAAAAACCAATGACCATCTCATGTTGAACATGCAAGTCACTATGGTGCATTTATTGGTCTCTGTGGCGCTCTCGGGAGGCCATGCCTATGTCTACTTTTACCCGATAGCCTTTATCCCCATACCAAAAGTGCATCTGTAGTCAGGATGGCCGAGCGGTCTAAGGCGCTGCGTTAAGGTCGCAGTCTCTCCTGGAGGCGTGGGTTCAAATCCCACTTCTGACAGTTTTTTAACGCCTCTCAAAGAGGAGTGACGCTGCTTTGTTGTGAAAATAAGATGATAAAATAACTACACACAGTGAAATAACCAGTAGTCATAAACACTCTCTCATTGAAACATTCTGCTCTTGGGCAAATATCTAAGAAAATTAAAAAGAAGCAATACTTCATAAAAATGAACGTGGGGAACATTGCATTACATAAAGTGATGACATTATTATGAGTTACTACATTATCTGTTAGTTATTACATTATCTTTTGCTGAAGACTATGCCTGCAGGGCCCTTCACTTGTAACCCCCCTCTTGTTTTTCTTTTTATAGTTGTCGTGGCCGAGTGGTTAAGGCGATGGACTAGAAATCCATTGGGATTTTCCCTCACAGGTTCGAATCCTGCCGACAATGGCTTTGCATTATGGTGACCCCTCCCTAGGTTGAAGTTTGGTCATCTTGCTTATACCAATCACATCCTCTCAGATCTCTTCATGTAGACAGGGTTTAGTGGTCCATTTGGGATTGTGCCGCAGGATGTCTATCCCACCCTCATTATAATAATAAGAAAATATGCCATTTAGCAGACGCTTTTATCCAAAGCGACTTACAGTCATGCGTGCATAATTTTTTTTCTTGTGTATGGGTGGTCCCGGGGATCAAATCCACTACCCTGGCGTTACAAGCGCCGTGCTCTACCAGCTGAGCTACAGAGGACCATTATCCATCCGTCTAGCTCTATAGGCCAAGGTAGCATAGATTACAGGTGTGTCGTCAAGCCATAGGTCACAGGTGAGATCCCTCTATAAACCCTAAAAAATAACAACACCATTGTCATAAATAACTATTAAGCCATTTGCTAAGATTTCCACCATTTTGACATGTGGACCTGTTGTCACTCTTACCCTGACGGTTGTCGATACCTCCGGAAACTATTTGGGTCTTATCTGATGTCTTTTACAATTCATGTCAGAATGGCCATATTCTGAAAACACTCTAGCACACAATCAATTAGGATTTACTTTGCTTTTCCCATTGAAGGCCATATTGAGGTTAAATCCATGACTGGAGTTTTTAATTGATAAAAACCAATGACCATCTCATGTTGAACATGCAAGTCACTATGGTGCATTTATTGGTCTCTGTGGCGCTCTCGGGAGGCCATGCCTATGTCTACTTTTACCCGATAGCCTTTATCCCCATACCAAAAGTGCATCTGTAGTCAGGATGGCCGAGCGGTCTAAGGCGCTGCGTTAAGGTCGCAGTCTCTCCTGGAGGCGTGGGTTCAAATCCCACTTCGGACAATTTTTTAACGCCTCTCAAAGAGGAGTGACGCTGCTTTGTTGTGAAAATAAGATGATAAAATAACTACACACAGTGAAATAACCAGTAGTCATAAACACTCTCTCATTGAAACATTCTGCTCTTGGGCAAATATCTAAGAAAATTAAAAAGAAGCAATACTTCATAAAAATGAACGTGGGGAACATTGCATTACATAAAGTGATGACATTATTATGAGTTACTACATTATCTGTTAGTTATTACATTATCTTTTGCTGAAGACTATGCCTGCAGGGCCCTTCACTTGTAACCCCCCTCTTGTTTTTCTTTTTATAGTTGTCGTGGCCGAGTGGTTAAGGCGATGGACTAGAAATCCATTGGGATTTTCCCGCGCAGGTTCGAATCCTGCCGACAACGGATTTGCATTATGGTGACGCCTCCCTAGGTTGAAGTTTGGTCATCTTGCTTATACCAATCACATCCTCTCAGATCTCTTCATGTAGACAGGGTTTAGTGGTCCATTTGGGATTGTGCCGCAGGATGTCTATCCCACCCTCATTATAATAATAAGAAAATATGCCAATTAGCAGACGCTTTTATCCAAAGCGACTTACAGTCATGCGTGCATACATTTTTTTCTTGTGTATGGGTGGTCCCGGGGATCAAATCCACTACCCTGGCGTTACAAGCGCCGTGCTCTACCAGCTGAGCTACAGAGGACCATTATCCATCCGTCTAGCTCTATAGGCCAAGGTAGCATAGATTACAGGTGTGTCGTCAAGCCATAGGTCACAGGTGAGATCCCTCTATAAACCCTAAAAAATAACAACACCATTGTCATAAATAACTATTAAGCCATTTGCTAAGATTTCCACCATTTTGACATGTGGACCTGTTGTCACTCTTACCCTGACGGTTGTCGATACCTCCGGAAACTATTTGGGTCTTATCTGATGTCTTTTACAATTCATGTCAGAATGGCCATATTCTGAAGACACTCTCGCACACAATCAATTAGGATTTACTTTGCTTTTCCCATTGAAGGCCATATTGAGGTTAAATCCATGACTGGAGTTTTTAATTGATAAAAACCAATGACCATCTCATGTTGAACATGCAAGTCACTATGGTGCATTTATTGGTCTCTGTGGCGCTCTCGGGAGGCCATGCCTATGTCTACTTTTACCCGATAGCCTTTATCCCCATACCAAAAGTGCATCTGTAGTCAGGATGGCCGAGCGGTCTAAGGCGCTGCGTTAAGGTCGCAGTCTCTCCTGGAGGCGTGGGTTCAAATTCCACTTCTGACAATTTTTTAACGCCTCTCAAAGAGGAGTGACGCTGCTTTGTTGTGAAAATAAGATGATAAAATAACTACACACAGTGAAATAACCAGTAGTCATAAACACTCTCTCATTGAAACATTCTGCTCTTGGGCAAATATCTAAGAAAATTAAAAAGAAGCAATACTTCATAAAAATGAACGTGGGGAACATTGCATTACATAAAGTGATGACATTATTATGAGTTACTACATTATCTGTTAGTTATTACATTATCTTTTGCTGAAGACTATGCCTGCAGGGCCCTTCACTTGTAACCCCCCTCTTGTTTTTCTTTTTATAGTTGTCGTGGCCGAGTGGTTAAGGCGATGGACTAGAAATCCATTGGGATTTTCCCTCACAGGTTTGAATCCTGCCGACAATGGCTTTGCATTATGGTGACCCCTCCCTAGGTTGAAGTTTGGTCATCTTGCTTATACCAATCACATCCTCTCAGATCTCTTCATGTAGACAGGGTTTAGTGGTCCATTTGGGATTGTGCCGCAGGATGTCTATCCCACCCTCATTATAATAATAAGAAAATATGCCATTTAGCAGACGCTTTTATCCAAAGCGACTTACAGTCATGCGTGCATACATTTTTTTCTTGTGTATGGGTGGTCCCGGGGATCAAATCCACTACCCTGGCGTTACAAGCGCCGTGCTCTACCAGCTGAGCTACAGAGGACCATTATCCATCCGTCTAGCTCTATAGGCCAAGGTAGCATAGATTACAGGTGTGTCGTCAAGCCATAGGTCACAGGTGAGATCCCTCTATAAACCCTAAAAAATAACAACACCATTGTCATAAATAACTATTAAGCCATTTGCTAAGATTTCCACCATTTTGACATGTGGACCTGTTGTCACTCTTACCCTGACAGTTGTCGATACCTCCGGAAACTATTTGGGTCTTTTACAATTCATGTCAGAATGGCCATATTCTGAAGACACTCTAGCACACAATCAATTAGGATTTACTTTGCTTTTCCCATTGAAGGCCATATTGAGGTTAAATCCATGACTGGAGTTTTTAATTGATAAAAACCAATGACCATCTCATGTTGAACATGCAAGTCACTATGGTGCATTTATTGGTCTCTGTGGCGCTCTCGGGAGGCCATGCCTATGTCTACTTTTACCCGATAGCCTTTATCCCCATACCAAAAGTGCATCTGTAGTCAGGATGGCCGAGCGGTCTAAGGCGCTGCGTTAAGGTCGCAGTCTCTCCTGGAGGCGTGCGTTCAAATCCCACTTCTGACAGTTTTTTAACGCCTCACAAAGAGGAGTGACGCTGCTTTGTTGTGAAAATAAGATGATAAAATAACTACACACAGTGAAATAACCAGTAGTCATAAACACTCTCTCATTGAAACATTCTGCTCTTGGGCAAATATCTAAGAAAATTAAAAAGAAGCAATACTTCATAAAAATGAATGTGGGGAACATTGCATTACATAAAGTGATGACATTATTGTGAGTTACTACATTATCTGTTAGTTATTACATGATCTTTTGCTGGAGACTATGCCTGCAGGGCCCTTCACTTGTAACCCCCCTCTTGTTTTTCTTTTTATAGTTGTCGTGGCCGAGTGGTTAAGGCGATGGACTAGAAATCCATTGGGATTTTCCCGCGCAGGTTTGAATCCTGCCGACAACGGCTTTGCATTATGGTGACCCCTCCCTAGGTTGAAGTTTGGTCATCTTGCTTATACCAATCACATCCTCTCAGATCTCTTCATGTAGACAGGGTTTAGTGGTCCATTTGGGATTGTGCCGCAGGATGTCTATCCCACCCTCATTATAATAATAAGAAAATATGCCATTTAGCAGACGCTTTTATCCAAAGCGACTTACAGTCATGCGTGCATAAATTTTTTTCTTGTGTATGGGTGGTCCCGGGGATCAAATCCACTACCCTGGCGTTACAAGCGCCGTGCTCTACCAGCTGAGCTACAGAGGACCATTATCCATCCGTCTAGCTCTATAGGCCAAGGTAGCATAGATTACAGGTGTGTCGTCAAGCCATAGGTCACAGGTGAGATCCCTCTATAAACCCTAAAAAATAACAACACCATTGTCATAAATAACTATTAAGCCATTTGCTAAGATTTCCACCATTTTGACATGTGGACCTGTTGTCACTCTTACCCTGACGGTTGTCGATACCTCCGGAAACTATTTGGGTCTTATCTGATGTCTTTTACAATTCATGTCAGAATGGCCATATTCTGAAAACACTCTAGCACACAATCAATTAGGATTTACTTTGCTTTTCCCATTGAAGGCCATATTGAGGTTAAATCCATGACTGGAGTTTTTAATTGATAAAAACCAATGACCATCTCATGTTGAACATGCAAGTCACTATGGTGCATTTATTGGTCTCTGTGGCGCTCTCGGGAGGCCATGCCTATGTCTACTTTTACCCGATAGCCTTTATCCCCATACCAAAAGTGCATCTGTAGTCAGGATGGCGGAGCGGTCTAAGGCGCTGCGTTAAGGTCGCAGTCTCTCCTGGAGGCGTGGGTTCAAATCCCACTTCTGACAATTTTTTAACGCCTCTCAAAGAGGAGTGACGCTGCTTTGTTGTGAAAATAAGATGATAAAATAACTACACACAGTGAAATAACCAGTAGTCATAAACACTCTCTCATTGAAACATTCTGCTCTTGGGCAAATATCTAAGAAAATTAAAAAGAAGCAATACTTCATAAAAATGAACGTGGGGAACATTGCATTACATAAAGTGATGACATTATTATGAGTTACTACATTATCTGTTAGTTATTACATTATCTTTTGCTGAAGACTATGCCTGCAGGGCCCTTCACTTGTAACCCCCCTCTTGTTTTTCTTTTTATAGTTGTCGTGGCCGAGTGGTTAAGGCGATGGACTAGAAATCCATTGGGATTTTCCATCGCAGGTTCGAATCCTGCCGACAACGGCTTTGCATTATGGTGACCCCTCCCTAGGTTGAAGTTTGGTCATCTTGCTTATACCAATCACATCCTCTCAGATCTCTTCATGTAGACAGGGTTTAGTGGTCCATTTGGGATTGTGCCGCAGGATGTCTATCCCACCCTCATTATAATAATAAGAAAATATGCCATTTAGCAGACGCTTTTATCCAAAGCGACTTACAGTCATGCGTGCATACATTTTTTTCTTGTGTATGGGTGGTCCCGGGGATCAAACCCACTACCCTGGCGTTACAAGCGCCGTGCTCTACCAGCTGAGCTACAGAGGACCATTATCCATCCGTCTAGCTCTATAGGCCAAGGTAGCATAGATTACAGGTGTGTCGTCAAGCCATAGGTCACAGGTGAGATCCCTCTATAAACCCTAAAAAATAACAACACCATTGTCATAAATAACTATTAAGCCATTTGCTAAGATTTCCACCATTTTGACATGTGGACCTGTTGTCACTCTTACCCTGACGGTTGTCGATACCTCCGGAAACTATTTGGGTCTTATCTGATGTCTTTTACAATTCATGTCAGAATGGCCATATTCTGAAGACACTCTAGCACACAATCAATTAGGATTTACTTTGCTTTTCCCATTGAAGGCCATATTGAGGTTAAATCCATGACTGGAGTTTTTAATTGATAAAAACCAATGACCATCTCATGTTGAACATGCAAGTCACTATGGTGCATTTATTGGTCTCTGTGGCGCTCTCGGGAGGCCATGCCTATGTCTACTTTTACCCGATAGCCTTTATCCCCATACCAAAAGTGCATCTGTAGTCAGGATGGCCGAGCGGTCTAAGGCGCTGCGTTAAGGTCGCAGTCTCTCCTGGAGGCGTGGGTTCAAATTCCACTTCTGACAATTTTTTAACGCCTCTCAAAGAGGAGTGACGCTGCTTTGTTGTGAAAATAAGATGATAAAATAACTACACACAGTGAAATAACCAGTAGTCATAAACACTCTCTCATTGAAACATTCTGCTCTTGGGCAAATATCTAAGAAAATTAAAAAGAAGCAATACTTCATAAAAATGAACGTGGGGAACATTGCATTACATAAAGTGATGACATTATTATGAGTTACTACATTATCTGTTAGTTATTACATTATCTTTTGCTGAAGACTATGCCTGCAGGGCCCTTCACTTGTAACCCCCCTCTTGTTTTTCTTTTTATAGTTGTCGTGGCCGAGTGGTTAAGGCGATGGACTAGAAATCCATTGGGATTTTCCCTCACAGGTTCGAATCCTGCCGACAATGGCTTTGCATTATGGTGACCCCTCCCTAGGTTGAAGTTTGGTCATCTTGCTTATACCAATCACATCCTCTCAGATCTCTTCATGTAGACAGGGTTTAGTGGTCCATTTGGGATTGTGCCGCAGGATGTCTATCCCACCCTCATTATAATAATAAGAAAATATGCCATTTAGCAGACGCTTTTATCCAAAGCGACTTACAGTCATGCGTGCATACATTTTTTTCTTGTGTATGGGTGGTCCCGGGGATCAAACCCACTACCCTGGCGTTACAAGCGCCGTGCTCTACCAGCTGAGCTACAGAGGACCATTATCCATCCGTCTAGCTCTATAGGCCAAGGTAGCATAGATTACAGGTGTGTCGTCAAGCCATAGGTCACAGGTGAGATCCCTCTATAAACCCTAAAAAATAACAACACCATTGTCATAAATAACTATTAAGCCATTTGCTAAGATTTCCACCATTTTGACATGCGGACCTGTTATCACTCTTACCCTGACGGTTGTCGATACCTCCGGAAACTATTTGGGTCTTATCTGATGTCTTTTACAATTCATGTCAGAATGGCCATATTCTGAAGACACTCTAGCACACAATCAATTAGGATTTACTTTGCTTTTCCCATTGAAGGCCATATTGAGGTTAAATCCATGACTGGAGTTTTTAATTGATAAAAACCAATGACCATCTCATGTTGAACATGCAAGTCACTATGGTGCATTTATTGGTCTCTGTGGCGCTCTCGGGAGGCCATGCCTATGTCTACTTTTACCCGATAGCCTTTATCCCCATACCAAATGTGCATCTGTAGTCAGGATGGCCGAGCGGTCTAAGGCGCTGCGTTAAGGTCGCAGTCTCTCCTGGAGGCGTGGGTTCAAATTCCACTTCTGACAATTTTTTAACGCCTCTCAAAGAGGAGTGACGCTGCTTTGTTGTGAAAATAAGATGATAAAATAACTACACACAGTGAAATAACCAGTAGTCATAAACACTCTCTCATTGAAACATTCTGCTCTTGGGCAAATATCTAAGAAAATTAAAAAGAAGCAATACTTCATAAAAATGAACGTGGGGAACATTGCATTACATAAAGTGATGACATTATTATGAGTTACTACATTATCTGTTAGTTATTACATTATCTTTTGCTGAAGACTATGCCTGCAGGGCCCTTCACTTGTAACCCCCCTCTTGTTTTTCTTTTTATAGTTGTCGTGGCCGAGTGGTTAAGGCGATGGACTAGAAATCCATTGGGATTTTCCCTCACAGGTTCGAATCCTGCCGACAATGGCTTTGCATTATGGTGACCCCTCCCTAGGTTGAAGTTTGGTCATCTTGCTTATACCAATCACATCCTCTCAGATCTCTTCATGTAGACAGGGTTTAGTGGTCCATTTGGGATTGTGCCGCAGGATGTCTATCCCACCCTCATTATAATAATAAGAAAATATGCCATTTAGCAGACGCTTTTATCCAAAGCGACTTACAGTCATGCGTGCATACATTTTTTTCTTGTGTATGGGTGGTCCCGGGGATCAAACCCACTACCCTGGCGTTACAAGCGCCGTGCTCTACCAGCTGAGCTACAGAGGACCATTATCCATCCGTCTAGCTCTATAGGCCAAGGTAGCATAGATTACAGGTGTGTCGTCAAGCCATAGGTCACAGGTGAGATCCCTCTATAAACCCTAAAAAATAACAACACCATTGTCATAAATAACTATTAAGCCATTTGCTAAGATTTCCACCATTTTGACATGTGGACCTGTTATCACTCTTACCCTGACGGTTGTCGATACCTCCGGAAACTATTTGGGTCTTATCTGATGTCTTTTACAATTCATGTCAGAATGGCCATATTCTGAAGACACTCTAGCACACAATCAATTAGGATTTACTTTGCTTTTCCCATTGAAGGCCATATTGAGGTTAAATCCATGACTGGAGTTTTTAATTGATAAAAACCAATGACCATCTCATGTTGAACATGCAAGTCACTATGGTGCATTTATTGGTCTCTGTGGCGCTCTCGGGAGGCCATGCCTATGTCTACTTTTACCCGATAGCCTTTATCCCCATACCAAATGTGCATCTGTAGTCAGGATGGCCGAGCGGTCTAAGGCGCTGCGTTAAGGTCGCAGTCTCTCCTGGAGGCGTGGGTTCAAATTCCACTTCTGACAATTTTTTAACGCCTCTCAAAGAGGAGTGACGCTGCTTTGTTGTGAAAATAAGATGATAAAATAACTACACACAGTGAAATAACCAGTAGTCATAAACACTCTCTCATTGAAACATTCTGCTCTTGGGCAAATATCTAAGAAAATTAAAAAGAAGCAATACTTCATAAAAATGAACGTGGGGAACATTGCATTACATAAAGTGATGACATTATTATGAGTTACTACATTATCTGTTAGTTATTACATTATCTTTTGCTGAAGACTATGCCTGCAGGGCCCTTCACTTGTAACCCCCCTCTTGTTTTTCTTTTTATAGTTGTCGTGGCCGAGTGGTTAAGGCGATGGACTAGAAATCCATTGGGATTTTCCCTCACAGGTTCGAATCCTGCCGACAATGGCTTTGCATTATGGTGACCCCTCCCTAGGTTGAAGTTTGGTCATCTTGCTTATACCAATCACATCCTCTCAGATCTCTTCATGTAGACAGGGTTTAGTGGTCCATTTGGGATTGTGCCGCAGGATGTCTATCCCACCCTCATTATAATAATAAGAAAATATGCCATTTAGCAGACGCTTTTATCCAAAGCGACTTACAGTCATGCGTGCATACATTTTTTTCTTGTGTATGGGTGGTCCCGGGGATCAAATCCACTACCCTGGCGTTACAAGCGCCGTGCTCTACCAGCTGAGCTACAGAGGACCATTATCCATCCGTCTAGCTCTATAGGCCAAGGTAGCATAGATTACAGGTGTGTCGTCAAGCCATAGGTCACAGGTGAGATCCCTCTATAAACCCTAAAAAATAACAACACCATTGTCATAAATAACTATTAAGCCATTTGCTAAGATTTCCACCATTTTGACATGTGGACCTGTTGTCACTCTTACCCTGACAGTTGTCGATACCTCCGGAAACTATTTGGGTCTTTTACAATTCATGTCAGAATGGCCATATTCTGAAGACACTCTAGCACACAATCAATTAGGATTTACTTTGCTTTTCCCATTGAAGGCCATATTGAGGTTAAATCCATGACTGGAGTTTTTAATTGATAAAAACCAATGACCATCTCATGTTGAACATGCAAGTCACTATGGTGCATTTATTGGTCTCTGTGGCGCTCTCGGGAGGCCATGCCTATGTCTACTTTTACCCGATAGCCTTTATCCCCATACCAAAAGTGCATCTGTAGTCAGGATGGCCGAGCGGTCTAAGGCGCTGCGTTAAGGTCGCAGTCTCTCCTGGAGGCGTGCGTTCAAATCCCACTTCTGACAGTTTTTTAACGCCTCACAAAGAGGAGTGACGCTGCTTTGTTGTGAAAATAAGATGATAAAATAACTACACACAGTGAAATAACCAGTAGTCATAAACACTCTCTCATTGAAACATTCTGCTCTTGGGCAAATATCTAAGAAAATTAAAAAGAAGCAATACTTCATAAAAATGAATGTGGGGAACATTGCATTACATAAAGTGATGACATTATTGTGAGTTACTACATTATCTGTTAGTTATTACATGATCTTTTGCTGGAGACTATGCCTGCAGGGCCCTTCACTTGTAACCCCCCTCTTGTTTTTCTTTTTATAGTTGTCGTGGCCGAGTGGTTAAGGCGATGGACTAGAAATCCATTTGGATTTTCCCGCGCAGGTTCGAATCCTGCCGACAACGGCTTTGCATTATGGTGACCCCTCCCTAGGTTGAAGTTTGGTCATCTTGCTTATACCAATCACATCCTCTCAGATCTCTTCATGTAGACAGGGTTTAGTGGTCCATTTGGGATTGTGCCGCAGGATGTCTATCCCACCCTCATTATAATAATAAGAAAATATGCCATTTAGCAGACGCTTTTATCCAAAGCGACTTACAGTCATGCGTGCATAAATTTTTTTCTTGTGTATGGGTGGTCCCGGGGATCAAATCCACTACCCTGGCGTTACAAGCGCCGTGCTCTACCAGCTGAGCTACAGAGGACCATTATCCATCCGTCTAGCTCTATAGGCCAAGGTAGCATAGATTACAGGTGTGTCGTCAAGCCATAGGTCACAGGTGAGATCCCTCTATAAACCCTAAAAAATAACAACACCATTGTCATAAATAACTATTAAGCCATTTGCTAAGATTTCCACCATTTTGACATGTGGACCTGTTGTCACTCTTACCCTGACGGTTGTCGATACCTCCGGAAACTATTTGGGTCTTATCTGATGTCTTTTACAATTCATGTCAGAATGGCCATATTCTGAAAACACTCTAGCACACAATCAATTAGGATTTACTTTGCTTTTCCCATTGAAGGCCATATTGAGGTTAAATCCATGACTGGAGTTTTTAATTGATAAAAACCAATGACCATCTCATGTTGAACATGCAAGTCACTATGGTGCATTTATTGGTCTCTGTGGCGCTCTCGGGAGGCCATGCATATGTCTACTTTTACCCGATAGCCTTTATCCCCATACCAAAAGTGCATCTGTAGTCAGGATGGCGGAGCGGTCTAAGGCGCTGCGTTAAGGTCGCAGTCTCTCCTGGAGGCGTGGGTTCAAATCCCACTTCTGACAATTTTTTAACGCCTCTCAAAGAGGAGTGACGCTGCTTTGTTGTGAAAATAAGATGATAAAATAACTACACACAGTGAAATAACCAGTAGTCATAAACACTCTCTCATTGAAACATTCTGCTCTTGGGCAAATATCTAAGAAAATTAAAAAGAAGCAATACTTCATAAAAATGAACGTGGGGAACATTGCATTACATAAAGTGATGACATTATTATGAGTTACTACATTATCTGTTAGTTATTACATTATCTTTTGCTGAAGACTATGCCTGCAGGGCCCTTCACTTGTAACCCCCCTCTTGTTTTTTCTTTTTATAGTTGTCGTGGCCGAGTGGTTAAGGCGATGGACTAGAAATCCATTGGGATTTTCCATCGCAGGTTCGAATCCTGCCGACAACGGCTTTGCATTATGGTGACCCCTCCCTAGGTTGAAGTTTGGTCATCTTGCTTATACCAATCACATCCTCTCAGATCTCTTCATGTAGACAGGGTTTAGTGGTCCATTTGGGATTGTGCCGCAGGATGTCTATCCCACCCTCATTATAATAATAAGAAAATATGCCATTTAGCAGACGCTTTTATCCAAAGCGACTTACAGTCATGCGTGCATACATTTTTTTCTTGTGTATGGGTGGTCCCGGGGATCAAATCCACTACCCTGGCGTTACAAGCGCCGTGCTCTACCAGCTGAGCTACAGAGGACCATTATCCATCCGTCTAGCTCTATAGGCCAAGGTAGCATAGATTACAGGTGTGTCGTCAAGCCATAGGTCACAGGTGAGATCCCTCTATAAACCCTAAAAAATAACAACACCATTGTCATAAATAACTATTAAGCCATTTGCTAAGATTTCCACCATTTTGACATGTGGACCTGTTGTCACTCTTACCCTGACAGTTGTCGATACCTCCGGAAACTATTTGGGTCTTTTACAATTCATGTCAGAATGGCCATATTCTGAAGACACTCTAGCACACAATCAATTAGGATTTACTTTGCTTTTCCCATTGAAGGCCATATTGAGGTTAAATCCATGACTGGAGTTTTTAATTGATAAAAACCAATGACCATCTCATGTTGAACATGCAAGTCACTATGGTGCATTTATTGGTCTCTGTGGCGCTCTCGGGAGGCCATGCCTATGTCTACTTTTACCCGATAGCCTTTATCCCCATACCAAAAGTGCATCTGTAGTCAGGATGGCCGAGCGGTCTAAGGCGCTGCGTTAAGGTCGCAGTCTCTCCTGGAGGCGTGCGTTCAAATCCCACTTCTGACAGTTTTTTAACGCCTCACAAAGAGGAGTGACGCTGCTTTGTTGTGAAAATAAGATGATAAAATAACTACACACAGTGAAATAACCAGTAGTCATAAACACTCTCTCATTGAAACATTCTGCTCTTGGGCAAATATCTAAGAAAATTAAAAAGAAGCAATACTTCATAAAAATGAATGTGGGGAACATTGCATTACATAAAGTGATGACATTATTGTGAGTTACTACATTATCTGTTAGTTATTACATGATCTTTTGCTGGAGACTATGCCTGCAGGGCCCTTCACTTGTAACCCCCCTCTTGTTTTTCTTTTTATAGTTGTCGTGGCCGAGTGGTTAAGGCGATGGACTAGAAATCCATTTGGATTTTCCCGCGCAGGTTCGAATCCTGCCGACAACGGCTTTGCATTATGGTGACCCCTCCCTAGGTTGAAGTTTGGTCATCTTGCTTATACCAATCACATCCTCTCAGATCTCTTCATGTAGACAGGGTTTAGTGGTCCATTTGGGATTGTGCCGCAGGATGTCTATCCCACCCTCATTATAATAATAAGAAAATATGCCATTTAGCAGACGCTTTTATCCAAAGCGACTTACAGTCATGCGTGCATAAATTTTTTTCTTGTGTATGGGTGGTCCCGGGGATCAAATCCACTACCCTGGCGTTACAAGCGCCGTGCTCTACCAGCTGAGCTACAGAGGACCATTATCCATCCGTCTAGCTCTATAGGCCAAGGTAGCATAGATTACAGGTGTGTCGTCAAGCCATAGGTCACAGGTGAGATCCCTCTATAAACCCTAAAAAATAACAACACCATTGTCATAAATAACTATTAAGCCATTTGCTAAGATTTCCACCATTTTGACATGTGGACCTGTTGTCACTCTTACCCTGACGGTTGTCGATACCTCCGGAAACTATTTGGGTCTTATCTGATGTCTTTTACAATTCATGTCAGAATGGCCATATTCTGAAAACACTCTAGCACACAATCAATTAGGATTTACTTTGCTTTTCCCATTGAAGGCCATATTGAGGTTAAATCCATGACTGGAGTTTTTAATTGATAAAAACCAATGACCATCTCATGTTGAACATGCAAGTCACTATGGTGCATTTATTGGTCTCTGTGGCGCTCTCGGGAGGCCATGCATATGTCTACTTTTACCCGATAGCCTTTATCCCCATACCAAAAGTGCATCTGTAGTCAGGATGGCGGAGCGGTCTAAGGCGCTGCGTTAAGGTCGCAGTCTCTCCTGGAGGCGTGGGTTCAAATCCCACTTCTGACAATTTTTTAACGCCTCTCAAAGAGGAGTGACGCTGCTTTGTTGTGAAAATAAGATGATAAAATAACTACACACAGTGAAATAACCAGTAGTCATAAACACTCTCTCATTGAAACATTCTGCTCTTGGGCAAATATCTAAGAAAATTAAAAAGAAGCAATACTTCATAAAAATGAACGTGGGGAACATTGCATTACATAAAGTGATGACATTATTATGAGTTACTACATTATCTGTTAGTTATTACATTATCTTTTGCTGAAGACTATGCCTGCAGGGCCCTTCACTTGTAACCCCCCTCTTGTTTTTTCTTTTTATAGTTGTCGTGGCCGAGTGGTTAAGGCGATGGACTAGAAATCCATTGGGATTTTCCATCGCAGGTTCGAATCCTGCCGACAACGGCTTTGCATTATGGTGACCCCTCCCTAGGTTGAAGTTTGGTCATCTTGCTTATACCAATCACATCCTCTCAGATCTCTTCATGTAGACAGGGTTTAGTGGTCCATTTGGGATTGTGCCGCAGGATGTCTATCCCACCCTCATTATAATAATAAGAAAATATGCCATTTAGCAGACGCTTTTATCCAAAGCGACTTACAGTCATGCGTGCATACATTTTTTTCTTGTGTATGGGTGGTCCCGGGGATCAAACCCACTACCCTGGCGTTACAAGCGCCGTGCTCTACCAGCTGAGCTACAGAGGACCATTATCCATCCGTCTAGCTCTATAGGCCAAGGTAGCATAGATTACAGGTGTGTCGTCAAGCCATAGGTCACAGGTGAGATCCCTCTATAAACCCTAAAAAATAACAACACCATTGTCATAAATAACTATTAAGCCATTTGCTAAGATTTCCACCATTTTGACATGTGGACCTGTTGTCACTCTTACCCTGACGGTTGTCGATACCTCCGGAAACTATTTGGGTCTTATCTGATGTCTTTTACAATTCATGTCAGAATGGCCATATTCTGAAAACACTCTAGCACACAATCAATTAGGATTTACTTTGCTTTTCCCATTGAAGGCCATATTGAGGTTAAATCCATGACTGGAGTTTTTAATTGATAAAAACCAATGACCATCTCATGTTGAACATGCAAGTCACTATGATGCATTTATTGGTCTCTGTGGCGCTCTCGGGAGGCCATGCCTATGTCTACTTTTACCCGATAGCCTTTATCCCCATACCAAAAGTGCATCTGTAGTCAGGATGGCGGAGCGGTCTAAGGCGCTGCGTTAAGGTCGCAGTCTCTCCTGGAGGCGTGGGTTCAACTCCCACTTCTGACAATTTTTTAACGCCTCTCAAAGAGGAGTGACGCTGCTTTGTTGTGAAAATAAGATGATAAAATAACTACACACAGTGAAATAACCAGTAGTCATAAACACTCTCTCATTGAAACATTCTGCTCTTGGGCAAATATCTAAGAAAATTAAAAAGAAGCAATACTTCATAAAAATGAACGTGGGGAACATTGCATTACATAAAGTGATGACATTATTATGAGTTACTACATTATCTGTTAGTTATTACATTATCTTTTGCTGAAGACTATGCCTGCAGGGCCCTTCACTTGTAACCCCCCTCTTGTTTTTCTTTTTATAGTTGTCGTGGCCGAGTGGTTAAGGCGATGGACTAGAAATCCATTGGGATTTTCCCTCGCAGGTTCGAATCCTGCCGACAACGGCTTTGCATTATGGTGACCCCTCCCTAGGTTGAAGTTTGGTCATCTTGCTTATACCAATCACATCCTCTCAGATCTCTTCATGTAGACAGGGTTTAGTGGTCCATTTGGGATTGTGCCGCAGGATGTCTATCCCACCCTCATTATAATAATAAGAAAATATGCCATTTAGCAGACGCTTTTATCCAAAGCGACTTACAGTCATGCGTGCATACATTTTTTTCTTGTGTATGGGTGGTCCCGGGGATCAAACCCACTACCCTGGCGTTACAAGCGCCGTGCTCTACCAGCTGAGCTACAGAGGACCATTATCCATCCGTCTAGCTCTATAGGCCAAGGTAGCATAGATTACAGGTGTGTCGTCAAGCCATAGGTCACAGGTGAGATCCCTCTATAAACCCTAAAAAATAACAACACCATTGTCATAAATAACTATTAAGCCATTTGCTAAGATTTCCACCATTTTGACATGTGGACCTGTTGTCACTCTTACCCTGACGGTTGTCGATACCTCCGGAAACTATTTGGGTCTTATCTGATGTCTTTTACAATTCATGTCAGAATGGCCATATTCTGAAGACACTCTAGCACACAATCAATTAGGATTTACTTTGCTTTTCCCATTGAAGGCCATATTGAGGTTAAATCCATGACTGGAGTTTTTAATTGATAAAAACCAATGACCATCTCATGTTGAACATGCAAGTCACTATGGTGCATTTATTGGTCTCTGTGGCGCTCTCGGGAGGCCATGCCTATGTCTACTTTTACCCGATAGCCTTTATCCCCATACCAAAAGTGCATCTGTAGTCAGGATGGCCGAGCGGTCTAAGGCGCTGCGTTAAGGTCGCAGTCTCTCCTGGAGGCGTGGGTTCAAATCCTACTTCGGACAATTTTTTAACGCCTCTCAAAGAGGAGTGACGCTGCTTTGTTGTGAAAATAAGATGATAAAATAACTACACACAGTGAAATAACCAGTAGTCATAAACACTCTCTCATTGAAACATTCTGCTCTTGGGCAAATATCTAAGAAAATTAAAAAGAAGCAATACTTCATAAAAATGAACGTGGGGAACATTGCATTACATAAAGTGATGACATTATTATGAGTTACTACATTATCTGTTAGTTATTACATTATCTTTTGCTGAAGACTATGCCTGCAGGGCCCTTCACTTGTAACCCCCCTCTTGTTTTGCTTTTTATAGTTGTCGTGGCCGAGTGGTTAAGGCGATGGACTAGAAATCCATTGGGATTTTCCCGTGCAGGTTCGAATCCTGCCGACAACGGCTTTGCATTATGGTGACCCCTCCCTAGGTTGAAGTTTGGTCATCTTGCTTATACCAATCACATCCTCTCAGATCTCTTCATGTAGACAGGGTTTAGTGGTCCATTTGGGATTGTGCCGCAGGATGTCTATCCCACCCTCATTATAATAATAAGAAAATATGCCATTTAGCAGACGCTTTTATCCAAAGCGACTTACAGTCATGCGTGCATACATTTTTTTCTTGTGTATGGGTGGTCCCGGGGATCAAATCCACTACCCTGGCGTTACAAGCGCCGTGCTCTACCAGCTGAGCTACAGAGGACCATTATCCATCCGTCTAGCTCTATAGGCCAAGGTAGCATAGATTACAGGTGTGTCGTCAAGCCATAGGTCACAGGTGAGATCCCTCTATAAACACTAAAAAATAACAACACCATTGTCATAAATAACTATTAAGCCATTTGCTAAGATTTCCACCATTTTGACATGTGGACCTGTTGTCACTCTTACCCTGACGGTTGTCGATACCTCCGGAAACTATTTGGGTCTTATCTGATGTCTTTTACAATTCATGTCAGAATGGCCATATTCTGAAGACACTCTAGCACACAATCAATTAGGATTTACTTTGCTTTTCCCATTGAAGGCCATATTGAGGTTAAATCCATGACTGGAGTTTTTAATTGATAAAAACCAATGACCATCTCATGTTGAACATGCAAGTCACTATGGTGCATTTATTGGTCTCTGTGGCGCTCTCGGGAGGCCATGCCTATGTCTACTTTTACCCGATAGCCTTTATCCCCATACCAAAAGTGCATCTGTAGTCAGGATGGCCGAGCGGTCTAAGGCGCTGCGTTAAGGTCGCAGTCTCTCCTGGAGGCGTGGGTTCAAATCCCACTTCTGACAGTTTTTTAACGCCTCTCAAAGAGGAGTGACGCTGCTTTGTTGTGAAAATAAGATGATAAAATAACTACACACAGTGAAATAACCAGTAGTCATAAACACTCTCTCATTGAAACATTCTGCTCTTGGGCAAATATCTAAGAAAATTAAAAAGAAGCAATACTTCATAAAAATGAACGTGGGGAACATTGCATTACATAAAGTGATGACATTATTATGAGTTACTACATTATCTGTTAGTTATTACATTATCTTTTGCTGAAGACTATGCCTGCAGGGCCCTTCACTTGTAACCCCCCTCTTGTTTTTCTTTTTATAGTTGTCGTGGCCGAGTGGTTAAGGCGATGGACTAGAAATCTATTGGGATTTTCCCTTGCAGGTTCGAATCCTGCCGACAACGGCTTTGCATTATGGTGACCCCTCCCTAGGTTGAAGTTTGGTCATCTTGCTTATACCAATCACATCCTCTCAGATCTCTTCATGTAGACAGGGTTTAGTGGTCCATTTGGGATTGTGCCGCAGGATGTCTATCCCACCCTCATTATAATAATAAGAAAATATGCCATTTAGCAGACGCTTTTATCCAAAGCGACTTACAGTCATGCGTGCATACATTTTTTTCTTGTGTATGGGTGGTCCCGGGGATCAAATCCACTACCCTGGCGTTACAAGCGCCGTGCTCTACCAGCTGAGCTACAGAGGACCATTATCCATCCGTCTAGCTCTATAGGCCAAGGTAGCATAGATTACAGGTGTGTCGTCAAGCCATAGGTCACAGGTGAGATCCCTCTATAAACCCTAAAAAATAACAACACCATTGTCATAAATAACTATTAAGCCATTTGCTAAGATTTAATAATAATAATAATATGCCATTTAGCAGACGCTTTTATCCAAAGCGACTTACAGTCATGCGTGCATACATTTGTATGGGTGGTCCCGGGGATCGAACCCACTACCTTGGCGTTACAAGCGCCGTGCTCTACCAGCTGAGCTACAGAGGACCACGATTCCACCATTTTGACATGTGGACCTGTTGTCACTCTTACCCTGACGGTTGTCGATACCTCCGGAAACTATTTGGGTCTTATCTGATGTCTTTTACAATTCATGTCAGAATGGCCATATTCTGAAGACACTCTAGCACACAATCAATTAGGATTTACTTTGCTTTTCCCATTGAAGGCCATATTGAGGTTAAATCCATGACTGGAGTTTTTAATTGATAAAAACCAATGACCATCTCATGTTGAACATGCAAGTCACTATGGTGCATTTATTGGTCTCTGTGGCGCTCTCGGGAGGCCATGCCTATGTCTACTTTTACCCGATAGCCTTTATCCCCATACCAAAAGTGCATCTGTAGTCAGGATGGCCGAGCGGTCTAAGGCGCTGCGTTAAGGTCGCAGTCTCTCCTGGAGGCGTGGGTTCAAATCCCACTTCTGACAGTTTTTTAACGCCTCTCAAAGAGGAGTGACGCTGCTTTGTTGTGAAAATAAGATGATAAAATAACTACACACAGTGAAATAACCAGTAGTCATAAACACTCTCTCATTGAAACATTCTGCTCTTGGGCAAATATCTAAGAAAATTAAAAAGAAGCAATACTTCATAAAAATGAACGTGGGGAACATTGCATTACATAAAGTGATGACATTATTATGAGTTACTACATTATCTGTTAGTTATTACATTATCTTTTGCTGAAGACTATGCCTGCAGGGCCCTTCACTTGTAACCCCCCTCTTGTTTTTCTTTTTATAGTTGTCGTGGCCGAGTGGTTAAGGCGATGGACTAGAAATCTATTGGGATTTTCCCGTGCAGGTTCGAATCCTGCCGACAACGGCTTTGCATTATGGTGACCCCTCCCTAGGTTGAAGTTTGGTCATCTTGCTTATACCAATCACATCCTCTCAGATCTCTTCATGTAGACAGGGTTTAGTGGTCCATTTGGGATTGTGCCGCAGGATGTCTATCCCACCCTCATTATAATAATAAGAAAATATGCCATTTAGCAGACGCTTTTATCCAAAGCGACTTACAGTCATGCGTGCATACATTTTTTTCTTGTGTATGGGTGGTCCCGGGGATCAAACCCACTACCCTGGCGTTACAAGCGCCGTGCTCTACCAGCTGAGCTACAGAGGACCATTATCCATCCGTCTAGCTCTATAGGCCAAGGTAGCATAGATTACAGGTGTGTCGTCAAGCCATAGGTCACAGGTGAGATCCCTCTATAAACCCTAAAAAATAACAACACCATTGTCATAAATAACTATTAAGCCATTTGCTAAGATTTCCACCATTTTGACATGTGGACCTGTTGTCACTCTTACCCTGACGGTTGTCGATACCTCCGGAAACTATTTGGGTCTTATCTGATGTCTTTTACAATTCATGTCAGAATGGCCATATTCTGAAGACACTCTAGCACACAATCAATTAGGATTTACTTTGCTTTTCCCATTGAAGGCCATATTGAGGTTAAATCCATGACTGGAGTTTTTAATTGATAAAAACCAATGACCATCTCATGTTGAACATGCAAGTCACTATGGTGCATTTATTGGTCTCTGTGGCGCTCTCGGGAGGCCATGCCTATGTCTACTTTTACCCGATAGCCTTTATCCCCATACCAAAAGTGCATCTGTAGTCAGGATGGCCGAGCGGTCTAAGGCGCTGCGTTAAGGTCGCAGTCTCTCCTGGAGGCGTGGGTTCAAATTCCACTTCTGACAATTTTTTAACGCCTCTCAAAGAGGAGTGACGCTGCTTTGTTGTGAAAATAAGATGATAAAATAACTACACACAGTGAAATAACCAGTAGTCATAAACACTCTCTCATTGAAACGTTCTGCTCTTGGGCAAATATCTAAGAAAATTAAAAAGAAGCAATACTTCATAAAAATGAACGTGGGGAACATTGCATTACATAAAGTGATGACATTATTATGAGTTACTACATTATCTGTTAGTTATTACATTATCTTTTGCTGAAGACTATGCCTGCAGGGCCCTTCACTTGTAACCCCCCTCTTGTTTTTCTTTTTATAGTTGTCGTGGCCGAGTGGTTAAGGCGATGGACTAGAAATCTATTGGGATTTTCCCGTGCAGGTTCGAATCCTGCCGACAACGGCTTTGCATTATGGTGACCCCTCCCTAGGTTGAAGTTTGGTCATCTTGCTTATACCAATCACATCCTCTCAGATCTCTTCATGTAGACAGGGTTTAGTGGTCCATTTGGGATTGTGCCGCAGGATGTCTATCCCACCCTCATTATAATAATAAGAAAATATGCCATTTAGCAGACGCTTTTATCCAAAGCGACTTACAGTCATGCGTGCATACATTTTTTTCTTGTGTATGGGTGGTCCCGGGGATCAAACCCACTACCCTGGCGTTACAAGCGCCGTGCTCTACCAGCTGAGCTACAGAGGACCATTATCCATCCGTCTAGCTCTATAGGCCAAGGTAGCATAGATTACAGGTGTGTCGTCAAGCCATAGGTCACAGGTGAGATCCCTCTATAAACCCTAAAAAATAACAACACCATTGTCATAAATAACTATTAAGCCATTTGCTAAGATTTCCACCATTTTGACATGTGGACCTGTTGTCACTCTTACCCTGACAGTTGTCGATACCTCCGGAAACTATTTGGGTCTTATCTGATGTCTTTTACAATTCATGTCAGAATGGCCATATTCTGAAGACACTCTAGCACACAATCAATTAGGATTTACTTTGCTTTTCCCATTGAAGGCCATATTGAGGTTAAATCCATGACTGGAGTTTTTAATTGATAAAAACCAATGACCATCTCATGTTGAACATGCAAGTCACTATGGTGCATTTATTGGTCTCTGTGGCGCTCTCGGGAGGCCATGCCTATGTCTACTTTTACCCGATAGCCTTTATCCCCATACCAAAAGTGCATCTGTAGTCAGGATGGCCGAGCGGTCTAAGGCGCTGCGTTAAGGTCGCAGTCTCTCCTGGAGGCGTGGGTTCAAATCCCACTTCTGACAGTTTTTTAACGCCTCTCAAAGAGGAGTGACGCTGCTTTGTTGTGAAAATAAGATGATAAAATAACTACACACAGTGAAATAACCAGTAGTCATAAACACTCTCTCATTGAAACATTCTGCTCTTGGGCAAATATCTAAGAAAATTAAAAAGAAGCAATACTTCATAAAAATGAACGTGGGGAACATTGCATTACATAAAGTGATGACATTATTATGAGTTACTACATTATCTGTTAGTTATTACATTATCTTTTGCTGAAGACTATGCCTGCAGGGCCCTTCACTTGTAACCCCCCTCTTGTTTTTCTTTTTATAGTTGTCGTGGCCGAGTGGTTAAGGTGATGGACTAGAAATCCATTGGGATTTTCCCTCGCAGGTTCGAATCCTGCCGACAACGGCTTTGCATTATGGTGACCCCTCCCTAGGTTGAAGTTTGGTCATCTTGCTTATACCAATCACATCCTCTCAGATCTCTACATATAGACAGGGTTTAGTGGTCCATTTGGGATTGTGCCGCAGGATGTCTATCCCACCCTCATTATAATAATAAGAAAATATGCCATTTAGCAGACGCTTTTATCCAAAGCGACTTACAGTCATGCGTGCATACATTTTTTTCTTGTGTATGGGTGGTCCCGGGGATCAAACCCACTACCCTGGCGTTACAAGCGCCGTGCTCTACCAGCTGAGCTACAGAGGACCATTATCCATCCGTCTAGCTCTATAGGCCAAGGTAGCATAGATTACAGGTGTGTCGTCAAGCCATAGGTCACAGGTGAGATCCCTCTATAAACCCTAAAAAATAACAACACCATTGTCATAAATAACTATTAAGCCATTTGCTAAGATTTCCACCATTTTGACATGTGGACCTGTTGTCACTCTTACCCTGACGGTTGTCGATACCTCCGGAAACTATTTGGGTCTTATCTGATGTCTTTTACAATTCATGTCAGAATGGCCATATTCTGAAGACACTCTAGCACACAATCAATTAGGATTTACTTTGCTTTTCCCATTGAAGGCCATATTGAGGTTAAATCCATGACTGGAGTTTTTAATTGATAAAAACCAATGACCATCTCATGTTGAACATGCAAGTCACTATGGTGCATTTATTGGTCTCTGTGGCGCTCTCGGGAGGCCATGCCTATGTCTACTTTTACCCGATAGCCTTTATCCCCATACCAAAAGTGCATCTGTAGTCAGGATGGCCGAGCGGTCTAAGGCGCTGCGTTAAGGTCGCAGTCTCTCCTGGAGGCGTGGGTTCAAATTCCACTTCTGACAATTTTTTAACGCCTCTCAAAGAGGAGTGACGCTGCTTTGTTGTGAAAATAAGATGATAAAATAACTACACACAGTGAAATAACCAGTAGTCATAAACACTCTCTCATTGAAACATTCTGCTCTTGGGCAAATATCTAAGAAAATTAAAAAGAAGCAATACTTCATAAAAATGAACGTGGGGAACATTGCATTACATAAAGTGATGACATTATTATGAGTTACTACATTATCTGTTAGTTATTACATTATCTTTTGCTGAAGACTATGCCTGCAGGGCCCTTCACTTGTAACCCCCCTCTTGTTTTTCTTTTTATAGTTGTCGTGGCCGAGTGGTTAAGGCGATGGACTAGAAATCCATTGGGATTTTCCCTCACAGGTTCGAATCCTGCCGACAATGGCTTTGCATTATGGTGACCCCTCCCTAGGTTGAAGTTTGGTCATCTTGCTTATACCAATCACATCCTCTCAGATCTCTTCATGTAGACAGGGTTTAGTGGTCCATTTGGGATTGTGCCGCAGGATGTCTATCCCACCCTCATTATAATAAGAAGAAAATATGCCATTTAGCAGACGCTTTTATCCAAAGCGACTTACAGTCATGCGTGCATACATTTTTTTCTTGTGTATGGGTGGTCCCGGGGATCAAATCCACTACCCTGGCGTTACAAGCGCCGTGCTCTACCAGCTGAGCTACAGAGGACCATTATCCATCCGTCTAGCTCTATAGGCCAAGGTAGCATAGATTACAGGTGTGTCGTCAAGCCATAGGTCACAGGTGAGATCCCTCTATAAACCCTAAAAAATAACAACACCATTGTCATAAATAACTATTAAGCCATTTGCTAAGATTTCCACCATTTTGACATGTGGACCTGTTGTCACTCTTACCCTGACGGTTGTCGATACCTCCGTAAACTATTTGGGTCTTATCTGATGTCTTTTACAATTCATGTCAGAATGGCCATATTCTGAAGACACTCTAGCACACAATCAATTAGGATTTACTTTGCTTTTCCCATTGAAGGCCATATTGAGGTTAAATCCATGACTGGAGTTTTTAATTGATAAAAACCAATGACCATCTCATGTTGAACATGCAAGTCACTATGGTGCATTTATTGGTCTCTGTGGCGCTCTCGGGAGGCCATGCCTATGTTTACTTTTACCCGATAGCCTTTATCCCCATACCAAAAGTGCATCTGTAGTCAGGATGGCCGAGCGGTCTAAGGCGCTGCGTTAAGGTCGCAGTCTCTCCTGGAGGCGTGGGTTCAAATCCTACTTCGGACAATTTTTTAACGCCTCTCAAAGAGGAGTGACGCTGCTTTGTTGTGAAAATAAGATGATAAAATAACTACACACAGTGAAATAACCAGTAGTCATAAACACTCTCTCATTGAAACATTCTGCTCTTGGGCAAATATCTAAGAAAATTAAAAAGAAGCAATACTTCATAAAAATGAACGTGGGGAACATTGCATTACATAAAGTGATGACATTATTATGAGTTACTACATTATCTGTTAGTTATTACATTATCTTTTGCTGAAGACTATGCCTGCAGGGCCCTTCACTTGTAACCCCCCTCTTGTTTTTCTTTTTATAGTTGTCGTGGCCGAGTGGTTAAGGCGATGGACTAGAAATCCATTGGGATTTTCCCGTGCAGGTTCGAATCCTGCCGACAACGGCTTTGCATTATGGTGACCCCTCCCTAGGTTGAAGTTTGGTCATCTTGCTTATACCAATCACATCCTCTCAGATCTCTTCATGTAGACAGGGTTTAGTGGTCCATTTGGGATTGTGCCGCAGGATGTCTATCCCACCCTCATTATAATAATAAGAAAATATGCCATTTAGCAGACGCTTTTATCCAAAGCGACTTACAGTCATGCGTGCATACATTTTTTTCTTGTGTATGGGTGGTCCCGGGGATCAAACCCACTACCCTGGCGTTACAAGCGCCGTGCTCTACCAGCTGAGCTACAGAGGACCATTATCCATCCGTCTAGCTCTATAGGCCAAGGTAGCATAGATTACAGGTGTGTCGTCAAGCCATAGGTCACAGGTGAGATCCCTCTATAAACCCTAAAAAATAACAACACCATTGTCATAAATAACTATTAAGCCATTTGCTAAGATTTCCACCATTTTGACATGTGGACCTGTTGTCACTCTTACCCTGACGGTTGTCGATACCTCCGTAAACTATTTGGGTCTTATCTGATGTCTTTTACAATTCATGTCAGAATGGCCATATTCTGAAGACACTCTAGCACACAATCAATTAGGATTTACTTTGCTTTTCCCATTGAAGGCCATATTGAGGTTAAATCCATGACTGGAGTTTTTAATTGATAAAAACCAATGACCATCTCATGTTGAACATGCAAGTCACTATGGTGCATTTATTGGTCTCTGTGGCGCTCTCGGGAGGCCATGCCTATGTCTACTTTTACCCGATAGCCTTTATCCCCATACCAAAAGTGCATCTGTAGTCAGGATGGCCGAGCGGTCTAAGGCGCTGCGTTAAGGTCGCAGTCTCTCCTGGAGGCGTGGGTTCAAATTCCACTTCTGACAATTTTTTAACGCCTCTCAAAGAGGAGTGACGCTGCTTTGTTGTGAAAATAAGATGATAAAATAACTACACACAGTGAAATAACCAGTAGTCATAAACACTCTCTCATTGAAACATTCTGCTCTTGGGCAAATATCTAAGAAAATTAAAAAGAAGCAATACTTCATAAAAATGAACGTGGGGAACATTGCATTACATAAAGTGATGACATTATTATGAGTTACTACATTATCTGTTAGTTATTACATTATCTTTTGCTGAAGACTATGCCTGCAGGGCCCTTCACTTGTAACCCCCCTCTTGTTTTTCTTTTTATAGTTGTCGTGGCCGAGTGGTTAAGGCGATGGACTAGAAATCCATTGGGATTTTCCCTCACAGGTTCGAATCCTGCCGACAATGGCTTTGCATTATGGTGACCCCTCCCTAGGTTGAAGTTTGGTCATCTTGCTTATACCAATCACATCCTCTCAGATCTCTTCATGTAGACAGGGTTTAGTGGTCCATTTGGGATTGTGCCGCAGGATGTCTATCCCACCCTCATTATAATAAGAAGAAAATATGCCATTTAGCAGACGCTTTTATCCAAAGCGACTTACAGTCATGCGTGCATACATTTTTTTCTTGTGTATGGGTGGTCCCGGGGATCAAATCCACTACCCTGGCGTTACAAGCGCCGTGCTCTACCAGCTGAGCTACAGAGGACCATTATCCATCCGTCTAGCTCTATAGGCCAAGGTAGCATAGATTACAGGTGTGTCGTCAAGCCATAGGTCACAGGTGAGATCCCTCTATAAACCCTAAAAAATAACAACACCATTGTCATAAATAACTATTAAGCCATTTGCTAAGATTTCCACCATTTTGACATGTGGACCTGTTGTCACTCTTACCCTGACGGTTGTCGATACCTCCGTAAACTATTTGGGTCTTATCTGATGTCTTTTACAATTCATGTCAGAATGGCCATATTCTGAAGACACTCTAGCACACAATCAATTAGGATTTACTTTGCTTTTCCCATTGAAGGCCATATTGAGGTTAAATCCATGACTGGAGTTTTTAATTGATAAAAACCAATGACCATCTCATGTTGAACATGCAAGTCACTATGGTGCATTTATTGGTCTCTGTGGCGCTCTCGGGAGGCCATGCCTATGTTTACTTTTACCCGATAGCCTTTATCCCCATACCAAAAGTGCATCTGTAGTCAGGATGGCCGAGCGGTCTAAGGCGCTGCGTTAAGGTCGCAGTCTCTCCTGGAGGCGTGGGTTCAAATCCTACTTCGGACAATTTTTTAACGCCTCTCAAAGAGGAGTGACGCTGCTTTGTTGTGAAAATAAGATGATAAAATAACTACACACAGTGAAATAACCAGTAGTCATAAACACTCTCTCATTGAAACATTCTGCTCTTGGGCAAATATCTAAGAAAATTAAAAAGAAGCAATACTTCATAAAAATGAACGTGGGGAACATTGCATTACATAAAGTGATGACATTATTATGAGTTACTACATTATCTGTTAGTTATTACATTATCTTTTGCTGAAGACTATGCCTGCAGGGCCCTTCACTTGTAACCCCCCTCTTGTTTTTCTTTTTATAGTTGTCGTGGCCGAGTGGTTAAGGCGATGGACTAGAAATCCATTGGGATTTTCCCGTGCAGGTTCGAATCCTGCCGACAACGGCTTTGCATTATGGTGACCCCTCCCTAGGTTGAAGTTTGGTCATCTTGCTTATACCAATCACATCCTCTCAGATCTCTTCATGTAGACAGGGTTTAGTGGTCCATTTGGGATTGTGCCGCAGGATGTCTATCCCACCCTCATTATAATAATAAGAAAATATGCCATTTAGCAGACGCTTTTATCCAAAGCGACTTACAGTCATGCGTGCATACATTTTTTTCTTGTGTATGGGTGGTCCCGGGGATCAAATCCACTACCCTGGCGTTACAAGCGCCGTGCTCTACCAGCTGAGCTACAGAGGACCATTATCCATCCGTCTAGCTCTATAGGCCAAGGTAGCATAGATTACAGGTGTGTCGTCAAGCCATAGGTCACAGGTGAGATCCCTCTATAAACCCTAAAAAATAACAACACCATTGTCATAAATAACTATTAAGCCATTTGCTAAGATTTCCACCATTTTGACATGTGGACCTGTTGTCACTCTTACCCTGACGGTTGTCGATACCTCCGTAAACTATTTGGGTCTTATCTGATGTCTTTTACAATTCATGTCAGAATGGCCATATTCTGAAGACACTCTAGCACACAATCAATTAGGATTTACTTTGCTTTTCCCATTGAAGGCCATATTGAGGTTAAATCCATGACTGGAGTTTTTAATTGATAAAAACCAATGACCATCTCATGTTGAACATGCAAGTCACTATGGTGCATTTATTGGTCTCTGTGGCGCTCTCGGGAGGCCATGCCTATGTCTACTTTTACCCGATAGCCTTTATCCCCATACCAAAAGTGCATCTGTAGTCAGGATGGCCGAGCGGTCTAAGGCGCTGCGTTAAGGTCGCAGTCTCTCCTGGAGGCGTGGGTTCAAATCCCACTTCTGACAGTTTTTTAACGCCTCTCAAAGAGGAGTGACGCTGCTTTGTTGTGAAAATAAGATGATAAAATAACTACACACAGTGAAATAACCAGTAGTCATAAACACTCTCTCATTGAAACATTCTGCTCTTGGGCAAATATCTAAGAAAATTAAAAAGAAGCAATACTTCATAAAAATGAACGTGGGGAACATTGCATTACATAAAGTGATGACATTATTATGAGTTACTACATTATCTGTTAGTTATTACATTATCTTTTGCTGAAGACTATGCCTGCAGGGCCCTTCACTTGTAACCCCCCTCTTGTTTTTCTTTTTATAGTTGTCGTGGCCGAGTGGTTAAGGCGATGGACTAGAAATCCATTGGGATTTTCCCTCACAGGTTCGAATCCTGCCGACAATGGCTTTGCATTATGGTGACCCCTCCCTAGGTTGAAGTTTGGTCATCTTGCTTATACCAATCACATCCTCTCAGATCTCTTCATGTAGACAGGGTTTAGTGGTCCATTTGGGATTGTGCCGCAGGATGTCTATCCCACCCTCATTATAATAAGAAGAAAATATGCCATTTAGCAGACGCTTTTATCCAAAGCGACTTACAGTCATGCGTGCATACATTTTTTTCTTGTGTATGGGTGGTCCCGGGGATCAAATCCACTACCCTGGCGTTACAAGCGCCGTGCTCTACCAGCTGAGCTACAGAGGACCATTATCCATCCGTCTAGCTCTATAGGCCAAGGTAGCATAGATTACAGGTGTGTCGTCAAGCCATAGGTCACAGGTGAGATCCCTCTATAAACCCTAAAAAATAACAACACCATTGTCATAAATAACTATTAAGCCATTTGCTAAGATTTCCACCATTTTGACATGTGGACCTGTTGTCACTCTTACCCTGACGGTTGTCGATACCTCCGTAAACTATTTGGGTCTTATCTGATGTCTTTTACAATTCATGTCAGAATGGCCATATTCTGAAGACACTCTAGCACACAATCAATTAGGATTTACTTTGCTTTTCCCATTGAAGGCCATATTGAGGTTAAATCCATGACTGGAGTTTTTAATTGATAAAAACCAATGACCATCTCATGTTGAACATGCAAGTCACTATGGTGCATTTATTGGTCTCTGTGGCGCTCTCGGGAGGCCATGCCTATGTTTACTTTTACCCGATAGCCTTTATCCCCATACCAAAAGTGCATCTGTAGTCAGGATGGCTGAGCGGTCTAAGGCGCTGCGTTAAGGTCGCAGTCTCTCCTGGAGGCGTGGGTTCAAATCCTACTTCGGACAATTTTTTAACGCCTCTCAAAGAGGAGTGACGCTGCTTTGTTGTGAAAATAAGATGATAAAATAACTACACACAGTGAAATAACCAGTAGTCATAAACACTCTCTCATTGAAACATTCTGCTCTTGGGCAAATATCTAAGAAAATTAAAAAGAAGCAATACTTCATAAAAATGAACGTGGGGAACATTGCATTACATAAAGTGATGACATTATTATGAGTTACTACATTATCTGTTAGTTATTACATTATCTTTTGCTGAAGACTATGCCTGCAGGGCCCTTCACTTGTAACCCCCCTCTTGTTTTTCTTTTTATAGTTGTCGTGGCCGAGTGGTTAAGGCGATGGACTAGAAATCCATTGGGATTTTCCCGTGCAGGTTCGAATCCTGCCGACAACGGCTTTGCATTATGGTGACCCCTCCCTAGGTTGAAGTTTGGTCATCTTGCTTATACCAATCACATCCTCTCAGATCTCTTCATGTAGACAGGGTTTAGTGGTCCATTTGGGATTGTGCCGCAGGATGTCTATCCCACCCTCATTATAATAATAAGAAAATATGCCATTTAGCAGACGCTTTTATCCAAAGCGACTTACAGTCATGCGTGCATACATTTTTTTCTTGTGTATGGGTGGTCCCGGGGATCAAATCCACTACCCTGGCGTTACAAGCGCCGTGCTCTACCAGCTGAGCTACAGAGGACCATTATCCATCCGTCTAGCTCTATAGGCCAAGGTAGCATAGATTACAGGTGTGTCGTCAAGCCATAGGTCACAGGTGAGATCCCTCTATAAACCCTAAAAAATAACAACACCATTGTCATAAATAACTATTAAGCCATTTGCTAAGATTTCCACCATTTTGACATGTGGACCTGTTGTCACTCTTACCCTGACGGTTGTCGATACCTCCGTAAACTATTTGGGTCTTATCTGATGTCTTTTACAATTCATGTCAGAATGGCCATATTCTGAAGACACTCTAGCACACAATCAATTAGGATTTACTTTGCTTTTCCCATTGAAGGCCATATTGAGGTTAAATCCATGACTGGAGTTTTTAATTGATAAAAACCAATGACCATCTCATGTTGAACATGCAAGTCACTATGGTGCATTTATTGGTCTCTGTGGCGCTCTCGGGAGGCCATGCCTATGTCTACTTTTACCCGATAGCCTTTATCCCCATACCAAAAGTGCATCTGTAGTCAGGATGGCCGAGCGGTCTAAGGCGCTGCGTTAAGGTCGCAGTCTCTCCTGGAGGCGTGGGTTCAAATCCCACTTCTGACAGTTTTTTAACGCCTCTCAAAGAGGAGTGACGCTGCTTTGTTGTGAAAATAAGATGATAAAATAACTACACACAGTGAAATAACCAGTAGTCATAAACACTCTCTCATTGAAACATTCTGCTCTTGGGCAAATATCTAAGAAAATTAAAAAGAAGCAATACTTCATAAAAATGAACGTGGGGAACATTGCATTACATAAAGTGATGACATTATTATGAGTTACTACATTATCTGTTAGTTATTACATTATCTTTTGCTGAAGACTATGCCTGCAGGGCCCTTCACTTGTAACCCCCCTCTTGTTTTTCTTTTTATAGTTGTCGTGGCCGTGTGGTTAAGGCGATGGACTGGAAATCCATTGGCATTTTCCCGCGCAGGTTCGAATCCTGCCGACAACGGCTTTGCATTATGGTGACCCCTCCCTAGGTTGAAGTTTGGTCATCTTGCTTATACCAATCACATCCTCTCAGATCTCTTCATGTAGACAGGGTTTAGTGGTCCATTTGGGATTGTGCCGCAGGATGTCTATCCCACCCTCATTATAATAATAAGAAAATATGCCATTTAGCAGACGCTTTTATCCAAAGCGACTTACAGTCATGCGTGCATAAATTTTTTTCTTGTGTATGGGTGGTCCCGGGGATCAAACCCACTACCCTGGCGTTACAAGCGCCGTGCTCTACCAGCTGAGCTACAGAGGACCATTATCCATCCGTCTAGCTCTATAGGCCAAGGTAGCATAGATTACAGGTGTGTCGTCAAGCCATAGGTCACAGGTGAGATCCCTCTATAAACCCTAAAAAATAACAACACCATTGTCATAAATAACTATTAAGCCATTTGCTAAGATTTCCATCATTTTGACATGTGGACCTGTTGTCACTCTTACCCTGACGGTTGTCGATACCTCCGGAAACTATTTGGGTCTTATCTGATGTCTTTTACAATTCATGTCAGAATGGCCATATTCTGAAGACACTCTAGCACACAATCAATTAGGATTTACTTTGCTTTTCCCATTGAAGGCCATATTGAGGTTAAATCCATGACTGGAGTTTTTAATTGATAAAAACCAATGACCATCTCATGTTGAACATGCAAGTCACTATGGTGCATTTATTGGTCTCTGTGGCGCTCTCGGGAGGCCATGCCTATGTCTACTTTTACCCGATAGCCTTTATCCCCATACCAAAAGTGCATCTGTAGTCAGGATGGCCGAGCGGTCTAAGGCGCTGCGTTAAGGTCGCAGTCTCTCCTGGAGGCGTGGGTTCAAATTCCACTTCTGACAATTTTTTAACGCCTCTCAAAGAGGAGTGACGCTGCTTTGTTGTGAAAATAAGATGATAAAATAACTACACACAGTGAAATAACCAGTAGTCATAAACACTCTCTCATTGAAACATTCTGCTCTTGGGCAAATATCTAAGAAAATTAAAAAGAAGCAATACTTCATAAAAATGAACGTGGGGAACATTGCATTACATAAAGTGATGACATTATTATGAGTTACTACATTATCTGTTAGTTATTACATTATCTTTTGCTGAAGACTATGCCTGCAGGGCCCTTCACTTGTAACCCCCCTCTTGTTTTTCTTTTTATAGTTGTCGTGGCCGAGTGGTTAAGGCGATGGACTAGAAATCCATTGGGATTTTCCCTCACAGGTTCGAATCCTGCCGACAATGGCTTTGCATTATGGTGACCCCTCCCTAGGTTGAAGTTTGGTCATCTTGCTTATACCAATCACATCCTCTCAGATCTCTTCATGTAGACAGGGTTTAGTGGTCCATTTGGGATTGTGCCGCAGGATGTCTATCCCACCCTCATTATAATAAGAAGAAAATATGCCATTTAGCAGACGCTTTTATCCAAAGCGACTTACAGTCATGCGTGCATACATTTTTTTCTTGTGTATGGGTGGTCCCGGGGATCAAATCCACTACCCTGGCGTTACAAGCGCCGTGCTCTACCAGCTGAGCTACAGAGGACCATTATCCATCCGTCTAGCTCTATAGGCCAAGGTAGCATAGATTACAGGTGTGTCGTCAAGCCATAGGTCACAGGTGAGATCCCTCTATAAACCCTAAAAAATAACAACACCATTGTCATAAATAACTATTAAGCCATTTGCTAAGATTTCCACCATTTTGACATGTGGACCTGTTGTCACTCTTACCCTGACGGTTGTCGATACCTCCGTAAACTATTTGGGTCTTATCTGATGTCTTTTACAATTCATGTCAGAATGGCCATATTCTGAAGACACTCTAGCACACAATCAATTAGGATTTACTTTGCTTTTCCCATTGAAGGCCATATTGAGGTTAAATCCATGACTGGAGTTTTTAATTGATAAAAACCAATGACCATCTCATGTTGAACATGCAAGTCACTATGGTGCATTTATTGGTCTCTGTGGCGCTCTCGGGAGGCCATGCCTATGTCTACTTTTACCCGATAGCCTTTATCCCCATACCAAAAGTGCATCTGTAGTCAGGATGGCCGAGCGGTCTAAGGCGCTGCGTTAAGGTCGCAGTCTCTCCTGGAGGCGTGGGTTCAAATCCCACTTCTGACAGTTTTTTAACGCCTCTCAAAGAGGAGTGACGCTGCTTTGTTGTGAAAATAAGATGATAAAATAACTACACACAGTGAAATAACCAGTAGTCATAAACACTCTCTCATTGAAACATTCTGCTCTTGGGCAAATATCTAAGAAAATTAAAAAGAAGCAATACTTCATAAAAATGAACGTGGGGAACATTGCATTACATAAAGTGATGACATTATTATGAGTTACTACATTATCTGTTAGTTATTACATTATCTTTTGCTGAAGACTATGCCTGCAGGGCCCTTCACTTGTAACCCCCCTCTTGTTTTTCTTTTTATAGTTGTCGTGGCCGTGTGGTTAAGGCGATGGACTGGAAATCCATTGGCATTTTCCCGCGCAGGTTCGAATCCTGCCGACAACGGCTTTGCATTATGGTGACCCCTCCCTAGGTTGAAGTTTGGTCATCTTGCTTATACCAATCACATCCTCTCAGATCTCTTCATGTAGACAGGGTTTAGTGGTCCATTTGGGATTGTGCCGCAGGATGTCTATCCCACCCTCATTATAATAATAAGAAAATATGCCATTTAGCAGACGCTTTTATCCAAAGCGACTTACAGTCATGCGTGCATACATTTTTTTCTTGTGTATGGGTGGTCCCGGGGATCAAACCCACTACCCTGGCGTTACAAGCGCCGTGCTCTACCAGCTGAGCTACAGAGGACCATTATCCATCCGTCTAGCTCTATAGGCCAAGGTAGCATAGATTACAGGTGTGTCGTCAAGCCATAGGTCACAGGTGAGATCCCTCTATAAACCCTAAAAAATAACAACACCATTGTCATAAATAACTATTAAGCCATTTGCTAAGATTTCCATCATTTTGACATGTGGACCTGTTGTCACTCTTACCCTGACGGTTGTCGATACCTCCGGAAACTATTTGGGTCTTATCTGATGTCTTTTACAATTCATGTCAGAATGGCCATATTCTGAAGACACTCTAGCACACAATCAATTAGGATTTACTTTGCTTTTCCCATTGAAGGCCATATTGAGGTTAAATCCATGACTGGAGTTTTTAATTGATAAAAACCAATGACCATCTCATGTTGAACATGCAAGTCACTATGGTGCATTTATTGGTCTCTGTGGCGCTCTCGGGAGGCCATGCCTATGTCTACTTTTACCCGATAGCCTTTATCCCCATACCAAAAGTGCATCTGTAGTCAGGATGGCCGAGCGGTCTAAGGCGCTGCGTTAAGGTCGCAGTCTCTCCTGGAGGCGTGGGTTCAAATTCCACTTCTGACAATTTTTTAACGCCTCTCAAAGAGGAGTGACGCTGCTTTGTTGTGAAAATAAGATGATAAAATAACTACACACAGTGAAATAACCAGTAGTCATAAACACTCTCTCATTGAAACATTCTGCTCTTGGGCAAATATCTAAGAAAATTAAAAAGAAGCAATACTTCATAAAAATGAACGTGGGGAACATTGCATTACATAAAGTGATGACATTATTATGAGTTACTACATTATCTGTTAGTTATTACATTATCTTTTGCTGAAGACTATGCCTGCAGGGCCCTTCACTTGTAACCCCCCTCTTGTTTTTCTTTTTATAGTTGTCGTGGCCGAGTGGTTAAGGCGATGGACTAGAAATCCATTGGGATTTTCCCTCACAGGTTCGAATCCTGCCGACAATGGCTTTGCATTATGGTGACCCCTCCCTAGGTTGAAGTTTGGTCATCTTGCTTATACCAATCACATCCTCTCAGATCTCTTCATGTAGACAGGGTTTAGTGGTCCATTTGGGATTGTGCCGCAGGATGTCTATCCCACCCTCATTATAATAAGAAGAAAATATGCCATTTAGCAGACGCTTTTATCCAAAGCGACTTACAGTCATGCGTGCATACATTTTTTTCTTGTGTATGGGTGGTCCCGGGGATCAAATCCACTACCCTGGCGTTACAAGCGCCGTGCTCTACCAGCTGAGCTACAGAGGACCATTATCCATCCGTCTAGCTCTATAGGCCAAGGTAGCATAGATTACAGGTGTGTCGTCAAGCCATAGGTCACAGGTGAGATCCCTCTATAAACCCTAAAAAATAACAACACCATTGTCATAAATAACTATTAAGCCATTTGCTAAGATTTCCACCATTTTGACATGTGGACCTGTTGTCACTCTTACCCTGACGGTTGTCGATACCTCCGTAAACTATTTGGGTCTTATCTGATGTCTTTTACAATTCATGTCAGAATGGCCATATTCTGAAGACACTCTAGCACACAATCAATTAGGATTTACTTTGCTTTTCCCATTGAAGGCCATATTGAGGTTAAATCCATGACTGGAGTTTTTAATTGATAAAAACCAATGACCATCTCATGTTGAACATGCAAGTCACTATGGTGCATTTATTGGTCTCTGTGGCGCTCTCGGGAGGCCATGCCTATGTTTACTTTTACCCGATAGCCTTTATCCCCATACCAAAAGTGCATCTGTAGTCAGGATGGCCGAGCGGTCTAAGGCGCTGCGTTAAGGTCGCAGTCTCTCCTGGAGGCGTGGGTTCAAATCCTACTTCGGACAATTTTTTAACGCCTCTCAAAGAGGAGTGACGCTGCTTTGTTGTGAAAATAAGATGATAAAATAACTACACACAGTGAAATAACCAGTAGTCATAAACACTCTCTCATTGAAACATTCTGCTCTTGGGCAAATATCTAAGAAAATTAAAAAGAAGCAATACTTCATAAAAATGAACGTGGGGAACATTGCATTACATAAAGTGATGACATTATTATGAGTTACTACATTATCTGTTAGTTATTACATTATCTTTTGCTGAAGACTATGCCTGCAGGGCCCTTCACTTGTAACCCCCCTCTTGTTTTTCTTTTTATAGTTGTCGTGGCCGAGTGGTTAAGGCGATGGACTAGAAATCCATTGGGATTTTCCCGTGCAGGTTCGAATCCTGCCGACAACGGCTTTGCATTATGGTGACCCCTCCCTAGGTTGAAGTTTGGTCATCTTGCTTATACCAATCACATCCTCTCAGATCTCTTCATGTAGACAGGGTTTAGTGGTCCATTTGGGATTGTGCCGCAGGATGTCTATCCCACCCTCATTATAATAATAAGAAAATATGCCATTTAGCAGACGCTTTTATCCAAAGCGACTTACAGTCATGCGTGCATACATTTTTTTCTTGTGTATGGGTGGTCCCGGGGATCAAACCCACTACCCTGGCGTTACAAGCGCCGTGCTCTACCAGCTGAGCTACAGAGGACCATTATCCATCCGTCTAGCTCTATAGGCCAAGGTAGCATAGATTACAGGTGTGTCGTCAAGCCATAGGTCACAGGTGAGATCCCTCTATAAACCCTAAAAAATAACAACACCATTGTCATAAATAACTATTAAGCCATTTGCTAAGATTTCCACCATTTTGACATGTGGACCTGTTGTCACTCTTACCCTGACGGTTGTCGATACCTCCGTAAACTATTTGGGTCTTATCTGATGTCTTTTACAATTCATGTCAGAATGGCCATATTCTGAAGACACTCTAGCACACAATCAATTAGGATTTACTTTGCTTTTCCCATTGAAGGCCATATTGAGGTTAAATCCATGACTGGAGTTTTTAATTGATAAAAACCAATGACCATCTCATGTTGAACATGCAAGTCACTATGGTGCATTTATTGGTCTCTGTGGCGCTCTCGGGAGGCCATGCCTATGTTTACTTTTACCCGATAGCCTTTATCCCCATACCAAAAGTGCATCTGTAGTCAGGATGGCCGAGCGGTCTAAGGCGCTGCGTTAAGGTCGCAGTCTCTCCTGGAGGCGTGGGTTCAAATCCTACTTCGGACAATTTTTTAACGCCTCTCAAAGAGGAGTGACGCTGCTTTGTTGTGAAAATAAGATGATAAAATAACTACACACAGTGAAATAACCAGTAGTCATAAACACTCTCTCATTGAAACATTCTGCTCTTGGGCAAATATCTAAGAAAATTAAAAAGAAGCAATACTTCATAAAAATGAACGTGGGGAACATTGCATTACATAAAGTGATGACATTATTATGAGTTACTACATTATCTGTTAGTTATTACATTATCTTTTGCTGAAGACTATGCCTGCAGGGCCCTTCACTTGTAACCCCCCTCTTGTTTTACTTTTTATAGTTGTCGTGGCCGAGTGGTTAAGGCGATGGACTAGAAATCCATTGGGATTTTCCCGTGCAGGTTCGAATCCTGCCGACAACGGCTTTGCATTATGGTGACCCCTCCCTAGGTTGAAGTTTGGTCATCTTGCTTATACCAATCACATCCTCTCAGATCTCTTCATGTAGACAGGGTTTAGTGGTCCATTTGGGATTGTGCCGCAGGATGTCTATCCCACCCTCATTATAATAAGAAGAAAATATGCCATTTAGCAGACGCTTTTATCCAAAGCGACTTACAGTCATGCGTGCATACATTTTTTTCTTGTGTATGGGTGGTCCCGGGGATCAAATCCACTACCCTGGCGTTACAAGCGCCGTGCTCTACCAGCTGAGCTACAGAGGACCATTATCCATCCGTCTAGCTCTATAGGCCAAGGTAGCATAGATTACAGGTGTGTCGTCAAGCCATAGGTCACAGGTGAGATCCCTCTATAAACCCTAAAAAATAACAACACCATTGTCATAAATAACTATTAAGCCATTTGCTAAGATTTCCACCATTTTGACATGTGGACCTGTTGTCACTCTTACCCTGACGGTTGTCGATACCTCCGTAAACTATTTGGGTCTTATCTGATGTCTTTTACAATTCATGTCAGAATGGCCATATTCTGAAGACACTCTAGCACACAATCAATTAGGATTTACTTTGCTTTTCCCATTGAAGGCCATATTGAGGTTAAATCCATGACTGGAGTTTTTAATTGATAAAAACCAATGACCATCTCATGTTGAACATGCAAGTCACTATGGTGCATTTATTGGTCTCTGTGGCGCTCTCGGGAGGCCATGCCTATGTTTACTTTTACCCGATAGCCTTTATCCCCATACCAAAAGTGCATCTGTAGTCAGGATGGCCGAGCGGTCTAAGGCGCTGCGTTAAGGTCGCAGTCTCTCCTGGAGGCGTGGGTTCAAATCCTACTTCGGACAATTTTTTAACGCCTCTCAAAGAGGAGTGACGCTGCTTTGTTGTGAAAATAAGATGATAAAATAACTACACACAGTGAAATAACCAGTAGTCATAAACACTCTCTCATTGAAACATTCTGCTCTTGGGCAAATATCTAAGAAAATTAAAAAGAAGCAATACTTCATAAAAATGAACGTGGGGAACATTGCATTACATAAAGTGATGACATTATTATGAGTTACTACATTATCTGTTAGTTATTACATTATCTTTTGCTGAAGACTATGCCTGCAGGGCCCTTCACTTGTAACCCCCCTCTTGTTTTTCTTTTTATAGTTGTCGTGGCCGAGTGGTTAAGGCGATGGACTAGAAATCCATTGGGATTTTCCCGTGCAGGTTCGAATCCTGCCGACAACGGCTTTGCATTATGGTGACCCCTCCCTAGGTTGAAGTTTGGTCATCTTGCTTATACCAATCACATCCTCTCAGATCTCTTCATGTAGACAGGGTTTAGTGGTCCATTTGGGATTGTGCCGCAGGATGTCTATCCCACCCTCATTATAATAATAAGAAAATATGCCATTTAGCAGACGCTTTTATCCAAAGCGACTTACAGTCATGCGTGCATACATTTTTTTCTTGTGTATGGGTGGTCCCGGGGATCAAATCCACTACCCTGGCGTTACAAGCGCCGTGCTCTACCAGCTGAGCTACAGAGGACCATTATCCATCCGTCTAGCTCTATAGGCCAAGGTAGCATAGATTACAGGTGTGTCGTCAAGCCATAGGTCACAGGTGAGATCCCTCTATAAACCCTAAAAAATAACAACACCATTGTCATAAATAACTATTAAGCCATTTGCTAAGATTTCCACCATTTTGACATGTGGACCTGTTGTCACTCTTACCCTGACGGTTGTCGATACCTCCGGAAACTATTTGGGTCTTATCTGATGTCTTTTACAATTCATGTCAGAATGGCCATATTCTGAAGACACTCTAGCACACAATCAATTAGGATTTACTTTGCTTTTCCCATTGAAGGCCATATTGAGGTTAAATCCATGACTGGAGTTTTTAATTGATAAAAACCAATGACCATCTCATGTTGAACATGCAAGTCACTATGGTGCATTTATTGGTCTCTGTGGCGCTCTCGGGAGGCCATGCCTATGTCTACTTTTACCCGATAGCCTTTATCCCCATACCAAAAGTGCATCTGTAGTCAGGATGGCCGAGCGGTCTAAGGCGCTGCGTTAAGGTCGCAGTCTCTCCTGGAGGCGTGGGTTCAAATCCCACTTCTGACAGTTTTTTAACGCCTCTCAAAGAGGAGTGACGCTGCTTTGTTGTGAAAATAAGATGATAAAATAACTACACACAGTGAAATAACCAGTAGTCATAAACACTCTCTCATTGAAACATTCTGCTCTTGGGCAAATATCTAAGAAAATTAAAAAGAAGCAATACTTCATAAAAATGAACGTGGGGAACATTGCATTACATAAAGTGATGACATTATTATGAGTTACTACATTATCTGTTAGTTATTACATTATCTTTTGCTGAAGACTATGCCTGCAGGGCCCTTCACTTGTAACCCCCCTCTTGTTTTTCTTTTTATAGTTGTCGTGGCCGTGTGGTTAAGGCGATGGACTGGAAATCCATTGGCATTTTCCCGCGCAGGTTCGAATCCTGCCGACAACGGCTTTGCATTATGGTGACCCCTCCCTAGGTTGAAGTTTGGTCATCTTGCTTATACCAATCACATCCTCTCAGATCTCTTCATGTAGACAGGGTTTAGTGGTCCATTTGGGATTGTGCCGCAGGATGTCTATCCCACCCTCATTATAATAATAAGAAAATATGCCATTTAGCAGACGCTTTTATCCAAAGCGACTTACAGTCATGCGTGCATACATTTTTTTCTTGTGTATGGGTGGTCCCGGGGATCAAACCCACTACCCTGGCGTTACAAGCGCCGTGCTCTACCAGCTGAGCTACAGAGGACCATTATCCATCCGTCTAGCTCTATAGGCCAAGGTAGCATAGATTACAGGTGTGTCGTCAAGCCATAGGTCACAGGTGAGATCCCTCTATAAACCCTAAAAAATAACAACACCATTGTCATAAATAACTATTAAGCCATTTGCTAAGATTTCCATCATTTTGACATGTGGACCTGTTGTCACTCTTACCCTGACGGTTGTCGATACCTCCGGAAACTATTTGGGTCTTATCTGATGTCTTTTACAATTCATGTCAGAATGGCCATATTCTGAAGACACTCTAGCACACAATCAATTAGGATTTACTTTGCTTTTCCCATTGAAGGCCATATTGAGGTTAAATCCATGACTGGAGTTTTTAATTGATAAAAACCAATGACCATCTCATGTTGAACATGCAAGTCACTATGGTGCATTTATTGGTCTCTGTGGCGCTCTCGGGAGGCCATGCCTATGTCTACTTTTACCCGATAGCCTTTATCCCCATACCAAAAGTGCATCTGTAGTCAGGATGGCCGAGCGGTCTAAGGCGCTGCGTTAAGGTCGCAGTCTCTCCTGGAGGCGTGGGTTCAAATTCCACTTCTGACAATTTTTTAACGCCTCTCAAAGAGGAGTGACGCTGCTTTGTTGTGAAAATAAGATGATAAAATAACTACACACAGTGAAATAACCAGTAGTCATAAACACTCTCTCATTGAAACATTCTGCTCTTGGGCAAATATCTAAGAAAATTAAAAAGAAGCAATACTTCATAAAAATGAACGTGGGGAACATTGCATTACATAAAGTGATGACATTATTATGAGTTACTACATTATCTGTTAGTTATTACATTATCTTTTGCTGAAGACTATGCCTGCAGGGCCCTTCACTTGTAACCCCCCTCTTGTTTTTCTTTTTATAGTTGTCGTGGCCGAGTGGTTAAGGCGATGGACTAGAAATCCATTGGGATTTTCCCTCACAGGTTCGAATCCTGCCGACAATGGCTTTGCATTATGGTGACCCCTCCCTAGGTTGAAGTTTGGTCATCTTGCTTATACCAATCACATCTTCTCAGATCTCTTCATGTAGACAGGGTTTAGTGGTCCATTTGGGATTGTGCCGCAGGATGTCTATCCCACCCTCATTATAATAATAAGAAAATATGCCATTTAGCAGACGCTTTTATCCAAAGCGACTTACAGTCATGCGTGCATACATTTTTTTCTTGTGTATGGGTGGTCCCGGGGATCAAACCCACTACCCTGGCGTTACAAGCGCCGTGCTCTACCAGCTGAGCTACAGAGGACCATTATCCATCCGTCTAGCTCTATAGGCCAAGGTAGCATAGATTACAGGTGTGTCGTCAAGCCATAGGTCACAAGTGAGATCCCTCTATAAACCCTAAAAAATAACAACACCATTGTCATAAATAACTATTAAGCCATTTGCTAAGATTTCCACCATTTTGACATGTGGACCTGTTGTCACTCTTACCCTGACGGTTGTCGATACCTCCGGAAACTATTTGGGTCTTATCTGATGTCTTTTACAATTCATGTCAGAATGGCCATATTCTGAAGACACTCTAGCACACAATCAATTAGGATTTACTTTGCTTTTCCCATTGAAGGCCATATTGAGGTTAAATCCATGACTGGAGTTTTTAATTGATAAAAACCAATGACCATCTCATGTTGAACATGCAAGTCACTATGGTGCATTTATTGGTCTCTGTGGCGCTCTCGGGAGGCCATGCCTATGTCTACTTTTACCCGATAGCCTTTATCCCCATACCAAAAGTGCATCTGTAGTCAGGATGGCCGAGCGGTCTAAGGCGCTGCGTTAAGGTCGCAGTCTCTCCTGGCGGCGTGGGTTCAAATCCCACTTCTGACAGTTTTTTAACGCCTCTCAAAGAGGAGTGACGCTGCTTTGTTGTGAAAATAAGATGATAAAATAACTACACACAGTGAAATAACCAGTAGTCATAAACACTCTCTCATTGAAACATTCTGCTCTTGGGCAAATATCTAAGAAAATTAAAAAGAAGCAATACTTCATAAAAATGAACGTGGGGAACATTGCATTACATAAAGTGATGACATTATTATGAGTTACTACATTATCTGTTAGTTATTACATTATCTTTTGCTGAAGACTATGCCTGCAGGGCCCTTCACTTGTAACCCCCCTCTTGTTTTTCTTTTTATAGTTGTCGTGGCCGAGTGGTTAAGGCGATGGACTAGAAATCCATTGGGATTTTCCCTCACAGGTTCGAATCCTGCCGACAATGGCTTTGCATTATGGTGACCCCTCCCTAGGTTGAAGTTTGGTCATCTTGCTTATACCAATCACATCCTCTCAGATCTCTTCATGTAGACAGGGTTTAGTGGTCCATTTGGGATTGTGCCGCAGGATGTCTATCCCACCCTCATTATAATAATAAGAAAATATGCCATTTAGCAGACGCTTTTATCCAAAGCGACTTACAGTCATGCGTGCATACATTTTTTTCTTGTGTATGGGTGGTCCCGGGGATCAAACCCACTACCCTGGCGTTACAAGCGCCGTGCTCTACCAGCTGAGCTACAGAGGACCATTATCCATCCGTCTAGCTCTATAGGCCAAGGTAGCATAGATTACAGGTGTGTCGTCAAGCCATAGGTCACAAGTGAGATCCCTCTATAAACCCTAAAAAATAACAACACCATTGTCATAAATAACTATTAAGCCATTTGCTAAGATTTCCACCATTTTGACATGTGGACCTGTTGTCACTCTTACCCTGACGGTTGTCGATACCTCCGGAAACTATTTGGGTCTTATCTGATGTCTTTTACAATTCATGTCAGAATGGCCATATTCTGAAGACACTCTAGCACACAATCAATTAGGATTTACTTTGCTTTTCCCATTGAAGGCCATATTGAGGTTAAATCCATGACTGGAGTTTTTAATTGATAAAAACCAATGACCATCTCATGTTGAACATGCAAGTCACTATGGTGCATTTATTGGTCTCTGTGGCGCTCTCGGGAGGCCATGCCTATGTCTACTTTTACCCGATAGCCTTTATCCCCATACCAAAAGTGCATCTGTAGTCAGGATGGCCGAGCGGTCTAAGGCGCTGCGTTAAGGTCGCAGTCTCTCCTGGCGGCGTGGGTTCAAATCCCACTTCTGACAGTTTTTTAACGCCTCTCAAAGAGGAGTGACGCTGCTTTGTTGTGAAAATAAGATGATAAAATAACTACACACAGTGAAATAACCAGTAGTCATAAACACTCTCTCATTGAAACATTCTGCTCTTGGGCAAATATCTAAGAAAATTAAAAAGAAGCAATACTTCATAAAAATGAACGTGGGGAACATTGCATTACATAAAGTGATGACATTATTATGAGTTACTACATTATCTGTTAGTTATTACATTATCTTTTGCTGAAGACTATGCCTGCAGGGCCCTTCACTTGTAACCCCCCTCTTGTTTTTCTTTTTATAGTTGTCGTGGCCGAGTGGTTAAGGCGATGGACTAGAAATCCATTGGGATTTTCCCGCGCAGGTTCGAATCCTGCCGACAACGGCTTTGCATTATGGTGACCCCTCCCTAGGTTGAAGTTTGGTCATCTTGCTTATACCAATCACATCCTCTCAGATCTCTTCATGTAGACAGGGTTTAGTGGTCCATTTGGGATTGTGCCGCAGGATGTCTATCCCACCCTCATTATAATAATAAGAAAATATGCCATTTAGCAGACGCTTTTATCCAAAGCGACTTACAGTCATGCGTGCATACATTTTTTTCTTGTGTATGGGTGGTCCCGGGGATCAAACCCACTACCCTGGCGTTACAAGCGCCGTGCTCTACCAGCTGAGCTACAGAGGACCATTATCCATCCGTCTAGCTCTATAGGCCAAGGTAGCATAGATTACAGGTGTGTCGTCAAGCCATAGGTCACAAGTGAGATCCCTCTATAAACCCTAAAAAATAACAACACCATTGTCATAAATAACTATTAAGCCATTTGCTAAGATTTCCACCATTTTGACATGTGGACCTGTTGTCACTCTTACCCTGACGGTTGTCGATACCTCCGGAAACTATTTGGGTCTTATCTGATGTCTTTTACAATTCATGTCAGAATGGCCATATTCTGAAGACACTCTAGCACACAATCAATTAGGATTTACTTTGCTTTTCCCATTGAAGGCCATATTGAGGTTAAATCCATGACTGGAGTTTTTAATTGATAAAAACCAATGACCATCTCATGTTGAACATGCAAGTCACTATGGTGCATTTATTGGTCTCTGTGGCGCTCTCGGGAGGCCATGCCTATGTCTACTTTTACCCGATAGCCTTTATCCCCATACCAAAAGTGCATCTGTAGTCAGGATGGCCGAGCGGTCTAAGGCGCTGCGTTAAGGTCGCAGTCTCTCCTGGCGGCGTGGGTTCAAATCCCACTTCTGACAGTTTTTTAACGCCTCTCAAAGAGGAGTGACGCTGCTTTGTTGTGAAAATAAGATGATAAAATAACTACACACAGTGAAATAACCAGTAGTCATAAACACTCTCTCATTGAAACATTCTGCTCTTGGGCAAATATCTAAGAAAATTAAAAAGAAGCAATACTTCATAAAAATGAACGTGGGGAACATTGCATTACATAAAGTGATGACATTATTATGAGTTACTACATTATCTGTTAGTTATTACATTATCTTTTGCTGAAGACTATGCCTGCAGGGCCCTTCACTTGTAACCCCCCTCTTGTTTTTCTTTTTATAGTTGTCGTGGCCGAGTGGTTAAGGCGATGGACTAGAAATCCATTGGGATTTTCCCGCGCAGGTTCGAATCCTGCCGACAACGAATTTGCATTATGGTGACCCCTCCCTAGGTTGAAGTTTGGTCATCTTGCTTATACCAATCACATCCTCTCAGATCTCTTCATGTAGACAGGGTTTAGTGGTCCATTTGGGATTGTGCCGCAGGATGTCTATCCCACCCTCATTATAATAATAAGAAAATATGCCATTTAGCAGACGCTTTTATCCAAAGCGACTTACAGTCATGCGTGCATACATTTTTTTCTTGTGTATGGGTGGTCCCGGGGATCAAACCCACTACCCTGGCGTTACAAGCGCCGTGCTCTACCAGCTGAGCTACAGAGGACCATTATCCATCCGTCTAGCTCTATAGGCCAAGGTAGCATAGATTACAGGTGTGTCGTCAAGCCATAGGTCACAGGTGAGATCCCTCTATAAACCCTAAAAAATAACAACACCATTGTCATAAATAACTATTAAGCCATTTGCTAAGATTTCCACCATTTTGACATGTGGACCTGTTGTCACTCTTACCCTGACGGTTGTCGATACCTCCGGAAACTATTTGGGTCTTATCTGATGTCTTTTACAATTCATGTCAGAATGGCCATATTCTGAAGACACTCTAGCACACAATCAATTAGGATTTACTTTGCTTTTCCCATTGAAGGCCATATTGAGGTTAAATCCATGACTGGAGTTTTTAATTGATAAAAACCAATGACCATCTCATGTTGAACATGCAAGTCACTATGGTGCATTTATTGGTCTCTGTGGCGCTCTCGGGAGGCCATGCCTATGTCTACTTTTACCCGATAGCCTTTATCCCCATACCAAAAGTGCATCTGTAGTCAGGATGGCCGAGCGGTCTAAGGCGCTGCGTTAAGGTCGCAGTCTCTCCTGGAGGCGTGGGTTCAAATTCCACTTCTGACAATTTTTTAACGCCTCTCAAAGAGGAGTGACGCTGCTTTGTTGTGAAAATAAGATGATAAAATAACTACACACAGTGAAATAACCAGTAGTCATAAACACTCTCTCATTGAAACATTCTGCTCTTGGGCAAATATCTAAGAAAATTAAAAAGAAGCAATACTTCATAAAAATGAACGTGGGGAACATTGCATTACATAAAGTGATGACATTATTATGAGTTACTACATTATCTGTTAGTTATTACATTATCTTTTGCTGAAGACTATGCCTGCAGGGCCCTTCACTTGTAACCCCCCTCTTGTTTTTCTTTTTATAGTTGTCGTGGCCGAGTGGTTAAGGCGATGGACTAGAAATCCATTGGGATTTTCCCTCACAGGTTCGAATCCTGCCGACAATGGCTTTGCATTATGGTGACCCCTCCCTAGGTTGAAGTTTGGTCATCTTGCTTATACCAATCACATCCTCTCAGATCTCTTCATGTAGACAGGGTTTAGTGGTCCATTTGGGATTGTGCCGCAGGATGTCTATCCCACCCTCATTATAATAATAAGAAAATATGCCATTTAGCAGACGCTTTTATCCAAAGCGACTTACAGTCATGCGTGCATACATTTTTTTCTTGTGTATGGGTGGTCCCGGGGATCAAATCCACTACCCTGGCGTTACAAGCGCCGTGCTCTACCAGCTGAGCTACAGAGGACCATTATCCATCCGTCTAGCTCTATAGGCCAAGGTAGCATAGATTACAGGTGTGTCGTCAAGCCATAGGTCACAGGTGAGATCCCTCTATAAACCCTAAAAAATAACAACACCATTGTCATAAATAACTATTAAGCCATTCGCTAAGATTTCCACCATTTTGACATGTGGACCTGTTGTCACTCTTACCCTGACGGTTGTCGATACCTCCGGAAACTATTTGGGTCTTATCTGATGTCTTTTACAATTCATGTCAGAATGGCCATATTCTGAAGACACTCTAGCACACAATCAATTAGGATTTACTTTGCTTTTCCCATTGAAGGCCATATTGAGGTTAAATCCATGACTGGAGTTTTTAATTGATAAAAACCAATGACCATCTCATGTTGAACATGCAAGTCACTATGGTGCATTTATTGGTCTCTGTGGCGCTCTCGGGAGGCCATGCCTATGTTTACTTTTACCCGATAGCCTTTATCCCCATACCAAAAGTGCATCTGTAGTCAGGATGGCCGAGCGGTCTAAGGCGCTGCGTTAAGGTCGCAGTCTCTCCTGGAGGCGTGGGTTCAAATCCTACTTCGGACAATTTTTTAACGCCTCTCAAAGAGGAGTGACGCTGCTTTGTTGTGAAAATAAGATGATAAAATAACTACACACAGTGAAATAACCAGTAGTCATAAACACTCTCTCATTGAAACATTCTGCTCTTGGGCAAATATCTAAGAAAATTAAAAAGAAGCAATACTTCATAAAAATGAACGTGGGGAACATTGCATTACATAAAGTGATGACATTATTATGAGTTACTACATTATCTGTTAGTTATTACATTATCTTTTGCTGAAGACTATGCCTGCAGGGCCCTTCACTTGTAACCCCCCTCTTGTTTTTCTTTTTATAGTTGTCGTGGCCGAGTGGTTAAGGCGATGGACTGGAAATCCATTGGCATTTTCCCGCGCAGGTTCGAATCCTGCCGACAACGGCTTTGCATTATGGTGACCCCTCCCTAGGTTGAAGTTTGGTCATCTTGCTTATACCAATCACATCCTCTCAGATCTCTTCATGTAGACAGGGTTTAGTGGTCCATTTGGGATTGTGCCGCAGGATGTCTATCCCACCCTCATTATAATAATAAGAAAATATGCCATTTAGCAGACGCTTTTATCCAAAGCGACTTACAGTCATGCGTGCATACATTTTTTTCTTGTGTATGGGTGGTCCCGGGGATCAAACCCACTACCCTGGCGTTACAAGCGCCGTGCTCTACCAGCTGAGCTACAGAGGACCATTATCCATCCGTCTAGCTCTATAGGCCAAGGTAGCATAGATTACAGGTGTGTCGTCAAGCCATAGGTCACAGGTGAGATCCCTCTATAAACCCTAAAAAATAACAACACCATTGTCATAAATAACTATTAAGCCATTTGCTAAGATTTCCACCATTTTGACATGTGGACCTGTTGTCACTCTTACCCTGACAGTTGTCGATACCTCCGGAAACTATTTGGGTCTTATCTGATGTCTTTTACAATTCATGTCAGAATGGCCATATTCTGAAGACACTCTAGCACACAATCAATTAGGATTTACTTTGCTTTTCCCATTGAAGGCCATATTGAGGTTAAATCCATGACTGGAGTTTTTAATTGATAAAAACCAATGACCATCTCATGTTGAACATGCAAGTCACTATGGTGCATTTATTGGTCTCTGTGGCGCTCTCGGGAGGCCATGCCTATGTCTACTTTTACCCGATAGCCTTTATCCCCATACCAAAAGTGCATCTGTAGTCAGGATGGCCGAGCGGTCTAAGGCGCTGCGTTAAGGTTGCAGTCTCTCCTGGAGGCGTGGGTTCAAATCCTACTTCGGACAATTTTTTAACGCCTCTCAAAGAGGAGTGACGCTGCTTTGTTGTGAAAATAAGATGATAAAATAACTACACACAGTGAAATAACCAGTAGTCATAAACACTCTCTCATTGAAACATTCTGCTCTTGGGCAAATATCTAAGAAAATTAAAAAGAAGCAATACTTCATAAAAATGAACGTGGGGAACATTGCATTACATAAAGTGATGACATTATTATGAGTTACTACATTATCTGTTAGTTATTACATTATCTTTTGCTGAAGACTATGCCTGCAGGGCCCTTCACTTGTAACCCCCCTCTTGTTTTTCTTTTTATAGTTGTCGTGGCCGAGTGGTTAAGGCGATGGACTAGAAATCCATTGGGATTTTCCCGTGCAGGTTCGAATCCTGCCGACAACGGCTTTGCATTATGGTGACCCCTCCCTAGGTTGAAGTTTGGTCATCTTGCTTATACCAATCACATCCTCTCAGATCTCTTCATGTAGACAGGGTTTAGTGGTCCATTTGGGATTGTGCCGCAGGATGTCTATCCCACCCTCATTATAATAAGAAGAAAATATGCCATTTAGCAGACGCTTTTATCCAAAGCGACTTACAGTCATGCGTGCATACATTTTTTTCTTGTGTATGGGTGGTCCCGGGGATCAAACCCACTACCCTGGCGTTACAAGCGCCGTGCTCTACCAGCTGAGCTACAGAGGACCATTATCCATCCGTCTAGCTCTATAGGCCAAGGTAGCATAGATTACAGGTGTGTCGTCAAGCCATAGGTCACAGGTGAGATCCCTCTATAAACCCTAAAAAATAACAACACCATTGTCATAAATAACTATTAAGCCATTTGCTAAGATTTCCAAAATTTTGACATGTGGACCTGTTGTCACTCTTACCCTGACGGTTGTCGATACCTCCGGAAACTATTTGGGTCTTATCTGATGTCTTTTACAATTCATGTCAGAATGGCCATATTCTGAAGACACTCTAGCACACAATCAATTAGGATTTACTTTGCTTTTCCCATTGAAGGCCATATTGAGGTTAAATCCATGACTGGAGTTTTTAATTGATAAAAACCAATGACCATCTCATGTTGAACATGCAAGTCACTATGGTGCATTTATTGGTCTCTGTGGCGCTCTCGGGAGGCCATGCCTATGTCTACTTTTACCCGATAGCCTTTATCCCCATACCAAAAGTGCATCTGTAGTCAGGATGGCCGAGCGGTCTAAGGCGCTGTGTTAAGGTCGCAGTCTCTCCTGGAGGCGTGGGTTCAAATCCCACTTCTGACAGTTTTTTAACGCCTCTCAAAGAGGAGTGACGCTGCTTTGTTGTGAAAATAAGATGATAAAATAACTACACACAGTGAAATAACCAGTAGTCATAAACACTCTCTCATTGAAACATTCTGCTCTTGGGCAAATATCTAAGAAAATTAAAAAGAAGCAATACTTCATAAAAATGAACGTGGGGAACATTGCATTACATAAAGTGATGACATTATTATGAGTTACTACATTATCTGTTAGTTATTACATTATCTTTTGCTGAAGACTATGCCTGCAGGGCCCTTCACTTGTAACCCCCCTCTTGTTTTTCTTTTTATAGTTGTCGTGGCCGAGTGGTTAAGGCGATGGACTAGAAATCCATTGGGATTTTCCCGCGCAGGTTCGAATCCTGCCGACAACGGCTTTGCATTATGGTGACCCCTCCCTAGGTTGAAGTTTGGTCATCTTGCTTATACCAATCACATCCTCTCAGATCTCTTCATGTAGACAGGGTTTAGTGGTCCATTTGGGATTGTGCCGCAGGATGTCTATCCCACCCTCATTATAATAATAAGAAAATATGCCATTTAGCAGACGCTTTTATCCAAAGCGACTTACAGTCATGCGTGCATACATTTTTTTCTTGTGTATGGGTGGTCCCGGGGATCAAACCCACTACCCTGGCGTTACAAGCGCCGTGCTCTACCAGCTGAGCTACAGAGGACCATTATCCATCCGTCTAGCTCTATAGGCCAAGGTAGCATAGATTACAGGTGTGTCGTCAAGCCATAGGTCACAGGTGAGATCCCTCTATAAACCCTAAAAAATAACAACACCATTGTCATAAATAACTATTAAGCCATTTGCTAAGATTTCCACCATTTTGACATGTGGACCTGTTGTCACTCTTACCCTGACGGTTGTCGATACCTCCGGAAACTATTTGGGTCTTATCTGATGTCTTTTACAATTCATGTCAGAATGGCCATATTCTGAAGACACTCTAGCACACAATCAATTAGGATTTACTTTGCTTTTCCCATTGAAGGCCATATTGAGGTTAAATCCATGACTGGAGTTTTTAATTGATAAAAACCAATGACCATCTCATGTTGAACATGCAAGTCACTATGGTGCATTTATTGGTCTCTGTGGCGCTCTCGGGAGGCCATGCCTATGTCTACTTTTACCCGATAGCCTTTATCCCCATACCAAAAGTGCATCTGTAGTCAGGATGGCCGAGCGGTCTAAGGCGCTGCGTTAAGGTCGCAGTCTCTCCTGGAGGCGTGGGTTCAAATTCCACTTCTGACAATTTTTTAACGCCTCTCAAAGAGGAGTGACGCTGCTTTGTTGTGAAAATAAGATGATAAAATAACTACACACAGTGAAATAACCAGTAGTCATAAACACTCTCTCATTGAAACATTCTGCTCTTGGGCAAATATCTAAGAAAATTAAAAAGAAGCAATACTTCATAAAAATGAACGTGGGGAACATTGCATTACATAAAGTGATGACATTATTATGAGTTACTACATTATCTGTTAGTTATTACATTATCTTTTGCTGAAGACTATGCCTGCAGGGCCCTTCACTTGTAACCCCCCTCTTGTTTTTCTTTTTATAGTTGTCGTGGCCGAGTGGTTAAGGCGATGGACTAGAAATCCATTGGGATTTTCCCTCACAGGTTCGAATCCTGCCGACAATGGCTTTGCATTATGGTGACCCCTCCCTAGGTTGAAGTTTGGTCATCTTGCTTATACCAATCACATCCTCTCAGATCTCTTCATGTAGACAGGGTTTAGTGGTCCATTTGGGATTGTGCCGCAGGATGTCTATCCCACCCTCATTATAATAATAAGAAAATATGCCATTTAGCAGACGCTTTTATCCAAAGCGACTTACAGTCATGCGTGCATACATTTTTTTCTTGTGTATGGGTGGTCCCGGGGATCAAATCCACTACCCTGGCGTTACAAGCGCCGTGCTCTACCAGCTGAGCTACAGAGGACCATTATCCATCCGTCTAGCTCTATAGGCCAAGGTAGCATAGATTACAGGTGTGTCGTCAAGCCATAGGTCACAGGTGAGATCCCTCTATAAACCCTAAAAAATAACAACACCATTGTCATAAATAACTATTAAGCCATTCGCTAAGATTTCCACCATTTTGACATGTGGACCTGTTGTCACTCTTACCCTGACGGTTGTCGATACCTCCGGAAACTATTTGGGTCTTATCTGATGTCTTTTACAATTCATGTCAGAATGGCCATATTCTGAAGACACTCTAGCACACAATCAATTAGGATTTACTTTGCTTTTCCCATTGAAGGCCATATTGAGGTTAAATCCATGACTGGAGTTTTTAATTGATAAAAACCAATGACCATCTCATGTTGAACATGCAAGTCACTATGGTGCATTTATTGGTCTCTGTGGCGCTCTCGGGAGGCCATGCCTATGTTTACTTTTACCCGATAGCCTTTATCCCCATACCAAAAGTGCATCTGTAGTCAGGATGGCCGAGCGGTCTAAGGCGCTGCGTTAAGGTCGCAGTCTCTCCTGGAGGCGTGGGTTCAAATCCTACTTCGGACAATTTTTTAACGCCTCTCAAAGAGGAGTGACGCTGCTTTGTTGTGAAAATAAGATGATAAAATAACTACACACAGTGAAATAACCAGTAGTCATAAACACTCTCTCATTGAAACATTCTGCTCTTGGGCAAATATCTAAGAAAATTAAAAAGAAGCAATACTTCATAAAAATGAACGTGGGGAACATTGCATTACATAAAGTGATGACATTATTATGAGTTACTACATTATCTGTTAGTTATTACATTATCTTTTGCTGAAGACTATGCCTGCAGGGCCCTTCACTTGTAACCCCCCTCTTGTTTTTCTTTTTATAGTTGTCGTGGCCGAGTGGTTAAGGCGATGGACTGGAAATCCATTGGCATTTTCCCGCGCAGGTTCGAATCCTGCCGACAACGGCTTTGCATTATGGTGACCCCTCCCTAGGTTGAAGTTTGGTCATCTTGCTTATACCAATCACATCCTCTCAGATCTCTTCATGTAGACAGGGTTTAGTGGTCCATTTGGGATTGTGCCGCAGGATGTCTATCCCACCCTCATTATAATAATAAGAAAATATGCCATTTAGCAGACGCTTTTATCCAAAGCGACTTACAGTCATGCGTGCATACATTTTTTTCTTGTGTATGGGTGGTCCCGGGGATCAAACCCACTACCCTGGCGTTACAAGCGCCGTGCTCTACCAGCTGAGCTACAGAGGACCATTATCCATCCGTCTAGCTCTATAGGCCAAGGTAGCATAGATTACAGGTGTGTCGTCAAGCCATAGGTCACAGGTGAGATCCCTCTATAAACCCTAAAAAATAACAACACCATTGTCATAAATAACTATTAAGCCATTTGCTAAGATTTCCACCATTTTGACATGTGGACCTGTTGTCACTCTTACCCTGACAGTTGTCGATACCTCCGGAAACTATTTGGGTCTTATCTGATGTCTTTTACAATTCATGTCAGAATGGCCATATTCTGAAGACACTCTAGCACACAATCAATTAGGATTTACTTTGCTTTTCCCATTGAAGGCCATATTGAGGTTAAATCCATGACTGGAGTTTTTAATTGATAAAAACCAATGACCATCTCATGTTGAACATGCAAGTCACTATGGTGCATTTATTGGTCTCTGTGGCGCTCTCGGGAGGCCATGCCTATGTCTACTTTTACCCGATAGCCTTTATCCCCATACCAAAAGTGCATCTGTAGTCAGGATGGCCGAGCGGTCTAAGGCGCTGCGTTAAGGTTGCAGTCTCTCCTGGAGGCGTGGGTTCAAATCCTACTTCGGACAATTTTTTAACGCCTCTCAAAGAGGAGTGACGCTGCTTTGTTGTGAAAATAAGATGATAAAATAACTACACACAGTGAAATAACCAGTAGTCATAAACACTCTCTCATTGAAACATTCTGCTCTTGGGCAAATATCTAAGAAAATTAAAAAGAAGCAATACTTCATAAAAATGAACGTGGGGAACATTGCATTACATAAAGTGATGACATTATTATGAGTTACTACATTATCTGTTAGTTATTACATTATCTTTTGCTGAAGACTATGCCTGCAGGGCCCTTCACTTGTAACCCCCCTCTTGTTTTTCTTTTTATAGTTGTCGTGGCCGAGTGGTTAAGGCGATGGACTAGAAATCCATTGGGATTTTCCCGTGCAGGTTCGAATCCTGCCGACAACGGCTTTGCATTATGGTGACCCCTCCCTAGGTTGAAGTTTGGTCATCTTGCTTATACCAATCACATCCTCTCAGATCTCTTCATGTAGACAGGGTTTAGTGGTCCATTTGGGATTGTGCCGCAGGATGTCTATCCCACCCTCATTATAATAAGAAGAAAATATGCCATTTAGCAGACGCTTTTATCCAAAGCGACTTACAGTCATGCGTGCATACATTTTTTTCTTGTGTATGGGTGGTCCCGGGGATCAAACCCACTACCCTGGCGTTACAAGCGCCGTGCTCTACCAGCTGAGCTACAGAGGACCATTATCCATCCGTCTAGCTCTATAGGCCAAGGTAGCATAGATTACAGGTGTGTCGTCAAGCCATAGGTCACAGGTGAGATCCCTCTATAAACCCTAAAAAATAACAACACCATTGTCATAAATAACTATTAAGCCATTTGCTAAGATTTCCAAAATTTTGACATGTGGACCTGTTGTCACTCTTACCCTGACGGTTGTCGATACCTCCGGAAACTATTTGGGTCTTATCTGATGTCTTTTACAATTCATGTCAGAATGGCCATATTCTGAAGACACTCTAGCACACAATCAATTAGGATTTACTTTGCTTTTCCCATTGAAGGCCATATTGAGGTTAAATCCATGACTGGAGTTTTTAATTGATAAAAACCAATGACCATCTCATGTTGAACATGCAAGTCACTATGGTGCATTTATTGGTCTCTGTGGCGCTCTCGGGAGGCCATGCCTATGTCTACTTTTACCCGATAGCCTTTATCCCCATACCAAAAGTGCATCTGTAGTCAGGATGGCCGAGCGGTCTAAGGCGCTGTGTTAAGGTCGCAGTCTCTCCTGGAGGCGTGGGTTCAAATCCCACTTCTGACAGTTTTTTAACGCCTCTCAAAGAGGAGTGACGCTGCTTTGTTGTGAAAATAAGATGATAAAATAACTACACACAGTGAAATAACCAGTAGTCATAAACACTCTCTCATTGAAACATTCTGCTCTTGGGCAAATATCTAAGAAAATTAAAAAGAAGCAATACTTCATAAAAATGAACGTGGGGAACATTGCATTACATAAAGTGATGACATTATTATGAGTTACTACATTATCTGTTAGTTATTACATTATCTTTTGCTGAAGACTATGCCTGCAGGGCCCTTCACTTGTAACCCCCCTCTTGTTTTTCTTTTTATAGTTGTCGTGGCCGAGTGGTTAAGGCGATGGACTAGAAATCCATTGGGATTTTCCCGTGCAGGTTCGAATCCTGCCGACAACGGCTTTGCATTATGGTGACCCCTCCCTAGGTTGAAGTTTGGTCATCTTGCTTATACCAATCACATCCTCTCAGATCTCTTCATGTAGACAGGGTTTAGTGGTCCATTTGGGATTGTGCCGCAGGATGTCTATCCCACCCTCATTATAATAAGAAGAAAATATGCCATTTAGCAGACGCTTTTATCCAAAGCGACTTACAGTCATGCGTGCATACATTTTTTTCTTGTGTATGGGTGGTCCCGGGGATCAAACCCACTACCCTGGCGTTACAAGCGCCGTGCTCTACCAGCTGAGCTACAGAGGACCATTATCCATCCGTCTAGCTCTATAGGCCAAGGTAGCATAGATTACAGGTGTGTCGTCAAGCCATAGGTCACAGGTGAGATCCCTCTATAAACCCTAAAAAATAACAACACCATTGTCATAAATAACTATTAAGCCATTTGCTAAGATTTCCAAAATTTTGACATGTGGACCTGTTGTCACTCTTACCCTGACGGTTGTCGATACCTCCGGAAACTATTTGGGTCTTATCTGATGTCTTTTACAATTCATGTCAGAATGGCCATATTCTGAAGACACTCTAGCACACAATCAATTAGGATTTACTTTGCTTTTCCCATTGAAGGCCATATTGAGGTTAAATCCATGACTGGAGTTTTTAATTGATAAAAACCAATGACCATCTCATGTTGAACATGCAAGTCACTATGGTGCATTTATTGGTCTCTGTGGCGCTCTCGGGAGGCCATGCCTATGTCTACTTTTACCCGATAGCCTTTATCCCCATACCAAAAGTGCATCTGTAGTCAGGATGGCCGAGCGGTCTAAGGCGCTGCGTTAAGGTCGCAGTCTCTCCTGGAGGCGTGGGTTCAAATCCCACTTCTGACAGTTTTTTAACGCCTCTCAAAGAGGAGTGACGCTGCTTTGTTGTGAAAATAAGATGATAAAATAACTACACACAGTGAAATAACCAGTAGTTATAAACACTCTCTCATTGAAACATTCTGCTCTTGGGCAAATATCTAAGAAAATTAAAAAGAAGCAATACTTCATAAAAATGAACGTGGGGAACATTGCATTACATAAAGTGATGACATTATTATGAGTTACTACATTATCTGTTAGTTATTACATTATCTTTTGCTGAAGACTATGCCTGCAGGGCCCTTCACTTGTAACCCCCCTCTTGTTTTTCTTTTTATAGTTGTCGTGGCCGAGTGGTTAAGGCGATGGACTAGAAATCCATTGGGATTTTCCCGCGCAGGTTCGAATCCTGCCGACAACGGCTTTGCATTATGGTGATCCCTCCCTAGGTTGAAGTTTGGTCATCTTGCTTATACCAATCACATCCTCTCAGATCTCTTCATGTAGACAGGGTTTAGTGGTCCATTTGGGATTGTGCCGCAGGATGTCTATCCCACCCTCATTATAATAATAAGAAAATATGCCATTTAGCAGACGCTTTTATCCAAAGCGACTTACAGTCATGCGTGCATACATTTTTTTCTTGTGTATGGGTGGTCCCGGGGATCAAACCCACTACCCTGGCGTTACAAGCGCCGTGCTCTACCAGCTGAGCTACAGAGGACCATTATCCATCCGTCTAGCTCTATAGGCCAAGGTAGCATAGATTACAGGTGTGTCGTCAAGCCATAGGTCACAGGTGAGATCCCTCTATAAACCCTAAAAAATAACAACACCATTGTCATAAATAACTATTAAGCCATTTGCTAAGATTTCCAAAATTTTGACATGTGGACCTGTTGTCACTCTTACCCTGACGGTTGTCGATACCTCCGGAAACTATTTGGGTCTTATCTGATGTCTTTTACAATTCATGTCAGAATGGCCATATTCTGAAGACACTCTAGCACACAATCAATTAGGATTTACTTTGCTTTTCCCATTGAAGGCCATATTGAGGTTAAATCCATGACTGGAGTTTTTAATTGATAAAAACCAATGACCATCTCATGTTGAACATGCAAGTCACTATGGTGCATTTATTGGTCTCTGTGGCGCTCTCGGGAGGCCATGCCTATGTCTACTTTTACCCGATAGCCTTTATCCCCATACCAAAAGTGCATCTGTAGTCAGGATGGCCGAGCGGTCTAAGGCGCTGTGTTAAGGTCGCAGTCTCTCCTGGAGGCGTGGGTTCAAATCCCACTTCTGACAGTTTTTTAACGCCTCTCAAAGAGGAGTGACGCTGCTTTGTTGTGAAAATAAGATGATAAAATAACTACACACAGTGAAATAACCAGTAGTCATAAACACTCTCTCATTGAAACATTCTGCTCTTGGGCAAATATCTAAGAAAATTAAAAAGAAGCAATACTTCATAAAAATGAACGTGGGGAACATTGCATTACATAAAGTGATGACATTATTATGAGTTACTACATTATCTGTTAGTTATTACATTATCTTTTGCTGAAGACTATGCCTGCAGGGCCCTTCACTTGTAACCCCCCTCTTGTTTTTCTTTTTATAGTTGTCGTGGCCGAGTGGTTAAGGCGATGGACTAGAAATCCATTGGGATTTTCCCGTGCAGGTTCGAATCCTGCCGACAACGGCTTTGCATTATGGTGACCCCTCCCTAGGTTGAAGTTTGGTCATCTTGCTTATACCAATCACATCCTCTCAGATCTCTTCATGTAGACAGGGTTTAGTGGTCCATTTGGGATTGTGCCGCAGGATGTCTATCCCACCCTCATTATAATAAGAAGAAAATATGCCATTTAGCAGACGCTTTTATCCAAAGCGACTTACAGTCATGCGTGCATACATTTTTTTCTTGTGTATGGGTGGTCCCGGGGATCAAACCCACTACCCTGGCGTTACAAGCGCCGTGCTCTACCAGCTGAGCTACAGAGGACCATTATCCATCCGTCTAGCTCTATAGGCCAAGGTAGCATAGATTACAGGTGTGTCGTCAAGCCATAGGTCACAGGTGAGATCCCTCTATAAACCCTAAAAAATAACAACACCATTGTCATAAATAACTATTAAGCCATTTGCTAAGATTTCCAAAATTTTGACATGTGGACCTGTTGTCACTCTTACCCTGACGGTTGTCGATACCTCCGGAAACTATTTGGGTCTTATCTGATGTCTTTTACAATTCATGTCAGAATGGCCATATTCTGAAGACACTCTAGCACACAATCAATTAGGATTTACTTTGCTTTTCCCATTGAAGGCCATATTGAGGTTAAATCCATGACTGGAGTTTTTAATTGATAAAAACCAATGACCATCTCATGTTGAACATGCAAGTCACTATGGTGCATTTATTGGTCTCTGTGGCGCTCTCGGGAGGCCATGCCTATGTCTACTTTTACCCGATAGCCTTTATCCCCATACCAAAAGTGCATCTGTAGTCAGGATGGCCGAGCGGTCTAAGGCGCTGCGTTAAGGTCGCAGTCTCTCCTGGAGGCGTGGGTTCAAATCCCACTTCTGACAGTTTTTTAACGCCTCTCAAAGAGGAGTGACGCTGCTTTGTTGTGAAAATAAGATGATAAAATAACTACACACAGTGAAATAACCAGTAGTTATAAACACTCTCTCATTGAAACATTCTGCTCTTGGGCAAATATCTAAGAAAATTAAAAAGAAGCAATACTTCATAAAAATGAACGTGGGGAACATTGCATTACATAAAGTGATGACATTATTATGAGTTACTACATTATCTGTTAGTTATTACATTATCTTTTGCTGAAGACTATGCCTGCAGGGCCCTTCACTTGTAACCCCCCTCTTGTTTTTCTTTTTATAGTTGTCGTGGCCGAGTGGTTAAGGCGATGGACTAGAAATCCATTGGGATTTTCCCGCGCAGGTTTGAATCCTGCCGACAACGGCTTTGCATTATGGTGATCCCTCCCTAGGTTGAAGTTTGGTCATCTTGCTTATACCAATCACATCCTCTCAGATCTCTTCATGTAGACAGGGTTTAGTGGTCCATTTGGGATTGTGCCGCAGGATGTCTATCCCACCCTCATTATAATAATAAGAAAATATGCCATTTAGCAGACGCTTTTATCCAAAGCGACTTACAGTCATGCGTGCATACATTTTTTTCTTGTGTATGGGTGGTCCCGGGGATCAAACCCACTACCCTGGCGTTACAAGCGCCGTGCTCTACCAGCTGAGCTACAGAGGACCATTATCCATCCGTCTAGCTCTATAGGCCAAGGTAGCATAGATTACAGGTGTGTCGTCAAGCCATAGGTCACAGGTGAGATCCCTCTATAAACCCTAAAAAATAACAACACCATTGTCATAAATAACTATTAAGCCATTTGCTAAGATTTCCACCATTTTGACATGTGGACCTGTTGTCACTCTTACCCTGACAGTTGTCGATACCTCCGGAAACTATTTGGGTCTTATCTGATGTCTTTTATAATTCATGTCAGAATGGCCATATTCTGAAGACACTCTAGCACACAATCAATTAGGATTTACTTTGCTTTTCCCATTGAAGGCCATATTGAGGTTAAATCCATGACTGGAGTTTTTAATTGATAAAAACCAATGACCATCTCATGTTGAACATGCAAGTCACTATGGTGCATTTATTGGTCTCTGTGGCGCTCTCGGGAGGCCATGCCTATGTCTACTTTTACCCGATAGCCTTTATCCCCATACCAAAAGTGCATCTATAGTCAGGATGGCCGAGCGGTCTAAGGCGCTGCGTTAAGGTCGCAGTCTCTCCTGGAGGCGTGGGTTCAAATCCCACTTCTGACAGTTTTTTAACGCCTCTCAAAGAGGAGTGACGCTGCTTTGTTGTGAAAATAAGATGATAAAATAACTACACACAGTGAAATAACCAGTAGTTATAAACACTCTCTCATTGAAACATTCTGCTCTTGGGCAAATATCTAAGAAAATTAAAAAGAAGCAATACTTCATAAAAATGAACGTGGGGAACATTGCATTACATAAAGTGATGACATTATTATGAGTTACTACATTATCTGTTAGTTATTACATTATCTTTTGCTGAAGACTATGCCTGCAGGGCCCTTCACTTGTAACCCCCCTCTTGTTTTTCTTTTTATAGTTGTCGTGGCCGAGTGGTTAAGGCGATGGACTAGAAATCCATTGGGATTTTCCTGCGCAGGTTCGAATCCTGCCGACAACGGCTTTGCATTATGGTGACCCCTCCCTAGGTTGAAGTTTGGTCATCTTGCTTATACCAATCACATCCTCTCAGATCTCTTCATGTAGACAGGGTTTAGTGGTCCATTTGGGATTGTGCCGCAGGATGTCTATCCCACCCTCATTATAATAAGAAGAAAATATGCCATTTAGCAGACGCTTTTATCCAAAGCGACTTACAGTCATGCGTGCATAAATTTTTTTCTTGTGTATGGGTGGTCCCGGGGATCAAACCCACTACCCTGGCGTTACAAGCGCCGTGCTCTACCAGCTGAGCTACAGAGGACCATTATCCATCCGTCTAGCTCTATAGGCCAAGGTAGCATAGATTACAGGTGTGTCGTCAAGCCATAGGTCACAGGTGAGATCCCTCTATAAACCCTAAAAAATAACAACACCATTGTCATAAATAACTATTAAGCCATTTGCTAAGATTTCCACCATTTTGACATGTGGACCTGTTGTCACTCTTACCCTGACAGTTGTCGATACCTCCGGAAACTATTTGGGTCTTATCTGATGTCTTTTACAATTCATGTCAGAATGGCCATATTCTGAAGACACTCTAGCACACAATCAATTAGGATTTACTTTGCTTTTCCCATTGAAGGCCATATTGAGGTTAAATCCATGACTGGAGTTTTTAATTGATAAAAACCAATGACCATCTCATGTTGAACATGCAAGTCACTATGGTGCATTTATTGGTCTCTGTGGCGCTCTCGGGAGGCCATGCCTATGTCTACTTTTACCCGATAGCCTTTATCCCCATACCAAAAGTGCATCTGTAGTCAGGATGGCCGAGCGGTCTAAGGCGCTGCGTTAAGGTCGCAGTCTCTCCTGGAGGCGTGGGTTCAAATCCTACTTCTGACAGTTTTTTAACGCCTCTCAAAGAGGAGTGACGCTGCTTTGTTGTGAAAATAAGATGATAAAATAACTACACACAGTGAAATAACCAGTAGTCATAAACACTCTCTCATTGAAACATTCTGCTCTTGGGCAAATATCTAAGAAAATTAAAAAGAAGCAATACTTCATAAAAATGAACGTGGGGAACATTGCATTACATAAAGTGATGACATTATTATGAGTTACTACATTATCTGTTAGTTATTACATTATCTTTTGCTGAAGACTATGCCTGCAGGGCCCTTCACTTGTAACCCCCCTCTTGTTTTTCTTTTTATAGTTGTCGTGGCCGAGTGGTTAAGGCGATGGACTAGAAATCCATTGGGATTTTCCCGCGCAGGTTTGAATCCTGCCGACAACGGCTTTGCATTATGGTGATCCCTCCCTAGGTTGAAGTTTGGTCATCTTGCTTATACCAATCACATCCTCTCAGATCTCTTCATGTAGACAGGGTTTAGTGGTCCATTTGGGATTGTGCCGCAGGATGTCTATCCCACCCTCATTATAATAAGAAGAAAATATGCCATTTAGCAGACGCTTTTATCCAAAGCGACTTACAGTCATGCGTGCATACATTTTTTTCTTGTGTATGGGTGGTCCCGGGGATCAAACCCACTACCCTGGCGTTACAAGCGCCGTGCTCTACCAGCTGAGCTACAGAGGACCATTATCCATCCGTCTAGCTCTATAGGCCAAGGTAGCATAGATTACAGGTGTGTCGTCAAGCCATAGGTCACAGGTGAGATCCCTCTATAAACCCTAAAAAATAACAACACCATTGTCATAAATAACTATTAAGCCATTTGCTAAGATTTCCACCATTTTGACATGTGGACCTGTTGTCACTCTTACCCTGACAGTTGTCGATACCTCCGGAAACTATTTGGGTCTTATCTGATGTCTTTTACAATTCATGTCAGAATGGCCATATTCTGAAGACACTCTAGCACACAATCAATTAGGATTTACTTTGCTTTTCCCATTGAAGGCCATATTGAGGTTAAATCCATGACTGGAGTTTTTAATTGATAAAAACCAATGACCATCTCATGTTGAACATGCAAGTCACTATGGTGCATTTATTGGTCTCTGTGGCGCTCTCGGGAGGCCATGCCTATGTCTACTTTTACCCGATAGCCTTTATCCCCATACCAAAAGTGCATCTGTAGTCAGGATGGCCGAGCGGTCTAAGGCGCTGCGTTAAGGTCGCAGTCTCTCCTGGAGGCGTGGGTTCAAATCCTACTTCTGACAGTTTTTTAACGCCTCTCAAAGAGGAGTGACGCTGCTTTGTTGTGAAAATAAGATGATAAAATAACTACACACAGTGAAATAACCAGTAGTCATAAACACTCTCTCATTGAAACATTCTGCTCTTGGGCAAATATCTAAGAAAATTAAAAAGAAGCAATACTTCATAAAAATGAACGTGGGGAACATTGCATTACATAAAGTGATGACATTATTATGAGTTACTACATTATCTGTTAGTTATTACATTATCTTTTGCTGAAGACTATGCCTGCAGGGCCCTTCACTTGTAACCCCCCTCTTGTTTTTCTTTTTATAGTTGTCGTGGCCGAGTGGTTAAGGCGATGGACTAGAAATCCATTGGGATTTTCCTGCGCAGGTTCGAATCCTGCCGACAACGGCTTTGCATTATGGTGACCCCTCCCTAGGTTGAAGTTTGGTCATCTTGCTTATACCAATCACATCCTCTCAGATCTCTTCATGTAGACAGGGTTTAGTGGTCCATTTGGGATTGTGCCGCAGGATGTCTATCCCACCCTCATTATAATAATAAGAAAATATGCCATTTAGCAGACGCTTTTATCCAAAGCGACTTACAGTCATGCGTGCATACATTTTTTTCTTGTGTATGGGTGGTCCCGGGGATCAAACCCACTACCCTGGCGTTACAAGCGCCGTGCTCTACCAGCTGAGCTACAGAGGACCATTATCCATCCGTCTAGCTCTATAGGCCAAGGTAGCATAGATTACAGGTGTGTCGTCAAGCCATAGGTCACAGGTGAGATCCCTCTATAAACCCTAAAAAATAACAACACCATTGTCATAAATAACTATTAAGCCATTTGCTAAGATTTCCACCATTTTGACATGTGGACCTGTTGTCACTCTTACCCTGACAGTTGTCGATACCTCCGGAAACTATTTGGGTCTTATCTGATGTCTTTTACAATTCATGTCAGAATGGCCATATTCTGAAGACACTCTAGCACACAATCAATTAGGATTTACTTTGCTTTTCCCATTGAAGGCCATATTGAGGTTAAATCCATGACTGGAGTTTTTAATTGATAAAAACCAATGACCATCTCATGTTGAACATGCAAGTCACTATGGTGCATTTATTGGTCTCTGTGGCGCTCTCGGGAGGCCATGCCTATGTCTACTTTTACCCGATAGCCTTTATCCCCATACCAAAAGTGCATCTGTAGTCAGGATGGCCGAGCGGTCTAAGGCGCTGCGTTAAGGTCGCAGTCTCTCCTGGAGGCGTGGGTTCAAATCCCACTTCTGACAGTTTTTTAACGCCTCTCAAAGAGGAGTGACGCTGCTTTGTTGTGAAAATAAGATGATAAAATAACTACACACAGTGAAATAACCAGTAGTTATAAACACTCTCTCATTGAAACATTCTGCTCTTGGGCAAATATCTAAGAAAATTAAAAAGAAGCAATACTTCATAAAAATGAACGGGGGGAACATTGCATTACATAAAGTGATGACATTATTATGAGTTACTACATTATCTGTTAGTTATTACATTATCTTTTGCTGAAGACTATGCCTGCAGGGCCCTTCACTTGTAACCCCCCTCTTGTTTTTCTTTTTATAGTTGTCGTGGCCGAGTGGTTAAGGCGATGGACTAGAAATCCATTGGGATTTTCCCGCGCAGGTTCGAATCCTGCCGACAACGGCTTTGCATTATGGTGACCCCTCCCTAGGTTGAAGTTTGGTCATCTTGCTTATACCAATCACATCCTCTCAGATCTCTTCATGTAGACAGGGTTTAGTGGTCCATTTGGGATTGTGCCGCAGGATGTCTATCCCACCCTCATTATAATAATAAGAAAATATGCCATTTAGCAGATGCTTTTATCCAAAGCGACTTACAGTCATGCGTGCATACATTTTTTTTCTTGTGTATGGGTGGTCCCGGGGATCAAACCCACTACCCTGGCGTTACAAGCGCCGTGCTCTACCAGCTGAGCTACAGAGGACCATTATCCATCCGTCTAGCTCTATAGGCCAAGGTAGCATAGATTACAGGTGTGTCGTCAAGCCATAGGTCACAGGTGAGATCCCTCTATAAACCCTAAAAAATAACAACACCATTGTCATAAATAACTATTAAGCCATTTGCTAAGATTTCCACCATTTTGACATGTGGACCTGTTGTCACTCTTACCCTGACAGTTGTCGATACCTCCGGAAACTATTTGGGTCTTATCTGATGTCTTTTACAATTCATGTCAGAATGGCCATATTCTGAAGACACTCTAGCACACAATCAATTAGGATTTACTTTGCTTTTCCCATTGAAGGCCATATTGAGGTTAAATCCATGACTGGAGTTTTTAATTGATAAAAACCAATGACCATCTCATGTTGAACATGCAAGTCACTATGGTGCATTTATTGGTCTCTGTGGCGCTCTCGGGAGGCCATGCCTATGTCTACTTTTACCCGATAGCCTTTATCCCCATACCAAAAGTGCATCTGTAGTCAGGATGGCCGAGCGGTCTAAGGCGCTGCGTTAAGGTCGCAGTCTCTCCTGGAGGCGTGGGTACAAATCCCACTTCTGACAGTTTTTTAACGCCTCTCAAAGAGGAGTGACGCTGCTTTGTTGTGAAAATAAGATGATAAAATAACTACACACAGTGAAATAACCAGTAGTCATAAACACTCTCTCATTGAAACATTCTGCTCTTGGGCAAATATCTAAGAAAATTAAAAAGAAGCAATACTTCATAAAAATGAACGTGGGGAACATTGCATTACATAAAGTGATGACATTATTATGAGTTACTACATTATCTGTTAGTTATTACATTATCAGCTGAGTTTTGTGTTACCAGCTGAGTTTTGTGTTTGTATAGTTGTCGTGGCCGAGTGGTTAAGGCGATGGACTAGAAATCCATTGGGATTTTCCCGCGCAGGTTTGAATCCTGCCGACAAAGGATTTGCATTATGGTGACGCCTCCCTAGGTTGAAGTTTGGTCATCTTGCTTATACCAATCACATCCTCTCAGATCTCTTCATGTAGACAGGGTTTAGTGGTCCATTTGGGATTGTGCCGCAGGATGTCTATCCCACCCTCATTATAATAATAAGATAATATGCCATTTAGCATACGCTTTTATCCAAAGCGACTTACAGTCATGCGTGCATAATTTTTTTTCTTGTGTATGGGTGGTCCCGGGAATCAAACCCACTACCCTGGCGTTACAAGCGCCGTGCTCTACCAGCTGAGCTACAGAGGACCATTATCCATCCGTCTAGCTCTATAGGCCAAGGTAGCATAGATTACAGGTGTGTCGTCAAGCCATAGGTCACAGGTGAGATCCCTCTATAAACCCTAAAAAATAACAACACCATTGTCATAAATAACTATTAAGCCATTTGCTAAGATTTCCACCATTTTGACATGTGGACCTGTTGTCACTCTTACCCTGACAGTTGTCGATACCTCCGGAAACTATTTGGGTCTTATCTGATGTCTTTTACAATTCATGTCAGAATGGCCATATTCTGAAGACACTCTAGCACACAATCAATTAGGATTTACTTTGCTTTTCCCATTGAAGGCCATATTGAGGTTAAATCCATGACTGGAGTTTTTAATTGATAAAAACCAATGACCATCTCATGTTGAACATGCAAGTCACTATGGTGCATTTATTGGTCTCTGTGGCGCTCTCGGGAGGCCATGCCTATGTCTACTTTTACCCGATAGCCTTTATCCCCATACCAAAAGTGCATCTGTAGTCAGGATGGCCGAGCGGTCTAATGCGCTTTGTTAAGGTCGCAGTCTCTCCTGGAGGCGTGGGTTCAAATCCCACTTCTGACAGTTTTTTAACGCCTCTCAAAGAGGAGTGACGCTGCTTTGTTGTGAAAATAAGATGATAAAATAACTACACACAGTGAAATAACCAGTAGTTATAAACACTCTCTCATTGAAACATTCTGCTCTTGGGCAAATATCTAAGAAAATTAAAAAGAAGCAATACTTCATAAAAATGAACGTGGGGAACATTGCATTACATAAAGTGATGACATTATTATGAGTTACTACATTATCTGTTAGTTATTACATTATCAGCTGAGTTTTGTGTTACCAGCTGAGTTTTGTGTTTGTATAGTTGTCGTGGCTGAGTGGTTAAGGCGATGGACTAGAAATCAATTGGGATTTTCCCGCGCAGGTTCGAATCCTGCAGACAATGGATTTGCATTATGGTGACGCCTCCCTAGGTTGAAGTTTGGTCATCTTGCTTATACCAATCACATCCTCTCAGATCTCTTCATGTAGACAGGGTTTAGTGGTCCATTTGGGATTGTGCCGCAGGATGTCTATCCCACCCTCATTATAATAATAAGATAATATGCCATTTAGCAGACGCTTTTATCCAAAGCGACTTACAGTCATGCGTGCATAAATTTTTTTCTTGTGTATGGGTGGTCCCGGGAATCAAACCCACTACCCTGGCGTTACAAGCGCCGTGCTCTACCAGCTGAGCTACAGAGGACCATTATCCATCCGTCTAGCTCTATAGGCCAAGGTAGCATAGATTACAGGTGTGTCGTCAAGCCATAGGTCACAGGTGAGATCCCTCTATAAACCCTAAAAAATAACAACACCATTGTCATAAATAACTATTAAGCCATTTGCTAAGATTTCCACCATTTTGACATGTGGACCTGTTGTCACTCTTACCCTGACAGTTGTCGATACCTCCGGAAACTATTTGGGTCTTATCTGATGTCTTTTACAATTCATGTCAGAATGGCCATATTCTGAAGACACTCTAGCACACAATCAATTAGGATTTACTTTGCTTTTCCCATTGAAGGCCATATTGAGGTTAAATCCATGACTGGAGTTTTTAATTGATAAAAACCAATGACCATCTCATGTTGAACATGCAAGTCACTATGGTGCATTTATTGGTCTCTGTGGCGCTCTCGGGAGGCCATGCCTATGTCTACTTTTACCCGATAGCCTTTATCCCCATACCAAAAGTGCATCTGTAGTCAGGATGGCCGAGCGGTCTAAGGCGCTGCGTTAAGGTCGCAGTCTCTCCTGGAGGCGTGGGTTCAAATCCCACTTCTGACAGTTTTTTAACGCCTCTCAAAGAGGATTGACGCTGCTTTGTTGTGAAAATAAGATGATAAAATAACTACACACAGTGAAATAACCAGTAGTTATAAACACTCTCTCATTGAAACATTCTGCTCTTGGGCAAATATCTAAGAAAATTAAAAAGAAGCAATACTTCATAAAAATGAACGTGGGGAACATTGCATTACATAAAGTGATGACATTATTATGAGTTACTACATTATCTGTTAGTTATTACATTATCAGCTGAGTTTTGTGTTACCAGCTGAGTTTTGTGTTTGTATAGTTGTCGTGGCCGAGTGGTTAAGGCGATGGACTAGAAATCCATTGGGATTTTCCCGCGCAGGTTCGAATCCTGCCGACAACGGATTTGCATTATGGTGACGCCTCCCTAGGTTGAAGTTTGGTCATCTTGCTTATACCAATCACATCCTCTCAGATCTCTTCATGTAGACAGGGTTTAGTGGTCCATTTGGGATTGTGCCGCAGGATGTCTATCCCACCCTCATTATAATAATAAGATAATATGCCATTTAGCAGACGCTTTTATCCAAAGCGACTTACAGTCATGCGTGCATACATTTTTTTCTTGTGTATGGGTGGTCCCGGGGATCAAACCCACTACCCTGGCGTTACAAGCGCCGTGCTCTACCAGCTGAGCTACAGAGGACCATTATCCATCCGTCTAGCTCTATAGGCCAAGGTAGCATAGATTACAGGTGTGTCGTCAAGCCATAGGTCACAGGTGAGATCCCTCTATAAACCCTAAAAAATAACAACACCATTGTCATAAATAACTATTAAGCCATTTGCTAAGATTTCCACCATTTTGACATGTGGACCTGTTGTCACTCTTACCCTGACAGTTGTCGATACCTCCGGAAACTATTTGGGTCTTATCTGATGTCTTTTACAATTCATGTCAGAATGGCCATATTCTGAAGACACTCTAGCACACAATCAATTAGGATTTACTTTGCTTTTCCCATTGAAGGCCATATTGAGGTTAAATCCATGACTGGAGTTTTTAATTGATAAAAACCAATGACCATCTCATGTTGAACATGCAAGTCACTATGGTGCATTTATTGGTCTCTGTGGCGCTCTCGGGAGGCCATGCCTATGTCTACTTTTACCCGATAGCCTTTATCCCCATACCAAAAGTGCATCTGTAGTCAGGATGGCCGAGCGGTCTAAGGCGCTGCGTTAAGGTCGCAGTCTCTCCTGGAGGCGTGGGTTCAAATCCCACTTCTGACAATTTTTTAACGCCTCTCAAAGAGGAGTGACGCTGCTTTGTTGTGAAAATAAGATGATAAAATAACTACACACAGTGAAATAACCAGTAGTCATAAACACTCTCTCATTGAAACATTCTGCTCTTGGGCAAATATCTAAGAAAATTAAAAAGAAGCAATACTTCATAAAAATGAACGTGGGGAACATTGCATTACATAAAGTGATGACATTATTATGAGTTACTACATTATCTGTTAGTTATTACATGATCTTTTGCTGAAGCCTATGCCTGCAGGGCCCTTCACTTGTAACGCCCCTCTTGTTTTTTTTTTTATAGTTGTCGTGGCCGAGTGGTTAAGGCGATGGACTAGAAATCCATTGGGATTTTCCCGCGCAGGTTCGAATCCTGCAGACAACGGCTTTGCATTATGGTGACCCCTCCCTAGGTTGAAGTTTGGTCATCTTGCTTATACCAATCACATCCTCTCAGATCTCCTCATGTACACAGGGTTTAGTGGTCCATTTGGGATTGTGCCGCAGGATGTCTATCCCACCCTCATTATCCATCCGTCTAGCTCTATAGGCCAAGGTAGCATAGATTACAGGTGTGTCGTCAAGCCATAGGTCACAGGTGAGATCCCTCTATAAACCCTAAAAAATAACAACACCATTGTCATAAATAACTATTAAGCCATTTGCTAAGATTTCCACCATTTTGACATGTGGACCTGTTGTCACTCTTACCCTGACGGTTGTCGATACCTCCGGAAACTATTTGGGTCTTATCTGATGTCTTTTACAATTCATGTCAGAATGGCCATATTCTGAAGACACTCTAGCACACAATCAATTAGGATTTACTTTGCTTTTCCCATTGAAGGCCATATTGAGGTTAAATCCATGACTGGAGTTTTTAATTGATAAAAACCAATGACCATCTCATGTTGAACATGCAAGTCACTATGGTGCATTTATTGGTCTCTGTGGCGCTCTCGGGAGGCCATGCCTATGTCTACTTTTACCCGATAGCCTTTATCCCCATACCAAAAGTGCATCTGTAGTCAGGATGGCCGAGCGGTCTAAGGCGCTGCGTTAAGGTCGCAGTCTCTCCTGGAGGCGTGGGTTCAAATCCCACTTCTGACAGTTTTTTAACGCCTCTCAAAGAGGAGTGACGCTGCTTTGTTGTGAAAATAAGATGATAAAATAACTACACACAGTGAAATAACCAGTAGTCATAAACACTCTCTCATTGAAACATTCTGCTCTTGGGCAAATATCTAAGAAAATTAAAAAGAAGCAATACTTCATAAAAATGAACGTGGGGAACATTGCATTACATAAAGTGATGACATTATTATGAGTTACTACATTATCTGTTAGTTATTACATTATCTTTTGCTGAAGACTATGCCTGCAGGGCCCTTCACTTGTAACCCCCCTCTTGTTTTTCTTTTTATAGTTGTCGTGGCCGAGTGGTTAAGGCGATGGACTGGAAATCCATTGGGATTTTCCCGCGCAGGTTCGAATCCTGCCGACAACGGCTTTGCATTATGGTGACCCCTCCCTAGGTTGAAGTTTGGTCATCTTGCTTATACCAATCACATCCTCTCAGATCTCTTCATGTAGACAGGGTTTAGTGGTCCATTTGGGATTGTGCCGCAGGATGTCTATCCCACCCTCATTATAATAAGAAGAAAATATGCCATTTAGCAGACGCTTTTATCCAAAGCGACTTACAGTCATGCGTGCATACATTTTTTTCTTGTGTATGGGTGGTCCCGGGGATCAAACCCACTACCCTGGCGTTACAAGCGCCGTGCTCTACCAGCTGAGCTACAGAGGACCATTATCCATCCGTCTAGCTCTATAGGCCAAGGTAGCATAGATTACAGGTGTGTCGTCAAGCCATAGGTCACAGGTGAGATCCCTCTATAAACCCTAAAAAATAACAACACCATTGTCATAAATAACTATTAAGCCATTTGCTAAGATTTCCAAAATTTTGACATGTGGACCTGTTGTCACTCTTACCCTGACGGTTGTCGATACCTCCGGAAACTATTTGGGTCTTATCTGATGTCTTTTACAATTCATGTCAGAATGGCCATATTCTGAAGACACTCTAGCACACAATCAATTAGGATTTACTTTGCTTTTCCCATTGAAGGCCATATTGAGGTTAAATCCATGACTGGAGTTTTTAATTGATAAAAACCAATGACCATCTCATGTTGAACATGCAAGTCACTATGGTGCATTTATTGGTCTCTGTGGCGCTCTCGGGAGGCCATGCCTATGTCTACTTTTACCCGATAGCCTTTATCCCCATACCAAAAGTGCATCTGTAGTCAGGATGGCCGAGCGGTCTAAGGCGCTGCGTTAAGGTCGCAGTCTCTCCTGGAGGCGTGGGTTCAAATCCCACTTCTGACAGTTTTTTAACGCCTCTCAAAGAGGAGTGACGCTGCTTTGTTGTGAAAATAAGATGATAAAATAACTACACACAGTGAAATAACCAGTAGTTATAAACACTCTCTCATTGAAACATTCTGCTCTTGGGCAAATATCTAAGAAAATTAAAAAGAAGCAATACTTCATAAAAATGAACGTGGGGAACATTGCATTACATAAAGTGATGACATTATTATGAGTTACTACATTATCTGTTAGTTATTACATTATCTTTTGCTGAAGACTATGCCTGCAGGGCCCTTCACTTGTAACCCCCCTCTTGTTTTTCTTTTTATAGTTGTCGTGGCCGAGTGGTTAAGGCGATGGACTAGAAATCCATTGGGATTTTCCCGCGCAGGTTCGAATCCTGCCGACAACGGCTTTGCATTATGGTGATCCCTCCCTAGGTTGAAGTTTGGTCATCTTGCTTATACCAATCACATCCTCTCAGATCTCTTCATGTAGACAGGGTTTAGTGGTCCATTTGGGATTGTGCCGCAGGATGTCTATCCCACCCTCATTATAATAAGAAGAAAATATGCCATTTAGCAGACGCTTTTATCCAAAGCGACTTACAGTCATGCGTGCATACATTTTTTTCTTGTGTATGGGTGGTCCCGGGGATCAAACCCACTACCCTGGCGTTACAAGCGCCGTGCTCTACCAGCTGAGCTACAGAGGACCATTATCCATCCGTCTAGCTCTATAGGCCAAGGTAGCATAGATTACAGGTGTGTCGTCAAGCCATAGGTCACAGGTGAGATCCCTCTATAAACCCTAAAAAATAACAACACCATTGTCATAAATAACTATTAAGCCATTTGCTAAGATTTCCACCATTTTGACATGTGGACCTGTTGTCACTCTTACCCTGACAGTTGTCGATACCTCCGGAAACTATTTGGGTCTTATCTGATGTCTTTTATAATTCATGTCAGAATGGCCATATTCTGAAGACACTCTAGCACACAATCAATTAGGATTTACTTTGCTTTTCCCATTGAAGGCCATATTGAGGTTAAATCCATGACTGGAGTTTTTAATTGATAAAAACCAATGACCATCTCATGTTGAACATGCAAGTCACTATGGTGCATTTATTGGTCTCTGTGGCGCTCTCGGGAGGCCATGCCTATGTCTACTTTTACCCGATAGCCTTTATCCCCATACCAAAAGTGCATCTATAGTCAGGATGGCCGAGCGGTCTAAGGCGCTGCGTTAAGGTCGCAGTCTCTCCTGGAGGCGTGGGTTCAAATCCCACTTCTGACAGTTTTTTAACGCCTCTCAAAGAGGAGTGACGCTGCTTTGTTGTGAAAATAAGATGATAAAATAACTACACACAGTGAAATAACCAGTAGTTATAAACACTCTCTCATTGAAACATTCTGCTCTTGGGCAAATATCTAAGAAAATTAAAAAGAAGCAATACTTCATAAAAATGAACGTGGGGAACATTGCATTACATAAAGTGATGACATTATTATGAGTTACTACATTATCTGTTAGTTATTACATTATCTTTTGCTGAAGACTATGCCTGCAGGGCCCTTCACTTGTAACCCCCCTCTTGTTTTTCTTTTTATAGTTGTCGTGGCCGAGTGGTTAAGGCGATGGACTAGAAATCCATTGGGATTTTCCTGCGCAGGTTCGAATCCTGCCGACAACGGCTTTGCATTATGGTGACCCCTCCCTAGGTTGAAGTTTGGTCATCTTGCTTATACCAATCACATCCTCTCAGATCTCTTCATGTAGACAGGGTTTAGTGGTCCATTTGGGATTGTGCCGCAGGATGTCTATCCCACCCTCATTATAATAAGAAGAAAATATGCCATTTAGCAGACGCTTTTATCCAAAGCGACTTACAGTCATGCGTGCATACATTTTTTTCTTGTGTATGGGTGGTCCCGGGGATCAAACCCACTACCCTGGCGTTACAAGCGCCGTGCTCTACCAGCTGAGCTACAGAGGACCATTATCCATCCGTCTAGCTCTATAGGCCAAGGTAGCATAGATTACAGGTGTGTCGTCAAGCCATAGGTCACAGGTGAGATCCCTCTATAAACCCTAAAAAATAACAACACCATTGTCATAAATAACTATTAAGCCATTTGCTAAGATTTCCAAAATTTTGACATGTGGACCTGTTGTCACTCTTACCCTGACGGTTGTCGATACCTCCGGAAACTATTTGGGTCTTATCTGATGTCTTTTACAATTCATGTCAGAATGGCCATATTCTGAAGACACTCTAGCACACAATCAATTAGGATTTACTTTGCTTTTCCCATTGAAGGCCATATTGAGGTTAAATCCATGACTGGAGTTTTTAATTGATAAAAACCAATGACCATCTCATGTTGAACATGCAAGTCACTATGGTGCATTTATTGGTCTCTGTGGCGCTCTCGGGAGGCCATGCCTATGTCTACTTTTACCCGATAGCCTTTATCCCCATACCAAAAGTGCATCTGTAGTCAGGATGGCCGAGCGGTCTAAGGCGCTGCGTTAAGGTCGCAGTCTCTCCTGGAGGCGTGGGTTCAAATCCCACTTCTGACAGTTTTTTAACGCCTCTCAAAGAGGAGTGACGCTGCTTTGTTGTGAAAATAAGATGATAAAATAACTACACACAGTGAAATAACCAGTAGTTATAAACACTCTCTCATTGAAACATTCTGCTCTTGGGCAAATATCTAAGAAAATTAAAAAGAAGCAATACTTCATAAAAATGAACGTGGGGAACATTGCATTACATAAAGTGATGACATTATTATGAGTTACTACATTATCTGTTAGTTATTACATTATCTTTTGCTGAAGACTATGCCTGCAGGGCCCTTCACTTGTAACCCCCCTCTTGTTTTTCTTTTTATAGTTGTCGTGGCCGAGTGGTTAAGGCGATGGACTAGAAATCCATTGGGATTTTCCCGCGCAGGTTTGAATCCTGCCGACAACGGCTTTGCATTATGGTGATCCCTCCCTAGGTTGAAGTTTGGTCATCTTGCTTATACCAATCACATCCTCTCAGATCTCTTCATGTAGACAGGGTTTAGTGGTCCATTTGGGATTGTGCCGCAGGATGTCTATCCCACCCTCATTATAATAATAAGAAAATATGCCATTTAGCAGACGCTTTTATCCAAAGCGACTTACAGTCATGCGTGCATACATTTTTTTCTTGTGTATGGGTGGTCCCGGGGATCAAACCCACTACCCTGGCGTTACAAGCGCCGTGCTCTACCAGCTGAGCTACAGAGGACCATTATCCATCCGTCTAGCTCTATAGGCCAAGGTAGCATAGATTACAGGTGTGTCGTCAAGCCATAGGTCACAGGTGAGATCCCTCTATAAACCCTAAAAAATAACAACACCATTGTCATAAATAACTATTAAGCCATTTGCTAAGATTTCCACCATTTTGACATGTGGACCTGTTGTCACTCTTACCCTGACAGTTGTCGATACCTCCGGAAACTATTTGGGTCTTATCTGATGTCTTTTATAATTCATGTCAGAATGGCCATATTCTGAAGACACTCTAGCACACAATCAATTAGGATTTACTTTGCTTTTCCCATTGAAGGCCATATTGAGGTTAAATCCATGACTGGAGTTTTTAATTGATAAAAACCAATGACCATCTCATGTTGAACATGCAAGTCACTATGGTGCATTTATTGGTCTCTGTGGCGCTCTCGGGAGGCCATGCCTATGTCTACTTTTACCCGATAGCCTTTATCCCCATACCAAAAGTGCATCTATAGTCAGGATGGCCGAGCGGTCTAAGGCGCTGCGTTAAGGTCGCAGTCTCTCCTGGAGGCGTGGGTTCAAATCCCACTTCTGACAGTTTTTTAACGCCTCTCAAAGAGGAGTGACGCTGCTTTGTTGTGAAAATAAGATGATAAAATAACTACACACAGTGAAATAACCAGTAGTTATAAACACTCTCTCATTGAAACATTCTGCTCTTGGGCAAATATCTAAGAAAATTAAAAAGAAGCAATACTTCATAAAAATGAACGTGGGGAACATTGCATTACATAAAGTGATGACATTATTATGAGTTACTACATTATCTGTTAGTTATTACATTATCAGCTGAGTTTTGTGTTACCAGCTGAGTTTTGTGTTTGTATAGTTGTCGTGGCCGAGTGGTTAAGGCGATGGACTAGAAATCCATTGGGATTTTCCCGCGCAGGTTTGAATCCTGCCGACAAAGGATTTGCATTATGGTGACGCCTCCCTAGGTTGAAGTTTGGTCATCTTGCTTATACCAATCACATCCTCTCAGATCTCTTCATGTAGACAGGGTTTAGTGGTCCATTTGGGATTGTGCCGCAGGATGTCTATCCCACCCTCATTATAATAATAAGATAATATGCCATTTAGCATACGCTTTTATCCAAAGCGACTTACAGTCATGCGTGCATAATTTTTTTTCTTGTGTATGGGTGGTCCCGGGAATCAAACCCACTACCCTGGCGTTACAAGCGCCGTGCTCTACCAGCTGAGCTACAGAGGACCATTATCCATCCGTCTAGCTCTATAGGCCAAGGTAGCATAGATTACAGGTGTGTCGTCAAGCCATAGGTCACAGGTGAGATCCCTCTATAAACCCTAAAAAATAACAACACCATTGTCATAAATAACTATTAAGCCATTTGCTAAGATTTCCACCATTTTGACATGTGGACCTGTTGTCACTCTTACCCTGACAGTTGTCGATACCTCCGGAAACTATTTGGGTCTTATCTGATGTCTTTTACAATTCATGTCAGAATGGCCATATTCTGAAGACACTCTAGCACACAATCAATTAGGATTTACTTTGCTTTTCCCATTGAAGGCCATATTGAGGTTAAATCCATGACTGGAGTTTTTAATTGATAAAAACCAATGACCATCTCATGTTGAACATGCAAGTCACTATGGTGCATTTATTGGTCTCTGTGGCGCTCTCGGGAGGCCATGCCTATGTCTACTTTTACCCGATAGCCTTTATCCCCATACCAAAAGTGCATCTGTAGTCAGGATGGCCGAGCGGTCTAAGGCGCTGCGTTAAGGTCGCAGTCTCTCCTGGAGGCGTGGGTTCAAATCCCACTTCTGACAGTTTTTTAACGCCTCTCAAAGAGGAGTGACGCTGCTTTGTTGTGAAAATAAGATGATAAAATAACTACACACAGTGAAATAACCAGTAGTTATAAACACTCTCTCATTGAAACATTCTGCTCTTGGGCAAATATCTAAGAAAATTAAAAAGAAGCAATACTTCATAAAAATGAACGTGGGGAACATTGCATTACATAAAGTGATGACATTATTATGAGTTACTACATTATCTGTTAGTTATTACATTATCTTTTGCTGAAGACTATGCCTGCAGGGCCCTTCACTTGTAACCCCCCTCTTGTTTTTCTTTTTATAGTTGTCGTGGCCGAGTGGTTAAGGCGATGGACTAGAAATCCATTGGGATTTTCCCGCGCAGGTTCGAATCCTGCCGACAACGGCTTTGCATTATGGTGATCCCTCCCTAGGTTGAAGTTTGGTCATCTTGCTTATACCAATCACATCCTCTCAGATCTCTTCATGTAGACAGGGTTTAGTGGTCCATTTGGGATTGTGCCGCAGGATGTCTATCCCACCCTCATTATAATAAGAAGAAAATATGCCATTTAGCAGACGCTTTTATCCAAAGCGACTTACAGTCATGCGTGCATACATTTTTTTCTTGTGTATGGGTGGTCCCGGGGATCAAACCCACTACCCTGGCGTTACAAGCGCCGTGCTCTACCAGCTGAGCTACAGAGGACCATTATCCATCCGTCTAGCTCTATAGGCCAAGGTAGCATAGATTACAGGTGTGTCGTCAAGCCATAGGTCACAGGTGAGATCCCTCTATAAACCCTAAAAAATAACAACACCATTGTCATAAATAACTATTAAGCCATTTGCTAAGATTTCCAAAATTTTGACATGTGGACCTGTTGTCACTCTTACCCTGACGGTTGTCGATACCTCCGGAAACTATTTGGGTCTTATCTGATGTCTTTTACAATTCATGTCAGAATGGCCATATTCTGAAGACACTCTAGCACACAATCAATTAGGATTTACTTTGCTTTTCCCATTGAAGGCCATATTGAGGTTAAATCCATGACTGGAGTTTTTAATTGATAAAAACCAATGACCATCTCATGTTGAACATGCAAGTCACTATGGTGCATTTATTGGTCTCTGTGGCGCTCTCGGGAGGCCATGCCTATGTCTACTTTTACCCGATAGCCTTTATCCCCATACCAAAAGTGCATCTGTAGTCAGGATGGCCGAGCGGTCTAAGGCGCTGCGTTAAGGTCGCAGTCTCTCCTGGAGGCGTGGGTTCAAATCCCACTTCTGACAGTTTTTTAACGCCTCTCAAAGAGGAGTGACGCTGCTTTGTTGTGAAAATAAGATGATAAAATAACTACACACAGTGAAATAACCAGTAGTTATAAACACTCTCTCATTGAAACATTCTGCTCTTGGGCAAATATCTAAGAAAATTAAAAAGAAGCAATACTTCATAAAAATGAACGTGGGGAACATTGCATTACATAAAGTGATGACATTATTATGAGTTACTACATTATCTGTTAGTTATTACATTATCTTTTGCTGAAGACTATGCCTGCAGGGCCCTTCACTTGTAACCCCCCTCTTGTTTTTCTTTTTATAGTTGTCGTGGCCGAGTGGTTAAGGCGATGGACTAGAAATCCATTGGGATTTTCCCGCGCAGGTTCGAATCCTGCCGACAACGGCTTTGCATTATGGTGATCCCTCCCTAGGTTGAAGTTTGGTCATCTTGCTTATACCAATCACATCCTCTCAGATCTCTTCATGTAGACAGGGTTTAGTGGTCCATTTGGGATTGTGCCGCAGGATGTCTATCCCACCCTCATTATAATAATAAGAAAATATGCCATTTAGCAGACGCTTTTATCCAAAGCGACTTACAGTCATGCGTGCATACATTTTTTTCTTGTGTATGGGTGGTCCCGGGGATCAAACCCACTACCCTGGCGTTACAAGCGCCGTGCTCTACCAGCTGAGCTACAGAGGACCATTATCCATCCGTCTAGCTCTATAGGCCAAGGTAGCATAGATTACAGGTGTGTCGTCAAGCCATAGGTCACAGGTGAGATCCCTCTATAAACCCTAAAAAATAACAACACCATTGTCATAAATAACTATTAAGCCATTTGCTAAGATTTCCACCATTTTGACATGTGGACCTGTTGTCACTCTTACCCTGACAGTTGTCGATACCTCCGGAAACTATTTGGGTCTAATCTGATGTCTTTTATAATTCATGTCAGAATGGCCATATTCTGAAGACACTCTAGCACACAATCAATTAGGATTTACTTTGCTTTTCCCATTGAAGGCCATATTGAGGTTAAATCCATGACTGGAGTTTTTAATTGATAAAAACCAATGACCATCTCATGTTGAACATGCAAGTCACTATGGTGCATTTATTGGTCTCTGTGGCGCTCTCGGGAGGCCATGCCTATGTCTACTTTTACCCGATAGCCTTTATCCCCATACCAAAAGTGCATCTATAGTCAGGATGGCCGAGCGGTCTAAGGCGCTGCGTTAAGGTCGCAGTCTCTCCTGGAGGCGTGGGTTCAAATCCCACTTCTGACAGTTTTTTAACGCCTCTCAAAGAGGAGTGACGCTGCTTTGTTGTGAAAATAAGATGATAAAATAACTACACACAGTGAAATAACCAGTAGTTATAAACACTCTCTCATTGAAACATTCTGCTCTTGGGCAAATATCTAAGAAAATTAAAAAGAAGCAATACTTCATAAAAATGAACGTGGGGAACATTGCATTACATAAAGTGATGACATTATTATGAGTTACTACATTATCTGTTAGTTATTACATTATCTTTTGCTGAAGACTATGCCTGCAGGGCCCTTCACTTGTAACCCCCCTCTTGTTTTTCTTTTTATAGTTGTCGTGGCCGAGTGGTTAAGGCGATGGACTAGAAATCCATTGGGATTTTCCTGCGCAGGTTCGAATCCTGCCGACAACGGCTTTGCATTATGGTGACCCCTCCCTAGGTTGAAGTTTGGTCATCTTGCTTATACCAATCACATCCTCTCAGATCTCTTCATGTAGACAGGGTTTAGTGGTCCATTTGGGATTGTGCCGCAGGATGTCTATCCCACCCTCATTATAATAAGAAGAAAATATGCCATTTAGCAGACGCTTTTATCCAAAGCGACTTACAGTCATGCGTGCATACATTTTTTTCTTGTGTATGGGTGGTCCCGGGGATCAAACCCACTACCCTGGCGTTACAAGCGCCGTGCTCTACCAGCTGAGCTACAGAGGACCATTATCCATCCGTCTAGCTCTATAGGCCAAGGTAGCATAGATTACAGGTGTGTCGTCAAGCCATAGGTCACAGGTGAGATCCCTCTATAAACCCTAAAAAATAACAACACCATTGTCATAAATAACTATTAAGCCATTTGCTAAGATTTCCAAAATTTTGACATGTGGACCTGTTGTCACTCTTACCCTGACGGTTGTCGATACCTCCGGAAACTATTTGGGTCTTATCTGATGTCTTTTACAATTCATGTCAGAATGGCCATATTCTGAAGACACTCTAGCACACAATCAATTAGGATTTACTTTGCTTTTCCCATTGAAGGCCATATTGAGGTTAAATCCATGACTGGAGTTTTTAATTGATAAAAACCAATGACCATCTCATGTTGAACATGCAAGTCACTATGGTGCATTTATTGGTCTCTGTGGCGCTCTCGGGAGGCCATGCCTATGTCTACTTTTACCCGATAGCCTTTATCCCCATACCAAAAGTGCATCTGTAGTCAGGATGGCCGAGCGGTCTAAGGCGCTGCGTTAAGGTCGCAGTCTCTCCTGGAGGCGTGGGTTCAAATCCCACTTCTGACAGTTTTTTAACGCCTCTCAAAGAGGAGTGACGCTGCTTTGTTGTGAAAATAAGATGATAAAATAACTACACACAGTGAAATAACCAGTAGTTATAAACACTCTCTCATTGAAACATTCTGCTCTTGGGCAAATATCTAAGAAAATTAAAAAGAAGCAATACTTCATAAAAATGAACGTGGGGAACATTGCATTACATAAAGTGATGACATTATTATGAGTTACTACATTATCTGTTAGTTATTACATTATCTTTTGCTGAAGACTATGCCTGCAGGGCCCTTCACTTGTAACCCCCCTCTTGTTTTTCTTTTTATAGTTGTCGTGGCCGAGTGGTTAAGGCGATGGACTAGAAATCCATTGGGATTTTCCTGCGCAGGTTCGAATCCTGCCGACAACGGCTTTGCATTATGGTGACCCCTCCCTAGGTTGAAGTTTGGTCATCTTGCTTATACCAATCACATCCTCTCAGATCTCTTCATGTAGACAGGGTTTAGTGGTCCATTTGGGATTGTGCCGCAGGATGTCTATCCCACCCTCATTATAATAATAAGAAAATATGCCATTTAGCAGACGCTTTTATCCAAAGCGACTTACAGTCATGCGTGCATACATTTTTTTCTTGTGTATGGGTGGTCCCGGGGATCAAACCCACTACCCTGGCGTTACAAGCGCCGTGCTCTACCAGCTGAGCTACAGAGGACCATTATCCATCCGTCTAGCTCTATAGGCCAAGGTAGCATAGATTACAGGTGTGTCGTCAAGCCATAGGTCACAGGTGAGATCCCTCTATAAACCCTAAAAAATAACAACACCATTGTCATAAATAACTATTAAGCCATTTGCTAAGATTTCCACCATTTTGACATGTGGACCTGTTGTCACTCTTACCCTGACAGTTGTCGATACCTCCGGAAACTATTTGGGTCTTATCTGATGTCTTTTACAATTCATGTCAGAATGGCCATATTCTGAAGACACTCTAGCACACAATCAATTAGGATTTACTTTGCTTTTCCCATTGAAGGCCATATTGAGGTTAAATCCATGACTGGAGTTTTTAATTGATAAAAACCAATGACCATCTCATGTTGAACATGCAAGTCACTATGGTGCATTTATTGGTCTCTGTGGCGCTCTCGGGAGGCCATGCCTATGTCTACTTTTACCCGATAGCCTTTATCCCCATACCAAAAGTGCATCTGTAGTCAGGATGGCCGAGCGGTCTAAGGCGCTGCGTTAAGGTCGCAGTCTCTCCTGGAGGCGTGGGTTCAAATCCTACTTCTGACAGTTTTTTAACGCCTCTCAAAGAGGAGTGACGCTGCTTTGTTGTGAAAATAAGATGATAAAATAACTACACACAGTGAAATAACCAGTAGTCATAAACACTCTCTCATTGAAACATTCTGCTCTTGGGCAAATATCTAAGAAAATTAAAAAGAAGCAATACTTCATAAAAATGAACGTGGGGAACATTGCATTACATAAAGTGATGACATTATTATGAGTTACTACATTATCTGTTAGTTATTACATTATCAGCTGAGTTTTGTGTTACCAGCTGAGTTTTGTGTTTGTATAGTTGTCGTGGCCGAGTGGTTAAGGCGATGGACTAGAAATCCATTGGGATTTTCCCGCGCAGGTTTGAATCCTGCCGACAAAGGATTTGCATTATGGTGACGCCTCCCTAGGTTGAAGTTTGGTCATCTTGCTTATACCAATCACATCCTCTCAGATCTCTTCATGTAGACAGGGTTTAGTGGTCCATTTGGGATTGTGCCGCAGGATGTCTATCCCACCCTCATTATAATAATAAGATAATATGCCATTTAGCATACGCTTTTATCCAAAGCGACTTACAGTCATGCGTGCATAATGTTTTTTCTTGTGTATGGGTGGTCCCGGGAATCAAACCCACTACCCTGGCGTTACAAGCGCCGTGCTCTACCAGCTGAGCTACAGAGGACCATTATCCATCCGTCTAGCTCTATAGGCCAAGGTAGCATAGATTACAGGTGTGTCGTCAAGCCATAGGTCACAGGTGAGATCCCTCTATAAACCCTAAAAAATAACAACACCATTGTCATAAATAACTATTAAGCCATTTGCTAAGATTTCCAAAATTTTGACATGTGGACCTGTTGTCACTCTTACCCTGACGGTTGTCGATACCTCCGGAAACTATTTGGGTCTTATCTGATGTCTTTTACAATTCATGTCAGAATGGCCATATTCTGAAGACACTCTAGCACACAATCAATTAGGATTTACTTTGCTTTTCCCATTGAAGGCCATATTGAGGTTAAATCCATGACTGGAGTTTTTAATTGATAAAAACCAATGACCATCTCATGTTGAACATGCAAGTCACTATGGTGCATTTATTGGTCTCTGTGGCGCTCTCGGGAGGCCATGCCTATGTCTACTTTTACCCGATAGCCTTTATCCCCATACCAAAAGTGCATCTGTAGTCAGGATGGCCGAGCGGTCTAAGGCGCTGCGTTAAGGTCGCAGTCTCTCCTGGAGGCGTGGGTTCAAATCCCACTTCTGACAGTTTTTTAACGCCTCTCAAAGAGGAGTGACGCTGCTTTGTTGTGAAAATAAGATGATAAAATAACTACACACAGTGAAATAACCAGTAGTTATAAACACTCTCTCATTGAAACATTCTGCTCTTGGGCAAATATCTAAGAAAATTAAAAAGAAGCAATACTTCATAAAAATGAACGTGGGGAACATTGCATTACATAAAGTGATGACATTATTATGAGTTACTACATTATCTGTTAGTTATTACATTATCTTTTGCTGAAGACTATGCCTGCAGGGCCCTTCACTTGTAACCCCCCTCTTGTTTTTCTTTTTATAGTTGTCGTGGCCGAGTGGTTAAGGCGATGGACTAGAAATCCATTGGGATTTTCCTGCGCAGGTTCGAATCCTGCCGACAACGGCTTTGCATTATGGTGACCCCTCCCTAGGTTGAAGTTTGGTCATCTTGCTTATACCAATCACATCCTCTCAGATCTCTTCATGTAGACAGGGTTTAGTGGTCCATTTGGGATTGTGCCGCAGGATGTCTATCCCACCCTCATTATAATAATAAGAAAATATGCCATTTAGCAGACGCTTTTATCCAAAGCGACTTACAGTCATGCGTGCATACATTTTTTTCTTGTGTATGGGTGGTCCCGGGGATCAAACCCACTACCCTGGCGTTACAAGCGCCGTGCTCTACCAGCTGAGCTACAGAGGACCATTATCCATCCGTCTAGCTCTATAGGCCAAGGTAGCATAGATTACAGGTGTGTCGTCAAGCCATAGGTCACAGGTGAGATCCCTCTATAAACCCTAAAAAATAACAACACCATTGTCATAAATAACTATTAAGCCATTTGCTAAGATTTCCACCATTTTGACATGTGGACCTGTTGTCACTCTTACCCTGACAGTTGTCGATACCTCCGGAAACTATTTGGGTCTTATCTGATGTCTTTTACAATTCATGTCAGAATGGCCATATTCTGAAGACACTCTAGCACACAATCAATTAGGATTTACTTTGCTTTTCCCATTGAAGGCCATATTGAGGTTAAATCCATGACTGGAGTTTTTAATTGATAAAAACCAATGACCATCTCATGTTGAACATGCAAGTCACTATGGTGCATTTATTGGTCTCTGTGGCGCTCTCGGGAGGCCATGCCTATGTCTACTTTTACCCGATAGCCTTTATCCCCATACCAAAAGTGCATCTGTAGTCAGGATGGCCGAGCGGTCTAAGGCGCTGCGTTAAGGTCGCAGTCTCTCCTGGAGGCGTGGGTTCAAATCCTACTTCTGACAGTTTTTTAACGCCTCTCAAAGAGGAGTGACGCTGCTTTGTTGTGAAAATAAGATGATAAAATAACTACACACAGTGAAATAACCAGTAGTCATAAACACTCTCTCATTGAAACATTCTGCTCTTGGGCAAATATCTAAGAAAATTAAAAAGAAGCAATACTTCATAAAAATGAACGTGGGGAACATTGCATTACATAAAGTGATGACATTATTATGAGTTACTACATTATCTGTTAGTTATTACATTATCAGCTGAGTTTTGTGTTACCAGCTGAGTTTTGTGTTTGTATAGTTGTCGTGGCCGAGTGGTTAAGGCGATGGACTAGAAATCCATTGGGATTTTCCCGCGCAGGTTTGAATCCTGCCGACAAAGGATTTGCATTATGGTGACGCCTCCCTAGGTTGAAGTTTGGTCATCTTGCTTATACCAATCACATCCTCTCAGATCTCTTCATGTAGACAGGGTTTAGTGGTCCATTTGGGATTGTGCCGCAGGATGTCTATCCCACCCTCATTATAATAATAAGATAATATGCCATTTAGCATACGCTTTTATCCAAAGCGACTTACAGTCATGCGTGCATAATGTTTTTTCTTGTGTATGGGTGGTCCCGGGAATCAAACCCACTACCCTGGCGTTACAAGCGCCGTGCTCTACCAGCTGAGCTACAGAGGACCATTATCCATCCGTCTAGCTCTATAGGCCAAGGTAGCATAGATTACAGGTGTGTCGTCAAGCCATAGGTCACAGGTGAGATCCCTCTATAAACCCTAAAAAATAACAACACCATTGTCATAAATAACTATTAAGCCATTTGCTAAGATTTCCACCATTTTGACATGTGGACCTGTTGTCACTCTTACCCTGACAGTTGTCGATACCTCCGGAAACTATTTGGGTCTTATCTGATGTCTTTTACAATTCATGTCAGAATGGCCATATTCTGAAGACACTCTAGCACACAATCAATTAGGATTTACTTTGCTTTTCCCATTGAAGGCCATATTGAGGTTAAATCCATGACTGGAGTTTTTAATTGATAAAAACCAATGACCATCTCATGTTGAACATGCAAGTCACTATGGTGCATTTATTGGTCTCTGTGGCGCTCTCGGGAGGCCATGCCTATGTCTACTTTTACCCGATAGCCTTTATCCCCATACCAAAAGTGCATCTGTAGTCAGGATGGCCGAGCGGTCTAAGGCGCTGCGTTAAGGTCGCAGTCTCTCCTGGAGGCGTGGGTTCAAATCCCACTTCTGACAGTTTTTTAACGCCTCTCAAAGAGGAGTGACGCTGCTTTGTTGTGAAAATAAGATGATAAAATAACTACACACAGTGAAATAACCAGTAGTTATAAACACTCTCTCATTGAAACATTCTGCTCTTGGGCAAATATCTAAGAAAATTAAAAAGAAGCAATACTTCATAAAAATGAACGTGGGGAACATTGCATTACATAAAGTGATGACATTATTATGAGTTACTACATTATCTGTTAGTTATTACATTATCTTTTGCTGAAGACTATGCCTGCAGGGCCCTTCACTTGTAACCCCCCTCTTGTTTTTCTTTTTATAGTTGTCGTGGCCGAGTGGTTAAGGCGATGGACTAGAAATCTATTGGGATTTTCCCGCGCAGGTTAGAATCCTGCCGACAACGGCTTTGCATTATGGTGACCCCTCCCTAGGTTGAAGTTTGGTCATCTTGCTTATACCAATCACATCCTCTCAGATCTCTTCATGTAGACAGGGTTTAGTGGTCCATTTGGGATTGTGCCGCAGGATGTCTATCCCACCCTCATTATAATAATAAGAAAATATGCCATTTAGCAGATGCTTTTATCCAAAGCGACTTACAGTCATGCGTGCATACATTTTTTTCTTGTGTATGGGTGGTCCCGGGGATCAAACCCACTACCCTGGCGTTACAAGCGCCGTGCTCTACCAGCTGAGCTACAGAGGACCATTATCCATCCGTCTAGCTCTATAGGCCAAGGTAGCATAGATTACAGGTGTGTCGTCAAGCCATAGGTCACAGGTGAGATCCCTCTATAAACCCTAAAAAATAACAACACCATTGTCATAAATAACTATTAAGCCATTTGCTAAGATTTCCACCATTTTGACATGTGGACCTGTTGTCACTCTTACCCTGACAGTTGTCGATACCTCCGGAAACTATTTGGGTCTTATCTGATGTCTTTTACAATTCATGTCAGAATGGCCATATTCTGAAGACACTCTAGCACACAATCAATTAGGATTTACTTTGCTTTTCCCATTGAAGGCCATATTGAGGTTAAATCCATGACTGGAGTTTTTAATTGATAAAAACCAATGACCATCTCATGTTGAACATGCAAGTCACTATGGTGCATTTATTGGTCTCTGTGGCGCTCTCGGGAGGCCATGCCTATGTCTACTTTTACCCGATAGCCTTTATCCCCATACCAAAAGTGCATCTGTAGTCAGGATGGCCGAGCGGTCTAAGGCGCTGCGTTAAGGTCGCAGTCTCTCCTGGAGGCGTGGGTTCAAATCCCACTTCTGACAGTTTTTTAACGCCTCTCAAAGAGGAGTGACGCTGCTTTGTTGTGAAAATAAGATGATAAAATAACTACACACAGTGAAATAACCAGTAGTCATAAACACTCTCTCATTGAAACATTCTGCTCTTGGGCAAATATCTAAGAAAATTAAAAAGAAGCAATACTTCATAAAAATGAACGTGGGGAACATTGCATTACATAAAGTGATGACATTATTATGAGTTACTACATTATCTGTTAGTTATTACATTATCAGCTGAGTTTTGTGTTACCAGCTGAGTTTTGTGTTTGTATAGTTGTCGTGGCCGAGTGGTTAAGGCGATGGACTAGAAATCCATTGGGATTTTCCCACGCAGGTTTGAATCCTGCCGACAAAGGATTTGCATTATGGTGACGCCTCCCTAGGTTGAAGTTTGGTCATCTTGCTTATACCAATCACATCCTCTCAGATCTCTTCATGTAGACAGGGTTTAGTGGTCCATTTGGGATTGTGCCGCAGGATGTCTATCCCACCCTCATTATAATAATAAGATAATATGCCATTTAGCATACGCTTTTATCCAAAGCGACTTACAGTCATGCGTGCATAATTTTTTTTCTTGTGTATGGGTGGTCCCGGGAATCAAACCCACTACCCTGGCGTTACAAGCGCCGTGCTCTACCAGCTGAGCTACAGAGGACCATTATCCATCCGTCTAGCTCTATAGGCCAAGGTAGCATAGATTACAGGTGTGTCGTCAAGCCATAGGTCACAGGTGAGATCCCTCTATAAACCCTAAAAAATAACAACACCATTGTCATAAATAACTATTAAGCCATTTGCTAAGATTTCCACCATTTTGACATGTGGACCTTTGTCACTCTTACCCTGACAGTTGTCGATACCTCCGGAAACTATTTGGGTCTTATCTGATGTCTTTTACAATTCATGTCAGAATGGCCATATTCTGAAGACACTCTAGCACACAATCAATTAGGATTTACTTTGCTTTTCCCATTGAAGGCCATATTGAGGTTAAATCCATGACTGGAGTTTTTAATTGATAAAAACCAATGACCATCTCATGTTGAACATGCAAGTCACTATGGTGCATTTATTGGTCTCTGTGGCGCTCTCGGGAGGCCATGCCTATGTCTACTTTTACCCGATAGCCTTTATCCCCATACCAAAAGTGCATCTGTAGTCAGGATGGCCGAGCGGTCTAATGCGCTGCGTTAAGGTCGCAGTCTCTCCTGGAGGCGTGGGTTCAAATCCCACTTCTGACAGTTTTTTAACGCCTCTCAAAGAGGAGTGACGCTGCTTTGTTGTGAAAATAAGATGATAAAATAACTACACACAGTGAAATAACCAGTAGTTATAAACACTCTCTCATTGAAACATTCTGCTCTTGGGCAAATATCTAAGAAAATTAAAAAGAAGCAATACTTCATAAAAATGAACGTGGGGAACATTGCATTACATAAAGTGATGACATTATTATGAGTTACTACATTATCTGTTAGTTATTACATTATCAGCTGAGTTTTGTGTTACCAGCTGAGTTTTGTGTTTGTATAGTTGTCGTGGCTGAGTGGTTAAGGCGATGGACTAGAAATCAATTGGGATTTTCCCGCGCAGGTTCGAATCCTGCAGACAACGGATTTGCATTATGGTGACGCCTCCCTAGGTTGAAGTTTGGTCATCTTGCTTATACCAATCACATCCTCTCAGATCTCTTCATGTAGACAGGGTTTAGTGGTCCATTTGGGATTGTGCCGCAGGATGTCTATCCCACCCTCATTATAATAATAAGATAATATGCCATTTAGCAGACGCTTTTATCCAAAGCGACTTACAGTCATGCGTGCATAAATTTTTTTCTTGTGTATGGGTGGTCCCGGGAATCAAACCCACTACCCTGGCGTTACAAGCGCCGTGCTCTACCAGCTGAGCTACAGAGGACCATTATCCATCCGTCTAGCTCTATAGGCCAAGGTAGCATAGATTACAGGTGTGTCGTCAAGCCATAGGTCACAGGTGAGATCCCTCTATAAACCCTAAAAAATAACAACACCATTGTCATAAATAACTATTAAGCCATTTGCTAAGATTTCCACCATTTTGACATGTGGACCTGTTGTCACTCTTACCCTGACAGTTGTCGATACCTCCGGAAACTATTTGGGTCTTATCTGATGTCTTTTACAATTCATGTCAGAATGGCCATATTCTGAAGACACTCTAGCACACAATCAATTAGGATTTACTTTGATTTTCCCATTGAAGGCCATATTGAGGTTAAATCCATGACTGGAGTTTTTAATTGATAAAAACCAATGACCATCTCATGTTGAACATGCAAGTCACTATGGTGCATTTATTGGTCTCTGTGGCGCTCTCGGGAGGCCATGCCTATGTCTACTTTTACCCGATAGCCTTTATCCCCATATCAAAAGTGCATCTGTAGTCAGGATGGCCGAGCGGTCTTAGGCGCTGCGTTAAGGTCGCAGTCTCTCCTGGAGGCGTGGGTTCAAATCCCACTTCTGAAAGTTTTTTAACGCCTCTCAAAGAGGAGTGACGCTGCTTTGTTGTGAAAATAAGATGATAAAATAACTACACACAGTGAAATAACCAGTAGTTATAAACACTCTCTCATTGAAACATTCTGCTCTTGGGCAAATATCTAAGAAAATTAAAAAGAAGCAATACTTCATAAAAATGAACGTGGGGAACATTGCATTACATAAAGTGATGACATTATTATGAGTTACTACATTATCTGTTAGTTATTACATTATCAGCTGAGTTTTGTGTTACCAGCTGAGTTTTGTGTTTGTATAGTTGTCGTGGCCGAGTGGTTAAGGCGATGGATTAGAAATCCATTGGGATTTTCCCGCGCAGGTTCGAATCCTGCCGACAACGGATTTGCATTATGGTGACGCCTCCCTAGGTTGAAGTTTGGTCATCTTGCTTATACCAATCACATCCTCTCAGATCTCTTCATGTAGACAGGGTTTAGTGGTCCATTTGGGATTGTGCCGCAGGATGTCTATCCCACCCTCATTATAATAATAAGATAATATGCCATTTAGCAGACGCTTTTATCCAAAGCGACTTACAGTCATGCGTGCATACATTTTTTTCTTGTGTATGGGTGGTCCCGGGGATCAAACCCACTACCCTGGCGTTACAAGCGCCGTGCTCTACCAGCTGAGCTACAGAGGACCATTATCCATCCGTCTAGCTCTATAGGCCAAGGTAGCATAGATTACAGGTGTGTCGTCAAGCCATAGGTCACAGGTGAGATCCCTCTATAAACCCTAAAAAATAACAACACCATTGTCATAAATAACTATTAAGCCATTTGCTAAGATTTCCACCATTTTGACATGTGGACCTGTTGTCACTCTTACCCTGACAGTTGTTGATACCTCCGGAAACTATTTGGGTCTTATCTGATGTCTTTTACAATTCATGTCAGAATGGCCATATTCTGAAGACACTCTAGCACACAATCAATTAGGATTTACTTTGCTTTTCCCATTGAAGGCCATATTGAGGTTAAATCCATGACTGGAGTTTTTAATTGATAAAAACCAATGACCATCTCATGTTGAACATGCAAGTCACTATGGTGCATTTATTGGTCTCTGTGGCGCTCTCGGGAGGCCATGCCTATGTCTACTTTTACCCGATAGCCTTTATCCCCATACCAAAAGTGCATCTGTAGTCAGGATGGCCGAGCGGTCTAAGGCGCTGCGTTAAGGTCGCAGTCTCTCCTGGAGGCGTGGGTTCAAATCCCACTTCTGACAGTTTTTTAACGCCTCTCAAAGAGGAGTGACGCTGCTTTGTTGTGAAAATAAGATGATAAAATAACTACACACAGTGAAATAACCAGTAGTCATAAACACTCTCTCATTGAAACATTCTGCTCTTGGGCAAATATCTAAGAAAATTAAAAAGAAGCAATACTTCATAAAAATGAACGTGGGGAACATTGCATTACATAAAGTGATGACATTATTATGAGTTACTACATTATCTGTTAGTTATTACATTATCAGCTGAGTTTTGTGTTACCAGCTGAGTTTTGTGTTTGTATAGTTGTCGTGGCCGAGTGGTTAAGGCGATGGACTAGAAATCCATTGGGATTTTCCCGCGCAGGTTCGAATCCTGCCGACAAAGGATTTGCATTATGGTGACGCCTCCCTAGGTTGAAGTTTGGTCATCTTGCTTATACCAATCACATCCTCTCAGATCTCTTCATGTAGACAGGGTTTAGTGGTCCATTTGGGATTGTGCCGCAGGATGTCTATCCCACCCTCATTATAATAATAAGATAATATGCCATTTAGCATACGCTTTTATCCAAAGCGACTTACAGTCATGCGTGCATAAATTTTTTTCTTGTGTATGGGTGGTCCCGGGGATCAAACCCACTACCCTGGCGTTACAAGCGCCGTGCTCTACCAGCTGAGCTACAGAGGACCATTATCCATCCGTCTAGCTCTATAGGCCAAGGTAGCATAGATTACAGGTGTGTCGTCAAGCCATAGGTCACAGGTGAGATCCCTCTATAAACCCTAAAAAATAACAACACCATTGTCATAAATAACTATTAAGCCATTTGCTAAGATTTCCACCATTTTGACATGTGGACCTGTTGTCACTCTTACCCTGACGGTTGTCGATACCTCCGGAAACTATTTGGGTCTTATCTGATGTCTTTTACAATTCATGTCAGAATGGCCATATTCTGAAGACACTCTAGCACACAATCAATTAGGATTTACTTTGCTTTTCCCATTGAAGGCCATATTGAGGTTAAATCCATGACTGGAGTTTTTAATTGATAAAAACCAATGACCATCTCATGTTGAACATGCAAGTCACTATGGTGCATTTATTGGTCTCTGTGGCGCTCTCGGGAGGCCATGCCTATGTCTACTTTTACCCGATAGCCTTTATCCCCATACCAAAAGTGCATCTGTAGTCAGGATGGCCGAGCGGTCTAAGGCGCTGCGTTAAGGTCGCAGTCTCTCCTGGAGGCGTGGGTTCAAATCCCACTTCTGACAGTTTTTTAACGCCTCTCAAAGAGGAGTGACGCTGCTTTGTTGTGAAAATAAGATGATAAAATAACTACACACAGTGAAATAACCAGTAGTTATAAACACTCTCTCATTGAAACATTCTGCTCTTGGGCAAATATCTAAGAAAATTAAAAAGAAGCAATACTTCATAAAAATGAACGTGGGGAACATTGCATTACATAAAGTGATGACATTATTATGAGTTACTACATTATCTGTTAGTTATTACATTATCAGCTGAGTTTTGTGTTACCAGCTGAGTTTTGTGTTTGTATAGTTGTCGTGGCCGAGTGGTTAAGGCGATGGACTAGAAATCCATTGGGATTTTCCCGCGCAGGTTCGAATCCTGCCGACAACGGATTTGCATTATGGTGACGCCTCCCTAGGTTGAAGTTTGGTCATCTTGCTTATACCAATCACATCCTCTCAGATCTCTTCATGTAGACAGGGTTTAGTGGTCCATTTGGGATTGTGCCGCAGGATGTCTATCCCACCCTCATTATAATAATAAGATAATATGCCATTTAGCAGACGCTTTTATCCAAAGCGACTTACAGTAATGCGTGCATAAAATTTTTTCTTGTGTATGGGTGGTCCCGGGGATCAAACCCACTACCCTGGCGTTACAAGCGCCGTGCTCTACCAGCTGAGCTACAGAGGACCATTATCCATCCGTCTAGCTCTATAGGCCAAGGTAGCATAGATTACAGGTGTGTCGTCAAGCCATAGGTCACAGGTGAGATCCCTCTATAAACCCTAAAAAATAACAACACCATTGTCATAAATAACTATTAAGCCATTTGCTAAGATTTCCACCATTTTGACATGTGGACCTGTTGTCACTCTTACCCTGACGGTTGTCGATACCTCCGGAAACTATTTGGGTCTTATCTGATGTCTTTTACAATTCATGTCAGAATGGCCATATTCTGAAGACACTCTAGCACACAATCAATTAGGATTTACTTTGCTTTTCCCATTGAAGGCCATATTGAGGTTAAATCCATGACTGGAGTTTTTAATTGATAAAAACCAATGACCATCTCATGTTGAACATGCAAGTCACTATGGTGCATTTATTGGTCTCTGTGGCGCTCTCGGGAGGCCATGCCTATGTCTACTTTTACCCGATAGCCTTTATCCCCATACCAAAAGTGCATCTGTAGTCAGGATGGCCGAGCGGTCTAAGGCGCTGTGTTAAGGTAGCAGTCTCTCCTGGAGGCGTGGGTTCAAATCCCACTTCTAACAGTTTTTTAACGCCTCTCAAAGAGGAGTGACGCTGCTTTGTTGTGAAAATAAGATGATAAAATAACTACACACAGTGAAATAACCAGTAGTTATAAACACTCTCTCATTGAAACATTCTGCTCTTGGGCAAATATCTAAGAAAATTAAAAAGAAGCAATACTTCATAAAAATGAACGTGGGGAACATTGCATTACATAAAGTGATGACATTATTATGAGTTACTACATTATCTGTTAGTTATTACATTATCAGCTGAGTTTTGTGTTACCAGCTGAGTTTTGTGTTTGTATAGTTGTCGTGGCCGAGTGGTTAAGGCGATGGACTAGAAATCCATTGGGATTTTCCCGCGCAGGTTCGAATCCTGCCGACAACGGATTTGCATTATGGTGACGCCTCCCTAGGTTGAAGTTTGGTCATCTTGCTTATACCAATCACATCCTCTCAGATCTCTTCATGTAGACAGGGTTTAGTGGTCCATTTGGGATTGTGCCGCAGGATGTCTATCCCACCCTCATTATAATAATAAGATAATATGCCATTTAGCAGACGCTTTTATCCAAAGCGACTTACAGTCATGCGTGCATAATTTTTTTTCTTGTGTATGGGTGGTCCCGGGGATCAAACCCACTACGCTGGCGTTACAAGCGCCGTGCTCTACCAGCTGAGCTACAGAGGACCATTATCCATCCGTCTAGCTCTATAGGCCAAGGTAGCATAGATTACAGGTGTGTCGTCAAGCCATAGGTCACAGGTGAGATCCCTCTATAAACCCTAAAAAATAACAACACCATTGTCATAAATAACTATTAAGCCATTTGCTAAGATTTCCACCATTTTGACATGTGGACCTGTTGTCACTCTTACCCTGACGGTTGTCGATACCTCCGGAAACTATTTGGGTCTTATCTGATGTCTTTTACAATTCATGTCAGAATGGCCATATTCTGAAGACACTCTAGCACACAATCAATTAGGATTTACTTTGCTTTTCCCATTGAAGGCCATATTGAGGTTAAATCCATGACTGGAGTTTTTAATTGATAAAAACCAATGACCATCTCATGTTGAACATGCAAGTCACTATGGTGCATTTATTGGTCTCTGTGGCGCTCTCGGGAGGCCATGCCTATGTCTACTTTTACCCGATAGCCTTTATCCCCATACCAAAAGTGCATCTGTAGTCAAGATGGCCGAGCGGTCTAAGGCGCTGCGTTAAGGTCGCAGTCTCTCCTGGAGGCGTGGGTTCAAATCCCACTTCTGACAGTTTTTTAACGCCTCTCAAAGAGGAGTGACGCTGCTTTGTTGTGAAAATAAGATGATAAAATAACTACACACAGTGAAATAACCAGTAGTTATAAACACTCTCTCATTGAAACATTCTGCTCTTGGGCAAATATCTAAGAAAATTAAAAAGAAGCAATACTTCATAAAAATGAACGTGGGGAACATTGCATTACATAAAGTGATGACATTATTATGAGTTACTACATTATCTGTTAGTTATTACATTATCAGCTGAGTTTTGTCTTACCAGCTGAGTTTTGTGTTTGTATAGTTGTCGTGGCCGAGTGGTTAAGGCGATGGACTAGAAATCCATTGGGATTTTCCCGCGCAGGTTCGAATCCTGCCGACAACGGATTTGCATTATGGTGACGCCTCCCTAGGTTGAAGTTTGGTCATCTTGCTTATACCAATCACATCCTCTCAGATCTCTTCATGTAGACAGGGTTTAGTGGTCCATTTGGGATTGTGCCGCAGGATGTCTATCCCACCCTCATTATAATAATAAGAAAATATGCCATTTAGCAGACGCTTTTATCCAAAGCGACTTACAGTCATGCGTGCATAATTTTTTTTCTTGTGTATGGGTGGTCCCGGGGATCAAACCCACTACCCTGGCGTTACAAGCGCCGTGCTCTACCAGCTGAGCTACAGAGGACCATTATCCATCCGTCTAGCTCTATAGGCCAAGGTAGCATAGATTACAGGTGTGTCGTCAAGCCATAGGTCACAGGTGAGATCCCTCTATAAACCCTAAAAAATAACAACACCATTGTCATAAATAACTATTAAGCCATTTGCTAAGATTTCCACCATTTTGACATGTGGACCTGTTGTCACTCTTACCCTGACAGTTGTCGATACCTGCGGAAACTATTTGGGTCTTATCTGATGTCTTTTACAATTCATGTCAGAATGGCCATATTCTGAAGACACTCTAGCACACAATCAATTAGGATTTACTTTGCTTTTCCCATTGAAGGCCATATTGAGGTTAAATCCATGACTGGAGTTTTTAATTGATAAAAACCAATGACCATCTCATGTTGAACATGCAAGTCACTATGGTGCATTTATTGGTCTCTGTGGCGCTCTCGGGAGGCCATGCCTATGTCTACTTTTACCCGATAGCCTTTATCCCCATACCAAAAGTGCGTCTGTAGTCAGGATGGCCGAGCGGTCTAAGGCGCTGCGTTAAGGTCGCAGTCTCTCCTGGAGGCATGGGTTCAAATCCTACTTCGGACAATTTTTTAACGCCTCTCAAAGAGGAGTGACGCTGCTTTGTTGTGAAAATAAGATGATAAAATAACTACACACAGTGAAATAACCAGTAGTCATAAACACTCTCTCATTGAAACATTCTGCTCTTGGGCAAATATCTAAGAAAATTAAAAAGAAGCAATACTTCATAAAAATGAACGTGGGGAACATTGCATTACATAAAGTGATGACATTATTATGAGTTACTACATTATCTGTTAGTTATTACATTATCTTTTGCTGAAGACTATGCCTGCAGGGCCCTTCACTTGTAACCCCCCTCTTGTTTTACTTTTTATAGTTGTCGTGGCCGAGTGGTTAAGGCGATGGACTAGAAATCCATTGGGATTTTCCCGCGCAGGTTCGAATCCTGCCGACAACGGATTTGCATTATGGTGACGCCTCCCTAGGTTGAAGTTTGGTCATCTTGCTTATACCAATCACATCCTCTCAGATCTCTTCATGTAGACAGGGTTTAGTGGTCCATTTGGGATTGTGCCGCAGGATGTCTATCCCACCCTCATTATAATAATAAGATAATATGCCATTTAGCAGACGCTTTTATCCAAAGCGACTTACAGTAATGCGTGCATAAAATTTTTTCTTGTGTATGGGTGGTCCCGGGGATCAAACCCACTACCCTGGCGTTACAAGCGCCGTGCTCTACCAGCTGAGCTACAGAGGACCATTATCCATCCGTCTAGCTCTATAGGCCAAGGTAGCATAGATTACAGGTGTGTCGTCAAGCCATAGGTCACAGGTGAGATCCCTCTATAAACCCTAAAAAATAACAACACCATTGTCATAAATAACTATTAAGCCATTTGCTAAGATTTCCACCATTTTGACATGTGGACCTGTTGTCACTCTTACCCTGACGGTTGTCGATACCTCCGTAAACTATTTGGGTCTTATCTGATGTCTTTTACAATTCATGTCAGAATGGCCATATTCTGAAGACACTCTAGCACACAATCAATTAGGATTTACTTTGCTTTTCCCATTGAAGGCCATATTGAGGTTAAATCCATGACTGGAGTTTTTAATTGATAAAAACCAATGACCATCTCATGTTGAACATGCAAGTCACTATGGTGCATTTATTGGTCTCTGTGGCGCTCTCGGGAGGCCATGCCTATGTCTACTTTTACCCGATAGCCTTTATCCCCATACCAAAAGTGCATCTGTAGTCAGGATGGCCGAGCGGTCTAAGGCGCTGTGTTAAGGTAGCAGTCTCTCCTGGAGGCGTGGGTTCAAATCCCACTTCTAACAGTTTTTTAACGCCTCTCAAAGAGGAGTGACGCTGCTTTGTTGTGAAAATAAGATGATAAAATAACTACACACAGTGAAATAACCAGTAGTTATAAACACTCTCTCATTGAAACATTCTGCTCTTGGGCAAATATCTAAGAAAATTAAAAAGAAGCAATACTTCATAAAAATGAACGTGGGGAACATTGCATTACATAAAGTGATGACATTATTATGAGTTACTACATTATCTGTTAGTTATTACATTATCAGCTGAGTTTTGTGTTACCAGCTGAGTTTTGTGTTTGTATAGTTGTCGTGGCCGAGTGGTTAAGGCGATGGACTAGAAATCCATTGGGATTTTCCCGCGCAGGTTCGAATCCTGCCGACAACGGATTTGCATTATGGTGACGCCTCCCTAGGTTGAAGTTTGGTCATCTTGCTTATACCAATCACATCCTCTCAGATCTCTTCATGTAGACAGGGTTTAGTGGTCCATTTGGGATTGTGCCGCAGGATGTCTATCCCACCCTCATTATAATAATAAGATAATATGCCATTTAGCAGACGCTTTTATCCAAAGCGACTTACAGTCATGCGTGCATAATTTTTTTTCTTGTGTATGGGTGGTCCCGGGGATCAAACCCACTACGCTGGCGTTACAAGCGCCGTGCTCTACCAGCTGAGCTACAGAGGACCATTATCCATCCGTCTAGCTCTATAGGCCAAGGTAGCATAGATTACAGGTGTGTCGTCAAGCCATAGGTCACAGGTGAGATCCCTCTATAAACCCTAAAAAATAACAACACCATTGTCATAGATAACTATTAAGCCATTTGCTAAGATTTCCACCATTTTGACATGTGGACCTGTTGTCACTCTTACCCTGACGGTTGTCGATACCTCCGGAAACTATTTGGGTCTTATCTGATGTCTTTTACAATTCATGTCAGAATGGCCATATTCTGAAGACACTCTAGCACACAATCAATTAGGATTTACTTTGCTTTTCCCATTGAAGGCCATATTGAGGTTAAATCCATGACTGGAGTTTTTAATTGATAAAAACCAATGACCATCTCATGTTGAACATGCAAGTCACTATGGTGCATTTATTGGTCTCTGTGGCGCTCTCGGGAGGCCATGCCTATGTCTACTTTTACCCGATAGCCTTTATCCCCATACCAAAAGTGCATCTGTAGTCAAGATGGCCGAGCGGTCTAAGGCGCTGCGTTAAGGTCGCAGTCTCTCCTGGAGGCGTGGGTTCAAATCCCACTTCTGACAGTTTTTTAACGCCTCTCAAAGAGGAGTGACGCTGCTTTGTTGTGAAAATAAGATGATGAAATAACTACACACAGTGAAATAACCAGTAGTTATAAACACTCTCTCATTGAAACATTCTGCTCTTGGGCAAATATCTAAGAAAATTAAAAAGAAGCAATACTTCATAAAAATGAACGTGGGGAACATTGCATTACATAAAGTGATGACATTATTATGAGTTACTACATTATCTGTTAGTTATTACATTATCAGCTGAGTTTTGTCTTACCAGCTGAGTTTTGTGTTTGTATAGTTGTCGTGGCCGAGTGGTTAAGGCGATGGACTAGAAATCCATTGGGATTTTCCCGCGCAGGTTCGAATCCTGCCGACAATGGCTTTGCATTATGGTGACCCCTCCCTAGGTTGAAGTTTGGTCATCTTGCTTATACCAATCACATCCTCTCAGATCTCTTCATGTAGACAGGGTTTAGTGGTCCATTTGGGATTGTGCCGCAGGATGTCTATCCCACCCTCATTATAATAATAAGAAAATATGCCATTTAGCAGACGCTTTTATCCAAAGCGACTTACAGTCATGCGTGCATACATTTTTTTTTTTGTGTATGGGTGGTCCCGGGGATCAAACCCACTACCCTGGCGTTACAAGCGCCGTGCTCTACCAGCTGAGCTACAGAGGACCATTATCCATCCGTCTAGCTCTATAGGCCAAGGTAGCATAGATTACAGGTGTGTCGTCAAGCCATAGGTCACAGGTGAGATCCCTCTATAAACCCTAAAAAATAACAACACCATTGTCATAAATAACTATTAAGCCATTTGCTAAGATTTCCACCATTTTGACATGTGGACCTGTTGTCACTCTTACCCTGACAGTTGTCGATACCTCCGGAAACTATTTGGGTCTTATCTGATGTCTTTTACAATTCATGTCAGAATGGCCATATTCTGAAGACACTCTAGCACACAATCAATTAGGATTTACTTTGCTTTTCCCATTGAAGGCCATATTGAGGTTAAATCCATGACTGGAGTTTTTTATTGATAAAAACCAATGACCATCTCATGTTGAACATGCAAGTCACTATGGTGCATTTATTGGTCTCTGTGGCGCTCTCGGGAGGCCATGCCTATGTCTACTTTTACCCGATAGCCTTTATCCCCATACCAAAAGTGCATCTGTAGTCAGGATGGCCGAGCGGTCTAAGGCGCTGCGTTAAGGTCGCAGTCTCTCCTGGAGGCGTGGGTTCAAATCCCACTTCTGACAGTTTTTTAACGCCTCTCAAAGAGGAGTGACGCTGCTTTGTTGTGAAAATAAGATGATAAAATAACTACACACAGTGAAATAACCAGTAGTCATAAACACTCTCTCATTGAAACATTCTGCTCTTGGGCAAATATCTAAGAAAATTAAAAAGAAGCAATACTTCATAAAAATGAACGTGGGGAACATTGCATTACATAAAGTGATGACATTATTATGAGTTACTACATTATCTGTTAGTTATTGCATTATCTTTTGCTGAAGACTATGCCTGCAGGGCCCTTCACTTGTAACCCCCCTCTTGTTTTTCTTATTATAGTTGTCGTGGCCGAGTGCTTAAGGCGATGGACTAGAAATCCATTGGGATTTTCCCGCGCAGGTTCGAATCCTGCCGACAACGGCTTTGCATTATGGTGACCCCTCCCTAGGTTGAAGTTTGGTCATCTTGCTTATACCAATCACATCCTCTCAGATCTCTTCATGTAGACAGGGTTTAGTGGTCCATTTGGGATTGTGCCGCAGGATGTCTATCCCACCCTCATTATAATAATAAGAAAATATGCCATTTAGCAGACGCTTTTATCCAAAGCGACTTACAGTCATGCGTGCATACATTTTTTTCTTGTGTATGGGTGGTCCCGGGGATCAAACCCACTACCCTGGCGTTACAAGCGCCGTGCTCTACCAGCTGAGCTACAGAGGACCATTATCCATCCGTCTAGCTCTATAGGCCAAGGTAGCATAGATTACAGGTGTGTCGTCAAGCCATAGGTCACAGGTGAGATCCCTCTATAAACCCTAAAAAATAACAACACCATTGTCATAAATACCTATTAAGCCATTTGCTAAGATTTCCACCATTTTGACATGTGGACCTGTTGTCACTCTTACCCTGACAGTTGTCGATACCTCCGGAAACTATTTGGGTCTTATCTGATGTCTTTTACAATTCATGTCAGAATGGCCATATTCTGAAGACACTCTAGCACACAATCAATTAGGATTTACTTTGCTTTTCCCATTGAAGGCCATATTGAGGTTAAATCCATGACTGGAGTTTTTAATTGATAAAAACCAATGACCATCTCATGTTGAACATGCAAGTCACTATGGTGCATTTATTGGTCTCTGTGGCGCTCTCGGGAGGCCATGCCTATGTCTACTTTTACCCGATAGCCTTTATCCCCATACCAAAAGTGCATCTGTAGTCAGGATGGCTGAGCGGTCTAAGGCGTTGCGTTAAGGTCGCAGTCTCTCCTGGAGGCGTAGGTTCAAATCCCACTTCTGACAGTTTTTTAACGCCTCTCAAAGAGGAGTGACGCTGCTTTGTTGTGAAAATAAGATGATAAAATAACTACACACAGTGAAATAACCAGTAGTCATAAACACTCTCTCATTGAAACATTCTGCTCTTGGGCAAATATCTAAGAAAATTAAAAAGAAGCAATACTTCATAAAAATGAACGTGGGGAACATTGCATTACATAAAGTGATGACATTATTATGAGTTACTACATTATCTGTTAGTTATTACATTATCTTTTGCTGAAGACTATGCCTGCAGGGCCCTTCACTTGTAACCCCCCTCTTGTTTTTCTTTTTATAGTTGTCGTGGCCGAGTGGTTAAGGCGATGGACTAGAAATCCATTGGGATTTTCCCGCGCAGGTTCGAATCCTGCCGACAACGGCTTTGCATTATGGTGACCCCTCCCTAGGTTGAAGTTTGGTCATCTTGCTTATACCAATCACATCCTCTCAGATCTCTTCATGTAGACAGGGTTTAGTGGTCCATTTGGGATTGTGCCGCAGGATGTCTATCCCACCCTCATTATAATAATAAGAAAATATGCCATTTAGCAGACGCTTTTATCCAAAGCGACTTACAGTCATGCGTGCATACATTTTTTTCTTGTGTATGGGTGGTCCCGGGGATCAAACCCACTACCCTGGCGTTACAAGCGCCGTGCTCTACCAGCTGAGCTACAGAGGACCATTATCCATCCGTCTAGCTCTATAGGCCAAGGTAGCATAGATTACAGGTGTGTCGTCAAGCCATAGGTCACAGGTGAGATCCCTCTATAAACCCTAAAAAATAACAACACCATTGTCATAAATACCTATTAAGCCATTTGCTAAGATTTCCACCATTTTGACATGTGGACCTGTTGTCACTCTTACCCTGACAGTTGTCGATACCTCCGGAAACTATTTGGGTCTTATCTGATGTCTTTTACAATTCATGTCAGAATGGCCATATTCTGAAGACACTCTAGCACACAATCAATTAGGATTTACTTTGCTTTTCCCATTGAAGGCCATATTGAGGTTAAATCCATGACTGGAGTTTTTAATTGATAAAAACCAATGACCATCTCATGTTGAACATGCAAGTCACTATGGTGCATTTATTGGTCTCTGTGGCGCTCTCGGGAGGCCATGCCTATGTCTACTTTTACCCGATAGCCTTTATCCCCATACCAAAAGTGCATCTGTAGTCAGGATGGCTGAGCGGTCTAAGGCGTTGCGTTAAGGTCGCAGTCTCTCCTGGAGGCGTAGGTTCAAATCCCACTTCTGACAGTTTTTTAACGCCTCTCAAAGAGGAGTGACGCTGCTTTGTTGTGAAAATAAGATGATAAAATAACTACACACAGTGAAATAACCAGTAGTCATAAACACTCTCTCATTGAAACATTCTGCTCTTGGGCAAATATCTAAGAAAATTAAAAAGAAGCAATACTTCATAAAAATGAACGTGGGGAACATTGCATTACATAAAGTGATGACATTATTATGAGTTACTACATTATCTGTTAGTTATTACATTATCTTTTGCTGAAGACTATGCCTGCAGGGCCCTTCACTTGTAACCCCCCTCTTGTTTTTCTTTTTATAGTTGTCGTGGCCGAGTGGTTAAGGCGATGGACTAGAAATCCATTGGGATTTTCCCGCGCAGGTTCGAATCCTGCCGACAACGGCTTTGCATTATGGTGACCCCTCCCTAGGTTGAAGTTTGGTCATCTTGCTTATACCAATCACATCCTCTCAGATCTCTTCATGTAGACAGGGTTTAGTGGTCCATTTGGGATTGTGCCGCAGGATGTCTATCCCACCCTCATTATAATAATAAGATAATATGCCATTTAGCAGACGCTTTTATCCAAAGCGACTTACAGTCATGCGTGCATAATTTTTTTTCTTGTGTATGGGTGGTCCCGGGGATCAAACCCACTACGCTGGCGTTACAAGCGCCGTGCTCTACCAGCTGAGCTACAGAGGACCATTATCCATCCGTCTAGCTCTATAGGCCAAGGTAGCATAGATTACAGGTGTGTCGTCAAGCCATAGGTCACAGGTGAGATCCCTCTATAAACCCTAAAAAATAACAACACCATTGTCATAGATAACTATTAAGCCATTTGCTAAGATTTCCACCATTTTGACATGTGGACCTGTTGTCACTCTTACCCTGACGGTTGTCGATACCTCCGGAAACTATTTGGGTCTTATCTGATGTCTTTTACAATTCATGTCAGAATGGCCATATTCTGAAGACACTCTAGCACACAATCAATTAGGATTTACTTTGCTTTTCCCATTGAAGGCCATATTGAGGTTAAATCCATGACTGGAGTTTTTAATTGATAAAAACCAATGACCATCTCATGTTGAACATGCAAGTCACTATGGTGCATTTATTGGTCTCTGTGGCGCTCTCGGGAGGCCATGCCTATGTCTACTTTTACCCGATAGCCTTTATCCCCATACCAAAAGTGCATCTGTAGTCAAGATGGCCGAGCGGTCTAAGGCGCTGCGTTAAGGTCGCAGTCTCTCCTGGAGGCGTGGGTTCAAATCCCACTTCTGACAGTTTTTTAACGCCTCTCAAAGAGGAGTGACGCTGCTTTGTTGTGAAAATAAGATGATAAAATAACTACACACAGTGAAATAACCAGTAGTTATAAACACTCTCTCATTGAAACATTCTGCTCTTGGGCAAATATCTAAGAAAATTAAAAAGAAGCAATACTTCATAAAAATGAACGTGGGGAACATTGCATTACATAAAGTGATGACATTATTATGAGTTACTACATTATCTGTTAGTTATTACATTATCAGCTGAGTTTTGTCTTACCAGCTGAGTTTTGTGTTTGTATAGTTGTCGTGGCCGAGTGGTTAAGGCGATGGACTAGAAATCCATTGGGATTTTCCCGCGCAGGTTCGAATCCTGCCGACAACGGATTTGCATTATGGTGACGCCTCCCTAGGTTGAAGTTTGGTCATCTTGCTTATACCAATCACATCCTCTCAGATCTCTTCATGTAGACAGGGTTTAGTGGTCCATTTGGGATTGTGCCGCAGGATGTCTATCCCACCCTCATTATAATAATAAGAAAATATGCCATTTAGCAGACGCTTTTATCCAAAGCGACTTACAGTCATGCGTGCATAATTTTTTTTCTTGTGTATGGGTGGTCCCGGGGATCAAACCCACTACCCTGGCGTTACAAGCGCCGTGCTCTACCAGCTGAGCTACAGAGGACCATTATCCATCCGTCTAGCTCTATAGGCCAAGGTAGCATAGATTACAGGTGTGTCGTCAAGCCATAGGTCACAGGTGAGATCCCTCTATAAACCCTAAAAAATAACAACACCATTGTCATAAATAACTATTAAGCCATTTGCTAAGATTTCCACCATTTTGACATGTGGACCTGTTGTCACTCTTACCCTGACAGTTGTCGATACCTGCGGAAACTATTTGGGTCTTATCTGATGTCTTTTACAATTCATGTCAGAATGGCCATATTCTGAAGACACTCTAGCACACAATCAATTAGGATTTACTTTGCTTTTCCCATTGAAGGCCATATTGAGGTTAAATCCATGACTGGAGTTTTTAATTGATAAAAACCAATGACCATCTCATGTTGAACATGCAAGTCACTATGGTGCATTTATTGGTCTCTGTGGCGCTCTCGGGAGGCCATGCCTATGTCTACTTTTACCCGATAGCCTTTATCCCCATACCAAAAGTGCGTCTGTAGTCAGGATGGCCGAGCGGTCTAAGGCGCTGCGTTAAGGTCGCAGTCTCTCCTGGAGGCATGGGTTCAAATCCTACTTCGGACAATTTTTTAACGCCTCTCAAAGAGGAGTGACGCTGCTTTGTTGTGAAAATAAGATGATAAAATAACTACACACAGTGAAATAACCAGTAGTCATAAACACTCTCTCATTGAAACATTCTGCTCTTGGGCAAATATCTAAGAAAATTAAAAAGAAGCAATACTTCATAAAAATGAACGTGGGGAACATTGCATTACATAAAGTGATGACATTATTATGAGTTACTACATTATCTGTTAGTTATTACATTACCAGCTGAGTTTTGTGTTTGTATAGTTGTCGTGGCCGAGTGGTTAAGGCGATGGACTAGAAATCCATTGGGATTTTCCCGCGCAGGTTCGAATCCTGCCGACAACGGATTTGCATTATGGTGACGCCTCCCTAGGTTGAAGTTTGGTCATCTTGCTTATACCAATCACATCCTCTCAGATCTCTTCATGTAGACAGGGTTTAGTGGTCCATTTGGGATTGTGCCGCAGGATGTCTATCCCACCCTCATTATAATAATAAGATAATATGCCATTTAGCAGACGCTTTTATCCAAAGCGACTTACAGTCATGCGTGCATAATTTTTTTTCTTGTGTATGGGTGGTCCCGGGGATCAAACCCACTACCCTGGCGTTACAAGCCCCGTGCTCTACCAGCTGAGCTACAGAGGACCATTATCCATCCGTCTAGCTCTATAGGCCAAGGTAGCATAGATTACAGGTGTGTCGTCAAGCCATAGGTCACAGGTGAGATCCCTCTATAAACCCTAAAAAATAACAACACCATTGTCATAAATAACTATTAAGCCATTTGCTAAGATTTCAACCATTTTGACATGTGGACCTGTTGTCACTCTTACCCTGACAGTTGTCGATACCTCCGGAAACTATTTGGGTCTTATCTGATGTCTTTTACAATTCATGTCAGAATGGCCATATTCTGAAGACACTCTAGCACACAATCAATTAGGATTTACTTTGCTTTTCCCATTGAAGGCCATATTGAGGTTAAATCCATGACTGGAGTTTTTAATTGATAAAAACCAATGACCATCTCATGTTGAACATGCAAGTCACTATGGTGCATTTATTGATCTCTGTGGCGCTCTCGGGAGGCCATGCCTATGTCTACTTTTACCCGATAGCCTTTATCCCCATACCAAAAGTGCGTCTGTAGTCAGGATGGCCGAGCGGTCTAAGGCGCTGCGTTAAGGTCGCAGTCTCTCCTGGAGGCATGGGTTCAAATCCCACTTCGGACAATTTTTTAACGCCTCTCAAAGAGGAGTGACGCTGCTTTGTTGTGAAAATAAGATGATAAAATAACTACACACAGTGAAATAACCAGTAGTCATAAACACTCTCTCATTGAAACATTCTGCTCTTGGGCAAATATCTAAGAAAATTAAAAAGAAGCAATACTTCATAAAAATGAACGTGGGGAACATTGCATTACATAAAGTGATGACATTATTATGAGTTACTACATTATCTGTTAGTTATTACATTATCTTTTGCTGAAGACTATGCCTGCAGGGCCCTTCACTTGTAACCCCCCTCTTGTTTTTCTTTTTATAGTTGTCGTGGCCGAGTGGTTAAGGCGATGGACTAGAAATCCATTGGGATTTTCCCGCGCAGGTTCGAATCCTGCCGACAACGGCTTTGCATTATGGTGACCCCTCCCTAGGTTGAAGTTTGGTCATCTTGCTTATACCAATCACATCCTCTCAGATCTCTTCATGTAGACAGGGTTTAGTGGTCCATTTGGGATTGTGCCGCAGGATGTCTATCCCACCCTCATTATAATAATAAGAAAATATGCCATTTAGCAGACGCTTTTATCCAAAGCGACTTACAGTCATGCGTGCATACATTTTTTTCTTGTGTATGGGTGGTCCCGGGGATCAAACCCACTACCCTGGCGTTACAAGCGCCGTGCTCTACCAGCTGAGCTACAGAGGACCATTATCCATCCGTCTAGCTCTATAGGCCAAGGTAGCATAGATTACAGGTGTGTCGTCAAGCCATAGGTCACAGGTGAGATCCCTCTATAAACCCTAAAAAATAACAACACCATTGTCATAAATAACTATTAAGCCATTTGCTAAGATTTCCACCATTTTGACATGTGGACCTGTTGTCACTCTTACCCTGACGGTTGTCGATACCTCCGTAAACTATTTGGGTCTTATCTGATGTCTTTTACAATTCATGTCAGAATGGCCATATTCTGAAGACACTCTAGCACACAATCAATTAGGATTTACTTTGCTTTTCCCATTGAAGGCCATATTGAGGTTAAATCCATGACTGGAGTTTTTAATTGATAAAAACCAATGACCATCTCATGTTGAACATGCAAGTCACTATGGTGCATTTATTGGTCTCTGTGGCGCTCTCGGGAGGCCATGCCTATGTCTACTTTTACCCGATAGCCTTTATCCCCATACCAAAAGTGCATCTGTAGTCAGGATGGCCGAGCGGTCTAAGGCGCTGCGTTAAGGTCGCAGTCTCTCCTGGAGGCATGGGTTCAAATCCCACTTCGGACAATTTTTTAACGCCTCTCAAAGAGGAGTGACGCTGCTTTGTTGTGAAAATAAGATGATAAAATAACTACACACAGTGAAATAACCAGTAGTCATAAACACTCTCTCATTGAAACATTCTGCTCTTGGGCAAATATCTAAGAAAATTAAAAAGAAGCAATACTTCATAAAAATGAACGTGGGGAACATTGCATTACATAAAGTGATGACATTATTATGAGTTACTACATTATCTGTTAGTTATTACATTATCTTTTGCTGAAGACTATGCCTGCAGGGCCCTTCACTTGTAACCCCCCTCTTGTTTTTCTTTTTATAGTTGTCGTGGCCGAGTGGTTAAGGCGATGGACTAGAAATCCATTGGGATTTTCCCGCGCAGGTTCGAATCCTGCCGACAACGGATTTGCATTATGGTGACGCCTCCCTAGGTTGAAGTTTGGTCATCTTGCTTATACCAATCACATCCTCTCAGATCTCTTCATGTAGACAGGGTTTAGTGGTCCATTTGGGATTGTGCCGCAGGATGTCTATCCCACCCTCATTATAATAATAAGATAATATGCCATTTAGCAGACGCTTTTATCCAAAGCGACTTACAGTCATGCGTGCATAATTTTTTTTCTTGTGTATGGGTGGTCCCGGGGATCAAACCCACTACCCTGGCGTTACAAGCCCCGTGCTCTACCAGCTGAGCTACAGAGGACCATTATCCATCCGTCTAGCTCTATAGGCCAAGGTAGCATAGATTACAGGTGTGTCGTCAAGCCATAGGTCACAGGTGAGATCCCTCTATAAACCCTAAAAAATAACAACACCATTGTCATAAATAACTATTAAGCCATTTGCTAAGATTTCCACCATTTTGACATGTGGACCTGTTGTCACTCTTACCCTGACAGTTGTCGATACCTCCGGAAACTATTTGGGTCTTATCTGATGTCTTTTACAATTCATGTCAGAATGGCCATATTCTGAAGACACTCTAGCACACAATCAAATAGGATTTACTTTGCTTTTCCCATTGAAGGCCATATTGAGGTTAAATCCATGACTGGAGTTTTTAATTGATAAAAACCAATGACCATCTCATGTTGAACATGCAAGTCACTATGGTGCATTTATTGGTCTCTGTGGCGCTCTCGGGAGGCCATGCCTATGTCTACTTTTACCCGATAGCCTTTATCCCCATACCAAAAGTGCGTCTGTAGTCAGGATGGCCGAGCGGTCTAAGGCGCTGCGTTAAGGTCGCAGTCTCTCCTGGAGGCATGGGTTCAAATCCCACTTCGGACAATTTTTTAACGCCTCTCAAAGAGGAGTGACGCTGCTTTGTTGTGAAAATAAGATGATAAAATAACTACACACAGTGAAATAACCAGTAGTCATAAACACTCTCTCATTGAAACATTCTGCTCTTGGGCAAATATCTAAGAAAATTAAAAAGAAGCAATACTTCATAAAAATGAACGTGGGGAACATTGCATTACATAAAGTGATGACATTATTATGAGTTACTACATTATCTGTTAGTTATTACATTATCTTTTGCTGAAGACTATGCCTGCAGGGCCCTTCACTTGTAACCCCCCTCTTGTTTTTCTTTTTATAGTTGTCGTGGCCGAGTGGTTAAGGCGATGGACTAGAAATCCATTGGGATTTTCCCGCGCAGGTTCGAATCCTGCCGACAACGGCTTTGCATTATGGTGACCCCTCCCTAGGTTGAAGTTTGGTCATCTTGCTTATACCAATCACATCCTCTCAGATCTCTTCATGTAGACAGGGTTTAGTGGTCCATTTGGGATTGTGCCGCAGGATGTCTATCCCACCCTCATTATAATAATAAGAAAATATGCCATTTAGCAGACGCTTTTATCCAAAGCGACTTACAGTCATGCGTGCATACATTTTTTTCTTGTGTATGGGTGGTCCCGGGGATCAAACCCACTACCCTGGCGTTACAAGCGCCGTGCTCTACCAGCTGAGCTACAGAGGACCATTATCCAGCCGTCTAGCTCTATAGGCCAAGGTAGCATAGATTACAGGTGTGTCGTCAAGCCATAGGTCACAGGTGAGATCCCTCTATAAACCCTAAAAAATAACAACACCATTGTCATAAATAACTATTAAGCCATTTGCTAAGATTTCCACCATTTTGACATGTGGACCTGTTGTCACTCTTACCCTGACGGTTGTCGATACCTCCGTAAACTATTTGGGTCTTATCTGATGTCTTTTACAATTCATGTCAGAATGGCCATATTCTGAAGACACTCTAGCACACAATCAATTAGGATTTACTTTGCTTTTCCCATTGAAGGCCATATTGAGGTTAAATCCATGACTGGAGTTTTTAATTGATAAAAACCAATGACCATCTCATGTTGAACATGCAAGTCACTATGGTGCATTTATTGGTCTCTGTGGCGCTCTCGGGAGGCCATGCCTATGTCTACTTTTACCCGATAGCCTTTATCCCCATACCAAAAGTGCATCTGTAGTCAGGATGGCCGAGCGGTCTAAGGCGCTGCGTTAAGGTCGCAGTCTCTCCTGGAGGCATGGGTTCAAATCCCACTTCGGACAATTTTTTAACGCCTCTCAAAGAGGAGTGACGCTGCTTTGTTGTGAAAATAAGATGATAAAATAACTACACACAGTGAAATAACCAGTAGTCATAAACACTCTCTCATTGAAACATTCTGCTCTTGGGCAAATATCTAAGAAAATTAAAAAGAAGCAATACTTCATAAAAATGAACGTGGGGAACATTGCATTACATAAAGTGATGACATTATTATGAGTTACTACATTATCTGTTAGTTATTACATTATCTTTTGCTGAAGACTATGCCTGCAGGGCCCTTCACTTGTAACCCCCCTCTTGTTTTTCTTTTTATAGTTGTCGTGGCCGAGTGGTTAAGGCGATGGACTAGAAATCCATTGGGATTTTCCCGCGCAGGTTCGAATCCTGCCGACAACGGATTTGCATTATGGTGACCCCTCCCTAGGTTGAAGTTTGGTCATCTTGCTTATACCAATCACATCCTCTCAGATCTCTTCATGTAGACAGGGTTTAGTGGTCCATTTGGGATTGTGCCGCAGGATGTCTATCCCACCCTCATTATAATAATAAGAAAATATGCCATTTAGCAGACGCTTTTATCCAAAGCGACTTACAGTCATGCGTGCATACATTTTTTTCTTGTGTATGGGTGGTCCCGGGGATCAAACCCACTACCCTGGCGTTACAAGCGCCGTGCTCTACCAGCTGAGCTACAGAGGACCATTATCCATCCGTCTAGCTCTATAGGCCAAGGTAGCATAGATTACAGGTGTGTCGTCAAGCCATAGGTCACAGGTGAGATCCCTCTATAAACCCTAAAAAATAACAACACCATTGTCATAAATAACTATTAAGCCATTTGCTAAGATTTCCACCATTTTGACATGTGGACCTGTTGTCACTCTTACCCTGACGGTTGTCGATACCTCCGTAAACTATTTGGGTCTTATCTGATGTCTTTTACAATTCATGTCAGAATGGCCATATTCTGAAGACACTCTAGCACACAATCAATTAGGATTTACTTTGCTTTTCCCATTGAAGGCCATATTGAGGTTAAATCCATGACTGGAGTTTTTAATTGATAAAAACCAATGACCATCTCATGTTGAACATGCAAGTCACTATGGTGCATTTATTGGTCTCTGTGGCGCTCTCGGGAGGCCATGCCTATGTCTACTTTTACCCGATAGCCTTTATCCCCATACCAAAAGTGCATCTGTAGTCAGGATGGCCGAGCGGTCTAAGGCGCTGCGTTAAGGTCGCAGTCTCTCCTGGAGGCATGGGTTCAAATCCCACTTCGGACAATTTTTTAACGCCTCTCAAAGAGGAGTGACGCTGCTTTGTTGTGAAAATAAGATGATAAAATAACTACACACAGTGAAATAACCAGTAGTCATAAACACTCTCTCATTGAAACATTCTGCTCTTGGGCAAATATCTAAGAAAATTAAAAAGAAGCAATACTTCATAAAAATGAACGTGGGGAACATTGCATTACATAAAGTGATGACATTATTATGAGTTACTACATTATCTGTTAGTTATTACATTATCTTTTGCTGAAGACTATGCCTGCAGGGCCCTTCACTTGTAACCCCCCTCTTGTTTTTCTTATTATAGTTGTCGTGGCCGAGTGCTTAAGGCGATGGACTAGAAATCCATTGGGATTTTCCCGCGCAGGTTCGAATCCTGCCGACAACGGCTTTGCATTATGGTGACCCCTCCCTAGGTTGAAGTTTGGTCATCTTGCTTATACCAATCACATCCTCTCAGATCTCTTCATGTAGACAGGGTTTAGTGGTCCATTTGGGATTGTGCCGCAGGATGTCTATCCCACCCTCATTATAATAATAAGAAAATATGCCATTTAGCAGACGCTTTTATCCAAAGCGACTTACAGTCATGCGTGCATACATTTTTTTCTTGTGTATGGGTGGTCCCGGGGATCAAACCCACTACCCTGGCGTTACAAGCGCCGTGCTCTACCAGCTGAGCTACAGAGGACCATTATCCATCCGTCTAGCTCTATAGGCCAAGGTAGCATAGATTACAGGTGTGTCGTCAAGCCATAGGTCACAGGTGAGATCCCTCTATAAACCCTAAAAAATAACAACACCATTGTCATAAATAACTATTAAGCCATTTGCTAAGATTTCCACCATTTTGACATGTGGACCTGTTGTCACTCTTACCCTGACGGTTGTCGATACCTCCGTAAACTATTTGGGTCTTATCTGATGTCTTTTACAATTCATGTCAGAATGGCCATATTCTGAAGACACTCTAGCACACAATCAATTAGGATTTACTTTGCTTTTCCCATTGAAGGCCATATTGAGGTTAAATCCATGACTGGAGTTTTTAATTGATAAAAACCAATGACCATCTCATGTTGAACATGCAAGTCACTATGGTGCATTTATTGGTCTCTGTGGCGCTCTCGGGAGGCCATGCCTATGTCTACTTTTACCCGATAGCCTTTATCCCCATACCAAAAGTGCATCTGTAGTCAGGATGGCCGAGCGGTCTAAGGCGCTGCGTTAAGGTCGCAGTCTCTCCTGGAGGCATGGGTTCAAATCCCACTTCGGACAATTTTTTAACGCCTCTCAAAGAGGAGTGACGCTGCTTTGTTGTGAAAATAAGATGATAAAATAACTACACACAGTGAAATAACCAGTAGTCATAAACACTCTCTCATTGAAACATTCTGCTCTTGGGCAAATATCTAAGAAAATTAAAAAGAAGCAATACTTCATAAAAATGAACGTGGGGAACATTGCATTACATAAAGTGATGACATTATTATGAGTTACTACATTATCTGTTAGTTATTACATTATCTTTTGCTGAAGACTATGCCTGCAGGGCCCTTCACTTGTAACCCCCCTCTTGTTTTTCTTTTTATAGTTGTCGTGGCCGAGTGGTTAAGGCGATGGACTAGAAATCCATTGGGATTTTCCCGCGCAGGTTCGAATCCTGCCGACAACGGATTTGCATTATGGTGACCCCTCCCTAGGTTGAAGTTTGGTCATCTTGCTTATACCAATCACATCCTCTCAGATCTCTTCATGTAGACAGGGTTTAGTGGTCCATTTGGGATTGTGCCGCAGGATGTCTATCCCACCCTCATTATAATAATAAGAAAATATGCCATTTAGCAGACGCTTTTATCCAAAGCGACTTACAGTCATGCGTGCATACATTTTTTTCTTGTGTATGGGTGGTCCCGGGGATCAAACCCACTACCCTGGCGTTACAAGCGCCGTGCTCTACCAGCTGAGCTACAGAGGACCATTATCCATCCGTCTAGCTCTATAGGCCAAGGTAGCATAGATTACAGGTGTGTCGTCAAGCCATAGGTCACAGGTGAGATCCCTCTATAAACCCTAAAAAATAACAACACCATTGTCATAAATAACTATTAAGCCATTTGCTAAGATTTCCACCATTTTGACATGTGGACCTGTTGTCACTCTTACCCTGACGGTTGTCGATACCTCCGTAAACTATTTGGGTCTTATCTGATGTCTTTTACAATTCATGTCAGAATGGCCATATTCTGAAGACACTCTAGCACACAATCAATTAGGATTTACTTTGCTTTTCCCATTGAAGGCCATATTGAGGTTAAATCCATGACTGGAGTTTTTAATTGATAAAAACCAATGACCATCTCATGTTGAACATGCAAGTCACTATGGTGCATTTATTGGTCTCTGTGGCGCTCTCGGGAGGCCATGCCTATGTCTACTTTTACCCGATAGCCTTTATCCCCATACCAAAAGTGCATCTGTAGTCAGGATGGCCGAGCGGTCTAAGGCGCTGCGTTAAGGTCGCAGTCTCTCCTGGAGGCATGGGTTCAAATCCCACTTCGGACAATTTTTTAACGCCTCTCAAAGAGGAGTGACGCTGCTTTGTTGTGAAAATAAGATGATAAAATAACTACACACAGTGAAATAACCAGTAGTCATAAACACTCTCTCATTGAAACATTCTGCTCTTGGGCAAATATCTAAGAAAATTAAAAAGAAGCAATACTTCATAAAAATGAACGTGGGGAACATTGCATTACATAAAGTGATGACATTATTATGAGTTACTACATTATCTGTTAGTTATTACATTATCTTTTGCTGAAGACTATGCCTGCAGGGCCCTTCACTTGTAACCCCCCTCTTGTTTTTCTTATTATAGTTGTCGTGGCCGAGTGCTTAAGGCGATGGACTAGAAATCCATTGGGATTTTCCCGCGCAGGTTCGAATCCTGCCGACAACGGCTTTGCATTATGGTGACCCCTCCCTAGGTTGAAGTTTGGTCATCTTGCTTATACCAATCACATCCTCTCAGATCTCTTCATGTAGACAGGGTTTAGTGGTCCATTTGGGATTGTGCCGCAGGATGTCTATCCCACCCTCATTATAATAATAAGAAAATATGCCATTTAGCAGACGCTTTTATCCAAAGCGACTTACAGTCATGCGTGCATACATTTTTTTCTTGTGTATGGGTGGTCCCGGGGATCAAACCCACTACCCTGGCGTTACAAGCGCCGTGCTCTACCAGCTGAGCTACAGAGGACCATTATCCATCCGTCTAGCTCTATAGGCCAAGGTAGCATAGATTACAGGTGTGTCGTCAAGCCATAGGTCACAGGTGAGATCCCTCTATAAACCCTAAAAAATAACAACACCATTGTCATAAATAACTATTAAGCCATTTGCTAAGATTTCCACCATTTTGACATGTGGACCTGTTGTCACTCTTACCCTGACGGTTGTCGATACCTCCGTAAACTATTTGGGTCTTATCTGATGTCTTTTACAATTCATGTCAGAATGGCCATATTCTGAAGACACTCTAGCACACAATCAATTAGGATTTACTTTGCTTTTCCCATTGAAGGCCATATTGAGGTTAAATCCATGACTGGAGTTTTTAATTGATAAAAACCAATGACCATCTCATGTTGAACATGCAAGTCACTATGGTGCATTTATTGGTCTCTGTGGCGCTCTCGGGAGGCCATGCCTATGTCTACTTTTACCCGATAGCCTTTATCCCCATACCAAAAGTGCATCTGTAGTCAGGATGGCCGAGCGGTCTAAGGCGCTGCGTTAAGGTCGCAGTCTCTCCTGGAGGCATGGGTTCAAATCCCACTTCGGACAATTTTTTAACGCCTCTCAAAGAGGAGTGACGCTGCTTTGTTGTGAAAATAAGATGATAAAATAACTACACACAGTGAAATAACCAGTAGTCATAAACACTCTCTCATTGAAACATTCTGCTCTTGGGCAAATATCTAAGAAAATTAAAAAGAAGCAATACTTCATAAAAATGAACGTGGGGAACATTGCATTACATAAAGTGATGACATTATTATGAGTTACTACATTATCTGTTAGTTATTACATTATCTTTTGCTGAAGACTATGCCTGCAGGGCCCTTCACTTGTAACCCCCCTCTTGTTTTTCTTTTTATAGTTGTCGTGGCCGAGTGGTTAAGGCGATGGACTAGAAATCCATTGGGATTTTCCCGCGCAGGTTCGAATCCTGCCGACAACGGCTTTGCATTATGGTGACCCCTCCCTAGGTTGAAGTTTGGTCATCTTGCTTATACCAATCACATCCTCTCAGATCTCTTCATGTAGACAGGGTTTAGTGGTCCATTTGGGATTGTGCCGCAGGATGTCTATCCCACCCTCATTATAATAATAAGAAAATATGCCATTTAGCAGACGCTTTTATCCAAAGCGACTTACAGTCATGCGTGCATACATTTTTTTCTTGTGTATGGGTGGTCCCGGGGATCAAACCCACTACCCTGGCGTTACAAGCGCCGTGCTCTACCAGCTGAGCTACAGAGGACCATTATCCATCCGTCTAGCTCTATAGGCCAAGGTAGCATAGATTACAGGTGTGTCGTCAAGCCATAGGTCACAGGTGAGATCCCTCTATAAACCCTAAAAAATAACAACACCATTGTCATAAATAACTATTAAGCCATTTGCTAAGATTTCCACCATTTTGACATGTGGACCTGTTGTCACTCTTACCCTGACGGTTGTCGATACCTCCGTAAACTATTTGGGTCTTATCTGATGTCTTTTACAATTCATGTCAGAATGGCCATATTCTGAAGACACTCTAGCACACAATCAATTAGGATTTACTTTGCTTTTCCCATTGAAGGCCATATTGAGGTTAAATCCATGACTGGAGTTTTTAATTGATAAAAACCAATGACCATCTCATGTTGAACATGCAAGTCACTATGGTGCATTTATTGGTCTCTGTGGCGCTCTCGGGAGGCCATGCCTATGTCTACTTTTACCCGATAGCCTTTATCCCCATACCAAAAGTGCATCTGTAGTCAGGATGGCCGAGCGGTCTAAGGCGCTGCGTTAAGGTCGCAGTCTCTCCTGGAGGCATGGGTTCAAATCCCACTTCGGACAATTTTTTAACGCCTCTCAAAGAGGAGTGACGCTGCTTTGTTGTGAAAATAAGATGATAAAATAACTACACACAGTGAAATAACCAGTAGTCATAAACACTCTCTCATTGAAACATTCTGCTCTTGGGCAAATATCTAAGAAAATTAAAAAGAAGCAATACTTCATAAAAATGAACGTGGGGAACATTGCATTACATAAAGTGATGACATTATTATGAGTTACTACATTATCTGTTAGTTATTACATTATCTTTTGCTGAAGACTATGCCTGCAGGGCCCTTCACTTGTAACCCCCCTCTTGTTTTTCTTATTATAGTTGTCGTGGCCGAGTGCTTAAGGCGATGGACTAGAAATCCATTGGGATTTTCCCGCGCAGGTTCGAATCCTGCCGACAACGGCTTTGCATTATGGTGACCCCTCCCTAGGTTGAAGTTTGGTCATCTTGCTTATACCAATCACATCCTCTCAGATCTCTTCATGTAGACAGGGTTTAGTGGTCCATTTGGGATTGTGCCGCAGGATGTCTATCCCACCCTCATTATAATAATAAGAAAATATGCCATTTAGCAGACGCTTTTATCCAAAGCGACTTACAGTCATGCGTGCATACATTTTTTTCTTGTGTATGGGTGGTCCCGGGGATCAAACCCACTACCCTGGCGTTACAAGCGCCGTGCTCTACCAGCTGAGCTACAGAGGACCATTATCCATCCGTCTAGCTCTATAGGCCAAGGTAGCATAGATTACAGGTGTGTCGTCAAGCCATAGGTCACAGGTGAGATCCCTCTATAAACCCTAAAAAATAACAACACCATTGTCATAAATAACTATTAAGCCATTTGCTAAGATTTCCACCATTTTGACATGTGGACCTGTTGTCACTCTTACCCTGACGGTTGTCGATACCTCCGTAAACTATTTGGGTCTTATCTGATGTCTTTTACAATTCATGTCAGAATGGCCATATTCTGAAGACACTCTAGCACACAATCAATTAGGATTTACTTTGCTTTTCCCATTGAAGGCCATATTGAGGTTAAATCCATGACTGGAGTTTTTAATTGATAAAAACCAATGACCATCTCATGTTGAACATGCAAGTCACTATGGTGCATTTATTGGTCTCTGTGGCGCTCTCGGGAGGCCATGCCTATGTCTACTTTTACCCGATAGCCTTTATCCCCATACCAAAAGTGCATCTGTAGTCAGGATGGCCGAGCGGTCTAAGGCGCTGCGTTAAGGTCGCAGTCTCTCCTGGAGGCATGGGTTCAAATCCCACTTCGGACAATTTTTTAACGCCTCTCAAAGAGGAGTGACGCTGCTTTGTTGTGAAAATAAGATGATAAAATAACTACACACAGTGAAATAACCAGTAGTCATAAACACTCTCTCATTGAAACATTCTGCTCTTGGGCAAATATCTAAGAAAATTAAAAAGAAGCAATACTTCATAAAAATGAACGTGGGGAACATTGCATTACATAAAGTGATGACATTATTATGAGTTACTACATTATCTGTTAGTTATTACATTATCTTTTGCTGAAGACTATGCCTGCAGGGCCCTTCACTTGTAACCCCCCTCTTGTTTTTCTTTTTATAGTTGTCGTGGCCGAGTGGTTAAGGCGATGGACTAGAAATCCATTGGGATTTTCCCGCGCAGGTTCGAATCCTGCCGACAACGGCTTTGCATTATGGTGACCCCTCCCTAGGTTGAAGTTTGGTCATCTTGCTTATACCAATCACATCCTCTCAGATCTCTTCATGTAGACAGGGTTTAGTGGTCCATTTGGGATTGTGCCGCAGGATGTCTATCCCACCCTCATTATAATAATAAGAAAATATGCCATTTAGCAGACGCTTTTATCCAAAGCGACTTACAGTCATGCGTGCATACATTTTTTTCTTGTGTATGGGTGGTCCCGGGGATCAAACCCACTACCCTGGCGTTACAAGCGCCGTGCTCTACCAGCTGAGCTACAGAGGACCATTATCCATCCGTCTAGCTCTATAGGCCAAGGTAGCATAGATTACAGGTGTGTCGTCAAGCCATAGGTCACAGGTGAGATCCCTCTATAAACCCTAAAAAATAACAACACCATTGTCATAAATAACTATTAAGCCATTTGCTAAGATTTCCACCATTTTGACATGTGGACCTGTTGTCACTCTTACCCTGACAGTTGTCGATACCTCCGGAAACTATTTGGGTCTTATCTGATGTCTTTTACAATTCATGTCAGAATGGCCATATTCTGAAGACACTCTAGCACACAATCAATTAGGATTTACTTTGCTTTTCCCATTGAAGGCCATATTGAGGTTAAATCCATGACTGGAGTTTTTAATTGATAAAAACCAATGACCATCTCATGTTGAACATGCAAGTCACTATGGTGCATTTATTGGTCTCTGTGGCGCTCTCGGGAGGCCATGCCTATGTCTACTTTTACCCGATAGCCTTTATCCCCATACCAAAAGTGCATCTGTAGTCAGGATGGCCGAGCGGTCTAAGGCGCTGCGTTAAGGTCGCAGTCTCTCCTGGAGGCATGGGTTCAAATCCCACTTCTGACAGTTTTTTAACGCCTCTCAAAGAGGAGTGACGGTGCTTTGTTGTGAAAATAAGATGATAAAATAACTACACACAGTGAAATAACCAGTAGTCATAAACACTCTCTCATTGAAACATTCTGCTCTTGGGCAAATATCTAAGAAAATTAAAAAGAAGCAATACTTCATAAAAATGAACGTGGGGAACATTGCATTACATAAAGTGATGACATTATTATGAGTTACTACATTATCTGTTAGTTATTACATTATCTTTTGCTGAAGACTATGCCTGCAGGGCCCTTCACTTGTAACCCCCATCTTGTTTTACTTTTTATAGTTGTCGTGGCCGAGTGGTTAAGGCGATGGACTAGAAATCCATTGGGATTTTCCCGCGCAGGTTCGAATCCTGCCGACAACGGATTTGCATTATGGTGACGCCTCCCTAGGTTGAAGTTTGGTCATCTTGCTTATACCAATCACATCCTCTCAGATCTCTTCATGTAGACAGGGTTTAGTGGTCCATTTGGGATTGTGCCGCAGGATGTCTATCCCACCCTCATTATAATAATAAGATAATATGCCATTTAGCAGACGCTTTTATCCAAAGCGACTTACAGTCATGCGTGCATACATTTTTTTCTTGTGTATGGGTGGTCCCGGGGATCAAACCCACTACCCTGGTGTTACAAGCGCCGTGCTCTACCAGCTGAGCTACAGAGGACCATTATCCATCCGTCTAGCTCTATAGGCCAAGGTAGCATAGATTACAGGTGTGTCGTCAAGCCATAGGTCACAGGTGAGATCCCTCTATAAACCCTAAAAAATAACAACACCATTGTCATAAATAACTATTAAGCCATTTGCTAAGATTTCCACCATTTTGACATGTGGACCTGTTGTCACTCTTACCCTGACAGTTGTCGATACCTCCGGAAACTATTTGGGTCTTATCTGATGTCTTTTACAATTCATGTCAGAATGGCCATATTCTGAAGACACTCTAGCACACAATCAATTAGGATTTACTTTGCTTTTCCCATTGAAGGCCATATTGAGGTTAAATCCATGACTGGAGTTTTTAATTGATAAAAACCAATGACCATCTCATGTTGAACATGCAAGTCACTATGGTGCATTTATTGGTCTCTGTGGCGCTCTCGGGAGGCCATGCCTATGTCTACTTTTACCCGATAGCCTTTATCCCCATACCAAAAGTGCATCTGTAGTCAGGATGGCCGAGCGGTCTAAGGCGCTGCGTTAAGGTCGCAGTCTCTCCTGGAGGCATGGGTTCAAATCCCACTTCTGACAGTTTTTTAACGCCTCTCAAAGAGGAGTGACGGTGCTTTGTTGTGAAAATAAGATGATAAAATAACTACACACAGTGAAATAACCAGTAGTCATAAACACTCTCTCATTGAAACATTCTGCTCTTGGGCAAATATCTAAGAAAATTAAAAAGAAGCAATACTTCATAAAAATGAACGTGGGGAACATTGCATTACATAAAGTGATGACATTATTATGAGTTACTACATTATCTGTTAGTTATTACATTATCTTTTGCTGAAGACTATGCCTGCAGGGCCCTTCACTTGTAACCCCCCTCTTGTTTTACTTTTTATAGTTGTCGTGGCCGAGTGGTTAAGGCGATGGACTAGAAATCCATTGGGATTTTCCCGCGCAGGTTCGAATCCTGCCGACAACGGATTTGCATTATGGTGACGCCTCCCTAGGTTGAAGTTTGGTCATCTTGCTTATACCAATCACATCCTCTCAGATCTCTTCATGTAGACAGGGTTTAGTGGTCCATTTGGGATTGTGCCGCAGGATGTCTATCCCACCCTCATTATAATAATAAGATAATATGCCATTTAGCAGACGCTTTTATCCAAAGCGACTTACAGTCATGCGTGCATACATTTTTTTCTTGTGTATGGGTGGTCCCGGGGATCAAACCCACTACCCTGGCGTTACAAGCGCCGTGCTCTACCAGCTGAGCTACAGAGGACCATTATCCATCCGTCTAGCTCTATAGGCCAAGGTAGCATAGATTACAGGTGTGTCGTCAAGCCATAGGTCACAGGTGAGATCCCTCTATAAACCCTAAAAAATAACAACACCATTGTCATAAATAACTATTAAGCCATTTGCTAAGATTTCCACCATTTTGACATGTGGACCTGTTGTCACTCTTACCCTGACAGTTGTCGATACCTCCGGAAACTATTTGGGTCTTATCTGATGTCTTTTACAATTCATGTCAGAATGGCCATATTCTGAAGACACTCTAGCACACAATCAATTAGGATTTACTTTGCTTTTCCCATTGAAGGCCATATTGAGGTTAAATCCATGACTGGAGTTTTTAATTGATAAAAACCAATGACCATCTCATGTTGAACATGCAAGTCACTATGGTGCATTTATTGGTCTCTGTGGCGCTCTCGGGAGGCCATGCCTATGTCTACTTTTACCCGATAGCCTTTATCCCCATACCAAAAGTGCATCTGTAGTCAGGATGGCCGAGCGGTCTAAGGCGCTGCGTTAAGGTCGCAGTCTCTCCTGGAGGCATGGGTTCAAATCCCACTTCTGACAGTTTTTTAACGCCTCTCAAAGAGGAGTGACGGTGCTTTGTTGTGAAAATAAGATGATAAAATAACTACACACAGTGAAATAACCAGTAGTCATAAACACTCTCTCATTGAAACATTCTGCTCTTGGGCAAATATCTAAGAAAATTAAAAAGAAGCAATACTTCATAAAAATGAACGTGGGGAACATTGCATTACATAAAGTGATGACATTATTATGAGTTACTACATTATCTGTTAGTTATTACATTATCTTTTGCTGAAGACTATGCCTGCAGGGCCCTTCACTTGTAACCCCCCTCTTGTTTTACTTTTTATAGTTGTCGTGGCCGAGTGGTTAAGGCGATGGACTAGAAATCCATTGGGATTTTCCCGCGCAGGTTCGAATCCTGCCGACAACGGATTTGCATTATGGTGACGCCTCCCTAGGTTGAAGTTTGGTCATCTTGCTTATACCAATCACATCCTCTCAGATCTCTTCATGTAGACAGGGTTTAGTGGTCCATTTGGGATTGTGCCGCAGGATGTCTATCCCACCCTCATTATAATAATAAGATAATATGCCATTTAGCAGACGCTTTTATCCAAAGCGACTTACAGTCATGCGTGCATACATTTTTTTCTTGTGTATGGGTGGTCCCGGGGATCAAACCCACTACCCTGGCGTTACAAGCGCCGTGCTCTACCAGCTGAGCTACAGAGGACCATTATCCATCCGTCTAGCTCTATAGGCCAAGGTAGCATAGATTACAGGTGTGTCGTCAAGCCATAGGTCACAGGTGAGATCCCTCTATAAACCCTAAAAAATAACAACACCATTGTCATAAATAACTATTAAGCCATTTGCTAAGATTTCCACCATTTTGACATGTGGACCTGTTGTCACTCTTACCCTGACAGTTGTCGATACCTCCGGAAACTATTTGGGTCTTATCTGATGTCTTTTACAATTCATGTCAGAATGGCCATATTCTGAAGACACTCTAGCACACAATCAATTAGGATTTACTTTGCTTTTCCCATTGAAGGCCATATTGAGGTTAAATCCATGACTGGAGTTTTTAATTGATAAAAACCAATGACCATCTCATGTTGAACATGCAAGTCACTATGGTGCATTTATTGGTCTCTGTGGCGCTCTCGGGAGGCCATGCCTATGTCTACTTTTACCCGATAGCCTTTATCCCCATACCAAAAGTGCATCTGTAGTCAGGATGGCCGAGCGGTCTAAGGCGCTGCGTTAAGGTCGCAGTCTCTCCTGGAGGCATGGGTTCAAATCCCACTTCTGACAGTTTTTTAACGCCTCTCAAAGAGGAGTGACGCTGCTTTGTTGTGAAAATAAGATGATAAAATAACTACACACAGTGAAATAACCAGTAGTTATAAACACTCTCTCATTGAAACATTCTGCTCTTGGGCAAATATCTAAGAAAATTAAAAAGAAGCAATACTTCATAAAAATGAACGTGGGGAACATTGCATTACATAAAGTGATGACATTATTATGAGTTACTACATTATCTGTTAGTTATTACATTATCTTTTGCTGAAGACTATGCCTGCAGGGCCCTTCACTTGTAACCCCCCTCTTGTTTTTCTTTTTATAGTTGTCGTGGCCGAGTGGTTAAGGCGATGGACTAGAAATCCATTGGGATTTTCCCGCGCAGGTTCGAATCCTGCCGACAATGGCTTTGCATTATGGTGACCCCTCCCTAGGTTGAAGTTTGGTCATCTTGCTTATACCAATCACATCCTCTCAGATCTCTTCATGTAGACAGGGTTTAGTGGTCCATTTGGGATTGTGCCGCAGGATGTCTATCCCACCCTCATTATAATAATAAGAAAATATGCCATTTAGCAGACGCTTTTATCCAAAGCGACTTACAGTCATGCGTGCATACATTTTTTTCTTGTGTATGGGTGGTCCCGGGGATCAAACCCACTACCCTGGCGTTACAAGCGCCGTGCTCTACCAGCTGAGCTACAGAGGACCATTATCCATCCGTCTAGCTCTATAGGCCAAGGTAGCATAGATTACAGGTGTGTCGTCAAGCCATAGGTCACAGGTGAGATCCCTCTATAAACCCTAAAAAATAACAACACCATTGTCATAAATAACTATTAAGCCATTTGCTAAGATTTCCACCATTTTGACATGTGGACCTGTTGTCACTCTTACCCTGACGGTTGTCGATACCTCCGTAAACTATTTGGGTCTTATCTGATGTCTTTTACAATTCATGTCAGAATGGCCATATTCTGAAGACACTCTAGCACACAATCAATTAGGATTTACTTTGCTTTTCCCATTGAAGGCCATATTGAGGTTAAATCCATGACTGGAGTTTTTAATTGATAAAAACCAATGACCATCTCATGTTGAACATGCAAGTCACTATGGTGCATTTATTGGTCTCTGTGGCGCTCTCGGGAGGCCATGCCTATGTCTACTTTTACCCGATAGCCTTTATCCCCATACCAAAAGTGCATCTGTAGTCAGGATGGCCGAGCGGTCTAAGGCGCTGCGTTAAGGTCGCAGTCTCTCCTGGAGGCATGGGTTCAAATCCCACTTCGGACAATTTTTTAACGCCTCTCAAAGAGGAGTGACGCTGCTTTGTTGTGAAAATAAGATGATAAAATAACTACACACAGTGAAATAACCAGTAGTCATAAACACTCTCTCATTGAAACATTCTGCTCTTGGGCAAATATCTAAGAAAATTAAAAAGAAGCAATACTTCATAAAAATGAACGTGGGGAACATTGCATTACATAAAGTGATGACATTATTATGAGTTACTACATTATCTGTTAGTTATTACATTATCTTTTGCTGAAGACTATGCCTGCAGGGCCCTTCACTTGTAACCCCCCTCTTGTTTTTCTTTTTATAGTTGTCGTGGCCGAGTGGTTAAGGCGATGGACTAGAAATCCATTGGGATTTTCCCGCGCAGGTTCGAATCCTGCCGACAACGGCTTTGCATTATGGTGACCCCTCCCTAGGTTGAAGTTTGGTCATCTTGCTTATACCAATCACATCCTCTCAGATCTCTTCATGTAGACAGGGTTTAGTGGTCCATTTGGGATTGTGCCGCAGGATGTCTATCCCACCCTCATTATAATAATAAGAAAATATGCCATTTAGCAGACGCTTTTATCCAAAGCGACTTACAGTCATGCGTGCATACATTTTTTTCTTGTGTATGGGTGGTCCCGGGGATCAAACCCACTACCCTGGCGTTACAAGCGCCGTGCTCTACCAGCTGAGCTACAGAGGACCATTATCCATCCGTCTAGCTCTATAGGCCAAGGTAGCATAGATTACAGGTGTGTCGTCAAGCCATAGGTCACAGGTGAGATCCCTCTATAAACCCTAAAAAATAACAACACCATTGTCATAAATAACTATTAAGCCATTTGCTAAGATTTCCACCATTTTGACATGTGGACCTGTTGTCACTCTTACCCTGACAGTTGTCGATACCTCCGGAAACTATTTGGGTCTTATCTGATGTCTTTTACAATTCATGTCAGAATGGCCATATTCTGAAGACACTCTAGCACACAATCAATTAGGATTTACTTTGCTTTTCCCATTGAAGGCCATATTGAGGTTAAATCCATGACTGGAGTTTTTAATTGATAAAAACCAATGACCATCTCATGTTGAACATGCAAGTCACTATGGTGCATTTATTGGTCTCTGTGGCGCTCTCGGGAGGCCATGCCTATGTCTACTTTTACCCGATAGCCTTTATCCCCATACCAAAAGTGCATCTGTAGTCAGGATGGCCGAGCGGTCTAAGGCGCTGCGTTAAGGTCGCAGTCTCTCCTGGAGGCATGGGTTCAAATCCCACTTCTGACAGTTTTTTAACGCCTCTCAAAGAGGAGTGACGGTGCTTTGTTGTGAAAATAAGATGATAAAATAACTACACACAGTGAAATAACCAGTAGTCATAAACACTCTCTCATTGAAACATTCTGCTCTTGGGCAAATATCTAAGAAAATTAAAAAGAAGCAATACTTCATAAAAATGAACGTGGGGAACATTGCATTACATAAAGTGATGACATTATTATGAGTTACTACATTATCTGTTAGTTATTACATTATCTTTTGCTGAAGACTATGCCTGCAGGGCCCTTCACTTGTAACCCCCATCTTGTTTTACTTTTTATAGTTGTCGTGGCCGAGTGGTTAAGGCGATGGACTAGAAATCCATTGGGATTTTCCCGCGCAGGTTCGAATCCTGCCGACAACGGATTTGCATTATGGTGACGCCTCCCTAGGTTGAAGTTTGGTCATCTTGCTTATACCAATCACATCCTCTCAGATCTCTTCATGTAGACAGGGTTTAGTGGTCCATTTGGGATTGTGCCGCAGGATGTCTATCCCACCCTCATTATAATAATAAGATAATATGCCATTTAGCAGACGCTTTTATCCAAAGCGACTTACAGTCATGCGTGCATACATTTTTTTCTTGTGTATGGGTGGTCCCGGGGATCAAACCCACTACCCTGGTGTTACAAGCGCCGTGCTCTACCAGCTGAGCTACAGAGGACCATTATCCATCCGTCTAGCTCTATAGGCCAAGGTAGCATAGATTACAGGTGTGTCGTCAAGCCATAGGTCACAGGTGAGATCCCTCTATAAACCCTAAAAAATAACAACACCATTGTCATAAATAACTATTAAGCCATTTGCTAAGATTTCCACCATTTTGACATGTGGACCTGTTGTCACTCTTACCCTGACAGTTGTCGATACCTCCGGAAACTATTTGGGTCTTATCTGATGTCTTTTACAATTCATGTCAGAATGGCCATATTCTGAAGACACTCTAGCACACAATCAATTAGGATTTACTTTGCTTTTCCCATTGAAGGCCATATTGAGGTTAAATCCATGACTGGAGTTTTTAATTGATAAAAACCAATGACCATCTCATGTTGAACATGCAAGTCACTATGGTGCATTTATTGGTCTCTGTGGCGCTCTCGGGAGGCCATGCCTATGTCTACTTTTACCCGATAGCCTTTATCCCCATACCAAAAGTGCATCTGTAGTCAGGATGGCCGAGCGGTCTAAGGCGCTGCGTTAAGGTCGCAGTCTCTCCTGGAGGCATGGGTTCAAATCCCACTTCTGACAGTTTTTTAACGCCTCTCAAAGAGGAGTGACGGTGCTTTGTTGTGAAAATAAGATGATAAAATAACTACACACAGTGAAATAACCAGTAGTCATAAACACTCTCTCATTGAAACATTCTGCTCTTGGGCAAATATCTAAGAAAATTAAAAAGAAGCAATACTTCATAAAAATGAACGTGGGGAACATTGCATTACATAAAGTGATGACATTATTATGAGTTACTACATTATCTGTTAGTTATTACATTATCTTTTGCTGAAGACTATGCCTGCAGGGCCCTTCACTTGTAACCCCCCTCTTGTTTTACTTTTTATAGTTGTCGTGGCCGAGTGGTTAAGGCGATGGACTAGAAATCCATTGGGATTTTCCCGCGCAGGTTCGAATCCTGCCGACAACGGATTTGCATTATGGTGACGCCTCCCTAGGTTGAAGTTTGGTCATCTTGCTTATACCAATCACATCCTCTCAGATCTCTTCATGTAGACAGGGTTTAGTGGTCCATTTGGGATTGTGCCGCAGGATGTCTATCCCACCCTCATTATAATAATAAGATAATATGCCATTTAGCAGACGCTTTTATCCAAAGCGACTTACAGTCATGCGTGCATACATTTTTTTCTTGTGTATGGGTGGTCCCGGGGATCAAACCCACTACCCTGGCGTTACAAGCGCCGTGCTCTACCAGCTGAGCTACAGAGGACCATTATCCATCCGTCTAGCTCTATAGGCCAAGGTAGCATAGATTACAGGTGTGTCGTCAAGCCATAGGTCACAGGTGAGATCCCTCTATAAACCCTAAAAAATAACAACACCATTGTCATAAATAACTATTAAGCCATTTGCTAAGATTTCCACCATTTTGACATGTGGACCTGTTGTCACTCTTACCCTGACAGTTGTCGATACCTCCGGAAACTATTTGGGTCTTATCTGATGTCTTTTACAATTCATGTCAGAATGGCCATATTCTGAAGACACTCTAGCACACAATCAATTAGGATTTACTTTGCTTTTCCCATTGAAGGCCATATTGAGGTTAAATCCATGACTGGAGTTTTTAATTGATAAAAACCAATGACCATCTCATGTTGAACATGCAAGTCACTATGGTGCATTTATTGGTCTCTGTGGCGCTCTCGGGAGGCCATGCCTATGTCTACTTTTACCCGATAGCCTTTATCCCCATACCAAAAGTGCATCTGTAGTCAGGATGGCCGAGCGGTCTAAGGCGCTGCGTTAAGGTCGCAGTCTCTCCTGGAGGCATGGGTTCAAATCCCACTTCTGACAGTTTTTTAACGCCTCTCAAAGAGGAGTGACGGTGCTTTGTTGTGAAAATAAGATGATAAAATAACTACACACAGTGAAATAACCAGTAGTCATAAACACTCTCTCATTGAAACATTCTGCTCTTGGGCAAATATCTAAGAAAATTAAAAAGAAGCAATACTTCATAAAAATGAACGTGGGGAACATTGCATTACATAAAGTGATGACATTATTATGAGTTACTACATTATCTGTTAGTTATTACATTATCTTTTGCTGAAGACTATGCCTGCAGGGCCCTTCACTTGTAACCCCCCTCTTGTTTTACTTTTTATAGTTGTCGTGGCCGAGTGGTTAAGGCGATGGACTAGAAATCCATTGGGATTTTCCCGCGCAGGTTCGAATCCTGCCGACAACGGATTTGCATTATGGTGACGCCTCCCTAGGTTGAAGTTTGGTCATCTTGCTTATACCAATCACATCCTCTCAGATCTCTTCATGTAGACAGGGTTTAGTGGTCCATTTGGGATTGTGCCGCAGGATGTCTATCCCACCCTCATTATAATAATAAGATAATATGCCATTTAGCAGACGCTTTTATCCAAAGCGACTTACAGTCATGCGTGCATACATTTTTTTCTTGTGTATGGGTGGTCCCGGGGATCAAACCCACTACCCTGGCGTTACAAGCGCCGTGCTCTACCAGCTGAGCTACAGAGGACCATTATCCATCCGTCTAGCTCTATAGGCCAAGGTAGCATAGATTACAGGTGTGTCGTCAAGCCATAGGTCACAGGTGAGATCCCTCTATAAACCCTAAAAAATAACAACACCATTGTCATAAATAACTATTAAGCCATTTGCTAAGATTTCCACCATTTTGACATGTGGACCTGTTGTCACTCTTACCCTGACAGTTGTCGATACCTCCGGAAACTATTTGGGTCTTATCTGATGTCTTTTACAATTCATGTCAGAATGGCCATATTCTGAAGACACTCTAGCACACAATCAATTAGGATTTACTTTGCTTTTCCCATTGAAGGCCATATTGAGGTTAAATCCATGACTGGAGTTTTTAATTGATAAAAACCAATGACCATCTCATGTTGAACATGCAAGTCACTATGGTGCATTTATTGGTCTCTGTGGCGCTCTCGGGAGGCCATGCCTATGTCTACTTTTACCCGATAGCCTTTATCCCCATACCAAAAGTGCATCTGTAGTCAGGATGGCCGAGCGGTCTAAGGCGCTGCGTTAAGGTCGCAGTCTCTCCTGGAGGCATGGGTTCAAATCCCACTTCTGACAGTTTTTTAACGCCTCTCAAAGAGGAGTGACGCTGCTTTGTTGTGAAAATAAGATGATAAAATAACTACACACAGTGAAATAACCAGTAGTTATAAACACTCTCTCATTGAAACATTCTGCTCTTGGGCAAATATCTAAGAAAATTAAAAAGAAGCAATACTTCATAAAAATGAACGTGGGGAACATTGCATTACATAAAGTGATGACATTATTATGAGTTACTACATTATCTGTTAGTTATTACATTATCTTTTGCTGAAGACTATGCCTGCAGGGCCCTTCACTTGTAACCCCCCTCTTGTTTTTCTTTTTATAGTTGTCGTGGCCGAGTGGTTAAGGCGATGGACTAGAAATCCATTGGGATTTTCCCGCGCAGGTTCGAATCCTGCCGACAATGGCTTTGCATTATGGTGACCCCTCCCTAGGTTGAAGTTTGGTCATCTTGCTTATACCAATCACATCCTCTCAGATCTCTTCATGTAGACAGGGTTTAGTGGTCCATTTGGGATTGTGCCGCAGGATGTCTATCCCACCCTCATTATAATAATAAGAAAATATGCCATTTAGCAGACGCTTTTATCCAAAGCGACTTACAGTCATGCGTGCATACATTTTTTTTTTTGTGTATGGGTGGTCCCGGGGATCAAACCCACTACCCTGGCGTTACAAGCGCCGTGCTCTACCAGCTGAGCTACAGAGGACCATTATCCATCCGTCTAGCTCTATAGGCCAAGGTAGCATAGATTACAGGTGTGTCGTCAAGCCATAGGTCACAGGTGAGATCCCTCTATAAACCCTAAAAAATAACAACACCATTGTCATAAATAACTATTAAGCCATTTGCTAAGATTTCCACCATTTTGACATGTGGACCTGTTGTCACTCTTACCCTGACAGTTGTCGATACCTCCGGAAACTATTTGGGTCTTATCTGATGTCTTTTACAATTCATGTCAGAATGGCCATATTCTGAAGACACTCTAGCACACAATCAATTAGGATTTACTTTGCTTTTCCCATTGAAGGCCATATTGAGGTTAAATCCATGACTGGAGTTTTTTATTGATAAAAACCAATGACCATCTCATGTTGAACATGCAAGTCACTATGGTGCATTTATTGGTCTCTGTGGCGCTCTCGGGAGGCCATGCCTATGTCTACTTTTACCCGATAGCCTTTATCCCCATACCAAAAGTGCATCTGTAGTCAGGATGGCCGAGCGGTCTAAGGCGCTGCGTTAAGGTCGCAGTCTCTCCTGGAGGCGTGGGTTCAAATCCCACTTCTGACAGTTTTTTAACGCCTCTCAAAGAGGAGTGACGCTGCTTTGTTGTGAAAATAAGATGATAAAATAACTACACACAGTGAAATAACCAGTAGTCATAAACACTCTCTCATTGAAACATTCTGCTCTTGGGCAAATATCTAAGAAAATTAAAAAGAAGCAATACTTCATAAAAATGAACGTGGGGAACATTGCATTACATAAAGTGATGACATTATTATGAGTTACTACATTATCTGTTAGTTATTGCATTATCTTTTGCTGAAGACTATGCCTGCAGGGCCCTTCACTTGTAACCCCCCTCTTGTTTTTCTTATTATAGTTGTCGTGGCCGAGTGCTTAAGGCGATGGACTAGAAATCCATTGGGATTTTCCCGCGCAGGTTCGAATCCTGCCGACAACGGCTTTGCATTATGGTGACCCCTCCCTAGGTTGAAGTTTGGTCATCTTGCTTATACCAATCACATCCTCTCAGATCTCTTCATGTAGACAGGGTTTAGTGGTCCATTTGGGATTGTGCCGCAGGATGTCTATCCCACCCTCATTATAATAATAAGAAAATATGCCATTTAGCAGACGCTTTTATCCAAAGCGACTTACAGTCATGCGTGCATACATTTTTTTCTTGTGTATGGGTGGTCCCGGGGATCAAACCCACTACCCTGGCGTTACAAGCGCCGTGCTCTACCAGCTGAGCTACAGAGGACCATTATCCATCCGTCTAGCTCTATAGGCCAAGGTAGCATAGATTACAGGTGTGTCGTCAAGCCATAGGTCACAGGTGAGATCCCTCTATAAACCCTAAAAAATAACAACACCATTGTCATAAATACCTATTAAGCCATTTGCTAAGATTTCCACCATTTTGACATGTGGACCTGTTGTCACTCTTACCCTGACAGTTGTCGATACCTCCGGAAACTATTTGGGTCTTATCTGATGTCTTTTACAATTCATGTCAGAATGGCCATATTCTGAAGACACTCTAGCACACAATCAATTAGGATTTACTTTGCTTTTCCCATTGAAGGCCATATTGAGGTTAAATCCATGACTGGAGTTTTTAATTGATAAAAACCAATGACCATCTCATGTTGAACATGCAAGTCACTATGGTGCATTTATTGGTCTCTGTGGCGCTCTCGGGAGGCCATGCCTATGTCTACTTTTACCCGATAGCCTTTATCCCCATACCAAAAGTGCATCTGTAGTCAGGATGGCTGAGCGGTCTAAGGCGTTGCGTTAAGGTCGCAGTCTCTCCTGGAGGCGTAGGTTCAAATCCCACTTCTGACAGTTTTTTAACGCCTCTCAAAGAGGAGTGACGCTGCTTTGTTGTGAAAATAAGATGATAAAATAACTACACACAGTGAAATAACCAGTAGTCATAAACACTCTCTCATTGAAACATTCTGCTCTTGGGCAAATATCTAAGAAAATTAAAAAGAAGCAATACTTCATAAAAATGAACGTGGGGAACATTGCATTACATAAAGTGATGACATTATTATGAGTTACTACATTATCTGTTAGTTATTACATTATCTTTTGCTGAAGACTATGCCTGCAGGGCCCTTCACTTGTAACCCCCCTCTTGTTTTTCTTTTTATAGTTGTCGTGGCCGAGTGGTTAAGGCGATGGACTAGAAATCCATTGGGATTTTCCCGCGCAGGTTCGAATCCTGCCGACAACGGCTTTGCATTATGGTGACCCCTCCCTAGGTTGAAGTTTGGTCATCTTGCTTATACCAATCACATCCTCTCAGATCTCTTCATGTAGACAGGGTTTAGTGGTCCATTTGGGATTGTGCCGCAGGATGTCTATCCCACCCTCATTATAATAATAAGAAAATATGCCATTTAGCAGACGCTTTTATCCAAAGCGACTTACAGTCATGCGTGCATACATTTTTTTCTTGTGTATGGGTGGTCCCGGGGATCAAACCCACTACCCTGGCGTTACAAGCGCCGTGCTCTACCAGCTGAGCTACAGAGGACCATTATCCATCCGTCTAGCTCTATAGGCCAAGGTAGCATAGATTACAGGTGTGTCGTCAAGCCATAGGTCACAGGTGAGATCCCTCTATAAACCCTAAAAAATAACAACACCATTGTCATAAATAACTATTAAGCCATTTGCTAAGATTTCCACCATTTTGACATGTGGACCTGTTGTCACTCTTACCCTGACAGTTGTCGATACCTCCGGAAACTATTTGGGTCTTATCTGATGTCTTTTACAATTCATGTCAGAATGGCCATATTCTGAAGACACTCTAGCACACAATCAATTAGGATTTACTTTGCTTTTCCCATTGAAGGCCATATTGAGGTTAAATCCATGACTGGAGTTTTTAATTGATAAAAACCAATGACCATCTCATGTTGAACATGCAAGTCACTATGGTGCATTTATTGGTCTCTGTGGCGCTCTCGGGAGGCCATGCCTATGTCTACTTTTACCCGATAGCCTTTATCCCCATACCAAAAGTGCATCTGTAGTCAGGATGGCCGAGCGGTCTAAGGCGTTGCGTTAAGGTCGCAGTCTCTCCTGGAGGCGTCGGTTCAAATCCCACTTCTGACAGTTTTTTAACGCCTCTCAAAGAGGAGTGACGCTGCTTTGTTGTGAAAATAAGATGATAAAATAACTACACACAGTGAAATAACCAGTAGTCATAAACACTCTCTCATTGAAACATTCTGCTCTTGGGTAAATATCTAAGAAAATTAAAAAGAAGCAATACTTCATAAAAATGAACGTGGGGAACATTGCATTACATAAAGTGATGACATTATTATGAGTTACTACATTATCTGTTAGTTATTACATTATCTTTTGCTGAAGACTATGCCTGCAGGGCCCTTCACTTGTAACCCCCCTCTTGTTTTTCTTTTTATAGTTGTCGTGGCCGAGTGGTTAAGGCGATGGACTAGAAATCCATTGGGATTTTCCCGCGCAGGTTCGAATCCTGCCGACAACGGCTTTGCATTATGGTGACCCCTCCCTAGGTTGAAGTTTGGTCATCTTGCTTATACCAATCACATCCTCTCAGATCTCTTCATGTAGACAGGGTTTAGTGGTCCATTTGGGATTGTGCCGCAGGATGTCTATCCCACCCTCATTATAATAATAAGAAAATATGCCATTTAGCAGACGCTTTTATCCAAAGCGACTTACAGTCATGCGTGCATACATTGTTTTCTTGTGTATGGGTGGTCCCGGGGATCAAACCCACTACCCTGGCGTTACAAGCGCCGTGCTCTACCAGCTGAGCTACAGAGGACCATTATCCATCCGTCTAGCTCTATAGGCCAAGGTAGCATAGATTACAGGTGTGTCGTCAAGCCATAGGTCACAGGTGAGATCCCTCTATAAACCCTAAAAAATAACAACACCATTGTCATAAATAACTATTAAGCCATTTGCTAAGATTTCCACCATTTTGACATGTGGACCTGTTGTCACTCTTACCCTGACAGTTGTCGATACCTCCGGAAACTATTTGGGTCTTATCTGATGTCTTTTACAATTCATGTCAGAATGGCCATATTCTGAAGACACTCTAGCACACAATCAATTAGGATTTACTTTGCTTTTCCCATTGAAGGCCATATTGAGGTTAAATCCATGACTGGAGTTTTTAATTGATAAAAACCAATGACCATCTCATGTTGAACATGCAAGTCACTATGGTGCATTTATTGGTCTCTGTGGCGCTCTCGGGAGGCCATGCCTATGTCTACTTTTACCCGATAGCCTTTATCCCCATACCAAAAGTGCATCTGTAGTCAGGATGGCCGAGCGGTCTAAGGCGCTGCGTTAAGGTCGCAGTCTCTCCTGGAGGCGTGGGTTCAAATCCCACTTCTGACAGTTTTTTAACGCCTCTCAAAGAGGAGTGACGCTGCTTTGTTGTGAAAATAAGATGATAAAATAACTACACACAGTGAAATAACCAGTAGTCATAAACACTCTCTCATTGAAACATTCTGCTCTTGGGCAAATATCTAAGAAAATTAAAAAGAAGCAATACTTCATAAAAATGAACGTGGGGAACATTGCATTACATAAAGTGATGACATTATTATGAGTTACTACATTATCTGTTAGTTATTACATGATCTTTTGCTGAAGACTATGCCTGCAGGGCCCTTCACTGGTAACCCCCCTCTTGTTTTTCTTTTTATAGTTGTCGTGGCCGAGTGGTTAAGGCGATGGACTAGAAATCCATTGGGATTTTCCCGCGCAGGTTTGAATCCTGCCGACAACGGATTTGCATTATGGTGACGCCTCCCTAGGTTGAAGTTTGGTCATCTTGCTTATACCAATCACATCCTCTCAGATCTCTTCATGTAGACAGGGTTTAGTGGTCCATTTGGGATTGTGCCGCAGGATGTCTATCCCACCCTCATTATAATAATAAGATAATATGCCATTTAGCAGACGCTTTTATCCAAAGCGACTTACAGTCATGCGTGCATACATTTTTTTCTTGTGTATGGGTGGTCCCGGGGATCAAACCCACTACCCTGGCGTTACAAGCGCCGTGCTCTACCAGCTGAGCTACAGAGGACCATTATCCATCCGTCTAGCTCTATAGGCCAAGGTAGCATAGATTACAGGTGTGTCGTCAAGCCATAGGTCACAGGTGAGATCCCTCTATAAACCCTAAAAAATAACAACACCATTGTCATAAATACCTATTAAGCCATTTGCTAAGATTTCCACCATTTTGACATGTGGACCTGTTGTCACTCTTACCCTGACAGTTGTCGATACCTCCGGAAACTATTTGGGTCTTATCTGATGTCTTTTACAATTCATGTCAGAATGGCCATATTCTGAAGACACTCTAGCACACAATCAATTAGGATTTACTTTGCTTTTCCCATTGAAGGCCATATTGAGGTTAAATCCATGACTGGAGTTTTTAATTGATAAAAACCAATGACCATCTCATGTTGAACATGCAAGTCACTATGGTGCATTTATTGGTCTCTGTGGCGCTCTCGGGAGGCCATGCCTATGTCTACTTTTACCCGATAGCCTTTATCCCCATACCAAAAGTGCATCTGTAGTCAGGATGGCCGAGCGGTCTAAGGCGCTGCGTTAAGGTCGCAGTCTCTCCTGGAGGCGTGGGTTCAAATCCCACTTCTGACAGTTTTTTAACGCCTCTCAAAGAGGAGTGACGCTGCTTTGTTGTGAAAATAAGATGATAAAATAACTACACACAGTGAAATAACCAGTAGTTATAAACACTCTCTCATTGAAACATTCTGCTCATGGGCAAATATCTAAGAAAATTAAAAAGAAGCAATACTTCATAAAAATGAACGTGGGGAACATTGCATTACATAAAGTGATGACATTATTATGAGTTACTACATTATCTGTTAGTTATTACATTATCTTTTGCTGAAGACTATGCCTGCAGGGCCCTTCACTTGTAACCCCCCTCTTGTTTTTCTTTTTATAGTTGTCGTGGCCGAGTGGTTAAGGCGATGGACTATAAATCCATTTGGATTTTCCCGCGCAGGTTCGAATCCTGCCGACAACGGCTTTGCATTATGGTGACCCCTCCCTAGGTTGAAGTTTGGTCATCTTGCTTATACCAATCACATCCTCTCAGATCTCTTCATGTAGACAGGGTTTAGTGGTCCATTTGGGATTGTGCCGCAGGATGTCTATCCCACCCTCATTATAATAATAAGAAAATATGCCATTTAGCAGACGCTTTTATCCAAAGCGACTTACAGTCATGCGTGCATACATTTTTTTCTTGTGTATGGGTGGTCCCGGGGATCAAACCCACTACCCTGGCGTTACAAGCGCCGTGCTCTACCAGCTGAGCTACAGAGGACCATTATCCATCCGTCTAGCTCTATAGGCCAAGGTAGCATAGATTACAGGTGTGTCGTCAAGCCATAGGTCACAGGTGAGATCCCTCTATAAACCCTAAAAAATAACAACACCATTGTCATAAATAACTATTAAGCCATTTGCTAAGATTTCCACCATTTTAACATGTGGACCTGTTGTCACTCTTACCCTGACAGTTGTCGATACCTCCGGAAACTATTTGGGTCTTATCTGATGTCTTTTACAATTCATGTCAGAATGGCCATATTCTGAAGACACTCTAGCACACAATCAATTAGGATTTACTTTGCTTTTCCCATTGAAGGCCATATTGAGGTTAAATCCATGACTGGAGTTTTTAATTGATAAAAACCAATGACCATCTCATGTTGAACATGCAAGTCACTATGGTGCATTTATTGGTCTCTGTGGCGCTCTCGGGAGGCCATGCCTATGTCTACTTTTACCCGATAGCCTTTATCCCCATACCAAAAGTGCATCTGTAGTCAGGATGGCCGAGCGGTCTAAGGCGCTGCGTTAAGGTCGCAGTCTCTCCTGGAGGCGTGGGTTCAAATCCCACTTCTGACAGTTTTTTAACGCCTCTCAAAGAGGAGTGACGCTGCTTTGTTGTGAAAATAAGATGATAAAATAACTACACACAGTGAAATAACCAGTAGTCATAAACACTCTCTCATTGAAACATTCTGCTCTTGGGCAAATATCTAAGAAAATTAAAAAGAAGCAATACTTCATAAAAATGAACGTGGGGAACATTGCATTACATAAAGTGATGACATTATTATGAGTTACTACATTATCTGTTAGTTATTACATTATCTTTTGCTGAAGACTATGCCTGCAGGGCCCTTCACTGGTAACCCCCCTCTTGTTTTTCTTTTTATAGTTGTCGTGGCCGAGTGGTTAAGGCGATGGACTAGAAATCCATTGGGATTTTCCCGCGCAGGTTTGAATCCTGCCGACAACGGATTTGCATTATGGTGACGCCTCCCTAGGTTGAAGTTTGGTCATCTTGCTTATACCAATCACATCCTCTCAGATCTCTTCATGTAGACAGGGTTTAGTGGTCCATTTGGGATTGTGCCGCAGGATGTCTATCCCACCCTCATTATAATAATAAGATAATATGCCATTTAGCAGACGCTTTTATCCAAAGCGACTTACAGTCATGCGTGCATACATTTTTTTCTTGTGTATGGGTGGTCCCGGGGATCAAACCCACTACCCTGGCGTTACAAGCGCCGTGCTCTACCAGCTGAGCTACAGAGGACCATTATCCATCCGTCTAGCTCTATAGGCCAAGGTAGCATAGATTACAGGTGTGTCGTCAAGCCATAGGTCACAGGTGAGATCCCTCTATAAACCCTAAAAAATAACAACACCATTGTCATAAATACCTATTAAGCCATTTGCTAAGATTTCCACCATTTTGACATGTGGACCTGTTGTCACTCTTACCCTGACAGTTGTCGATACCTCCGGAAACTATTTGGGTCTTATCTGATGTCTTTTACAATTCATGTCAGAATGGCCATATTCTGAAGACACTCTAGCACACAATCAATTAGGATTTACTTTGCTTTTCCCATTGAAGGCCATATTGAGGTTAAATCCATGACTGGAGTTTTTAATTGATAAAAACCAATGACCATCTCATGTTGAACATGCAAGTCACTATGGTGCATTTATTGGTCTCTGTGGCGCTCTCGGGAGGCCATGCCTATGTCTACTTTTACCCGATAGCCTTTATCCCCATACCAAAAGTGCATCTGTAGTCAGGATGGCCGAGCGGTCTAAGGCGCTGCGTTAAGGTCGCAGTCTCTCCTGGAGGCGTGGGTTCAAATCCCACTTCTGACAGTTTTTTAACGCCTCTCAAAGAGGAGTGACGCTGCTTTGTTGTGAAAATAAGATGATAAAATAACTACACACAGTGAAATAACCAGTAGTTATAAACACTCTCTCATTGAAACATTCTGCTCTTGGGCAAATATCTAAGAAAATTAAAAAGAAGCAATACTTCATAAAAATGAACGTGGGGAACATTGCATTACATAAAGTGATGACATTATTATGAGTTACTACATTATCTGTTAGTTATTACATTATCTTTTGCTGAAGACTATGCCTGCAGGGCCCTTCACTTGTAACCCCCCTCTTGTTTTTCTTTTTATAGTTGTCGTGGCCGAGTGGTTAAGGCGATGGACTAGAAATCCATTGGGATTTTCCCGCGCAGGTTCGAATCCTGCCGACAACGGCTTTGCATTATGGTGACCCCTCCCTAGGTTGAAGTTTGATCATCTTGCTTATACCAATCACATCCTCTCAGATCTCTTCATGTAGACAGGGTTTAGTGGTCCATTTGGGATTGTGCCGCAGGATGTCTATCCCACCCTCATTATAATAATAAGAAAATATGCCATTTAGCAGACGCTTTTATCCAAAGCGACTTACAGTCATGCGTGCATACATTTTTTTCTTGTGTATGGGTGGTCCCGGGGATCAAACCCACTACCCTGGCGTTACAAGCGCCGTGCTCTACCAGCTGAGCTACAGAGGACCATTATCCATCCGTCTAGCTCTATAGGCCAAGGTAGCATAGATTACAGGTGTGTCGTCAAGCCATAGGTCACAGGTGAGATCCCTCTATAAACCCTAAAAAATAACAACACCATTGTCATAAATACCTATTAAGCCATTTGCTAAGATTTCCACCATTTTGACATGTGGACCTGTTGTCACTCTTACCCTGACAGTTGTCGATACCTCCGGAAACTATTTGGGTCTTATCTGATGTCTTTTACAATTCATGTCAGAATGGCCATATTCTGAAGACACTCTAGCACACAATCAATTAGGATTTACTTTGCTTTTCCCATTGAAGGCCATATTGAGGTTAAATCCATGACTGGAGTTTTTAATTGATAAAAACCAATGACCATCTCATGTTGAACATGCAAGTCACTATGGTGCATTTATTGGTCTCTGTGGCGCTCTCGGGAGGCCATGCCTATGTCTACTTTTACCCGATAGCCTTTATCCCCATACCAAAAGTGCATCTGTAGTCAGGATGGCCGAGCGGTCTAAGGCGTTGCGTTAAGGTCGCAGTCTCTCCTGCAGGCGTCGGTTCAAATCCCACTTCTGACAGTTTTTTAACGCCTCTCAAAGAGGAGTGACGCTGCTTTGTTGTGAAAATAAGATGATAAAATAACTACACACAGTGAAATAACCAGTAGTCATAAACACTCTCTCATTGAAACATTCTGCTCTTGGGCAAATATCTAAGAAAATTAAAAAGAAGCAATACTTCATAAAAATGAACGTGGGGAACATTGCATTACATAAAGTGATGACATTATTATGAGTTACTACATTATCTGTTAGTTATTACATTATCTTTTGCTGAAGACTATGCCTGCAGGGCCCTTCACTTGTAACCCCCCTCTTGTTTTTCTTTTTATAGTTGTCGTGGCCGAGTGGTTAAGGCGATGGACTAGAAATCCATTGGGATTTTCCCGCGCAGGTTCGAATCCTGCCGACAACGGCTTTGCATTATGGTGACCCCTCCCTAGGTTGAAGTTTGGTCATCTTGCTTATACCAATCACATCCTCTCAGATCTCTTCATGTAGACAGGGTTTAGTGGTCCATTTGGGATTGTGCCGCAGGATGTCTATCCCACCCTCATTATAATAATAAGAAAATATGCCATTTAGCAGACGCTTTTATCCAAAGCGACTTACAGTCATGCGTGCATACATTTTTTTCTTGTGTATGGGTGGTCCCGGGGATCAAACCCACTACCCTGGCGTTACAAGCGCCGTGCTCTACCAGCTGAGCTACAGAGGACCATTATCCATCCGTCTAGCTCTATAGGCCAAGGTAGCATAGATTACAGGTGTGTCGTCAAGCCATAGGTCACAGGTGAGATCCCTCTATAAACCCTAAAAAATAACAACACCATTGTCATAAATAACTATTAAGCCATTTGCTAAGATTTCCACCATTTTGACATGTGGACCTGTTGTCACTCTTACCCTGACAGTTGTCGATACCTCCGGAAACTATTTGGGTCTTATCTGATGTCTTTTACAATTCATGTCAGAATGGCCATATTCTGAAGACACTCTAGCACACAATCAATTAGGATTTACTTTGCTTTTCCCATTGAAGGCCATATTGAGGTTAAATCCATGACTGGAGTTTTTAATTGATAAAAACCAATGACCATCTCATGTTGAACATGCAAGTCACTATGGTGCATTTATTGGTCTCTGTGGCGCTCTCGGGAGGCCATGCCTATGTCTACTTTTACCCGATAGCCTTTATCCCCATACCAAAAGTGCATCTGTAGTCAGGATGGCCGAGCGGTCTAAGGCGCTGCGTTAAGGTCGCAGTCTCTCCTGGAGGCGTGGGTTCAAATCCCACTTCTGACAGTTTTTTAACGCCTCTCAAAGAGGAGTGACGCTGCTTTGTTGTGAAAATAAGATGATAAAATAACTACACACGGTGAAATAACCAGTAGTCATAAACACTCTCTCATTGAAACATTCTGCTCTTGGGCAAATATCTAAGAAAATTAAAAAGAAGCAATACTTCATAAAAATGAACGTGGGGAACATTGCATTACATAAAGTGATGACATTATTATGAGTTACTACATTATCTGTTAGTTATTACATTATCTTTTGCTGAAGACTATGCCTGCAGGGCCCTTCACTTGTAACCCCCCTCTTGTTTTTCTTTTTATAGTTGTCGTGGCCGAGTGGTTAAGGCGATGGACTAGAAATCCATTGGGATTTTCCCGCGCAGGTTCGAATCCTGCCGACAACGGCTTTGCATTATGGTGACCCCTCCCTAGGTTGAAGTTTGTTCATCTTGCTTATACCAATCACATCCTCTCAGATCTCTTCATGTAGACAGGGTTTAGTGGTCCATTTGGGATTGTGCCGCAGGATGTCTATCCCACCCTCATTATAATAATAAGAAAATATGCCATTTAGCAGACGCTTTTATCCAAAGCGACTTACAGTCATGCGTGCATAAATTTTTTTCTTGTGTATGGGTGGTCCCGGGGATCAAACCCACTACCCTGGCGTTACAAGCGCCGTGCTCTACCAGCTGAGCTACAGAGGACCATTATCCATCTGTCTAGCTCTATAGGCCAAGGTAGCATAGATTACAGGTGTGTCGTCAAGCCATAGGTCACAGGTGAGATCCCTCTATAAACCCTAAAAAATAACAACACCATTGTCATAAATAACTATTAAGCCATTTGCTAAGATTTCCACCATTTTGACATGTGGACCTGTTGTCACTCTTACCCTGACAGTTGTCGATACCTCCGGAAACTATTTGGGTCTTATCTGATGTCTTTTACAATTCATGTCAGAATGGCCATATTCTGAAGACACTCTAGCACACAATCAATTAGGATTTACTTTGCTTTTCCCATTGAAGGCCATATTGAGGTTAAATCCATGACTGGAGTTTTTAATTGATAAAAACCAATGACCATCTCATGTTGAACATGCAAGTCACTATGGTGCATTTATTGGTCTCTGTGGCGCTCTCGGGAGGCCATGCCTATGTCTACTTTTACCCGATAGCCTTTATCCCCATACCAAAAGTGCATCTGTAGTCAGGATGGCCGAGCGGTCTAAGGCGCTGCGTTAAGGTCGCAGTCTCTCCTGGAGGCGTGGGTTCAAATCCCACTTCTGACAGTTTTTTAACGCCTCTCAAAGAGGAGTGACGCTGCTTTGTTGTGAAAATAAGATGATAAAATAACTACACACAGTGAAATAACCAGTAGTCATAAACACTCTCTCATTGAAACATTCTGCTCTTGGGCAAATATCTAAGAAAATTAAAAAGAAGCAATACTTCATAAAAATGAACGTGGGGAACATTGCATTACATAAAGTGATGACATTATTATGAGTTACTACATTATCTGTTAGTTATTACATGATCTTTTGCTGAAGACTATGCCTGCAGGGCCCTTCACTGGTAACCCCCCTCTTGTTTTTCTTTTTATAGTTGTCGTGGCCGAGTGGTTAAGGCGATGGACTAGAAATCCATTGGGATTTTCCCGCGCAGGTTTGAATCCTGCCGACAACGGATTTGCATTATGGTGACGCCTCCCTAGGTTGAAGTTTGGTCATCTTGCTTATACCAATCACATCCTCTCAGATCTCTTCATGTAGACAGGGTTTAGTGGTCCATTTGAGATTGTGCCGCAGGATGTCTATCCCACCCTCATTATAATAATAAGATAATATGCCATTTAGCAGACGCTTTTATCCAAAGCGACTTACAGTCATGCGTGCATACATTTTTTTCTTGTGTATGGGTGGTCCCGGGGATCAAACCCACTACCCTGGCGTTACAAGCGCCGTGCTCTACCAGCTGAGCTACAGAGGACCATTATCCATCCGTCTAGCTCTATAGGCCAAGGTAGCATAGATTACAGGTGTGTCGTCAAGCCATAGGTCACAGGTGAGATCCCTCTATAAACCCTAAAAAATAACAACACCATTGTCATAAATACCTATTAAGCCATTTGCTAAGATTTCCACCATTTTGACATGTGGACCTGTTGTCACTCTTACCCTGACAGTTGTCGATACCTCCGGAAACTATTTGGGTCTTATCTGATGTCTTTTACAATTCATGTCAGAATGGCCATATTCTGAAGACACTCTAGCACACAATCAATTAGGATTTACTTTGCTTTTCCCATTGAAGGCCATATTGAGGTTAAATCCATGACTGGAGTTTTTAATTGATAAAAACCAATGACCATCTCATGTTGAACATGCAAGTCACTATGGTGCATTTATTGGTCTCTGTGGCGCTCTCGGGAGGCCATGCCTATGTCTACTTTTACCCGATAGCCTTTATCCCCATACCAAAAGTGCATCTGTAGTCAGGATGGCCGAGCGGTCTAAGGCGCTGCGTTAAGGTCGCAGTCTCTCCTGGAGGCGTGGGTTCAAATCCCACTTCTGACAGTTTTTTAACGCCTCTCAAAGAGGAGTGACGCTGCTTTGTTGTGAAAATAAGATGATAAAATAACTACACACAGTGAAATAACCAGTAGTCATAAACACTCTCTCATTGAAACATTCTGCTCTTGGGCAAATATCTAAGAAAATTAAAAAGAAGCAATACTTCATAAAAATGAACGTGGGGAACATTGCATTACATAAAGTGATGACATTATTATGAGTTACTACATTATCTGTTAGTTATTACATTATCTTTTGCTGAAGACTATGCCTGCAGGGCCCTTCACTTGTAACCCCCCTCTTGTTTTTCTTTTTATAGTTGTCGTGGCCGAGTGGTTAAGGCGATGGACTAGAAATCCATTGGGATTTTCCCGCGCAGGTTCGAATCCTGCCGACAACGGCTTTGCATTATGGTGACGCCTCCCTAGGTTGAAGTTTGGTCATCTTGCTTATACCAATCACATCCTCTCAGATCTCTTCATGTAGACAGGGTTTAGTGGTCCATTTGGGATTGTGCCGCAGGATGTCTATCCCACCCTCATTATAATAATAAGATAATATGCCATTTAGCAGACGCTTTTATCCAAAGCGACTTACAGTCATGCGTGCATACATTTTTTTCTTGTGTATGGGTGGTCCCGGGGATCAAACCCACTACCCTGGCGTTACAAGCGCCGTGCTCTACCAGCTGAGCTACAGAGGACCATTATCCATCCGTCTAGCTCTATAGGCCAAGGTAGCATAGATTACAGGTGTGTCGTCAAGCCATAGGTCACAGGTGAGATCCCTCTATAAACCCTAAAAAATAACAACACCATTGTCATAAATACCTATTAAGCCATTTGCTAAGATTTCCACCATTTTGACATGTGGACCTGTTGTCACTCTTACCCTGACAGTTGTCGATACCTCCGGAAACTATTTGGGTCTTATCTGATGTCTTTTACAATTCATGTCAGAATGGCCATATTCTGAAGACACTCTAGCACACAATCAATTAGGATTTACTTTGCTTTTCCCATTGAAGGCCATATTGAGGTTAAATCCATGACTGGAGTTTTTAATTGATAAAAACCAATGACCATCTCATGTTGAACATGCAAGTCACTATGGTGCATTTATTGGTCTCTGTGGCGCTCTCGGGAGGCCATGCCTATGTCTACTTTTACCCGATAGCCTTTATCCCCATACCAAAAGTGCATCTGTAGTCAGGATGGCCGAGCGGTCTAAGGCGCTGCGTTAAGGTCGCAGTCTCTCCTGGAGGCTTGGGTTCAAATCCCACTTCTGACAGTTTTTTAACGCCTCTCAAAGAGGAGTGACGCTGCTTTGTTGTGAAAATAAGATGATAAAATAACTACACACAGTGAAATAACCAGTAGTTATAAACACTCTCTCATTGAAACATTCTGCTCTTGGGCAAATATCTAAGAAAATTAAAAAGAAGCAATACTTCATAAAAATGAACGTGGGGAACATTGCATTACATAAAGTGATGACATTATTATGAGTTACTACATTATCTGTTAGTTATTACATTATCTTTTGCTGAAGACTATGCCTGCAGGGCCCTTCACTTGTAACCCCCCTCTTGTTTTTCTTTTTATAGTTGTCGTGGCCGAGTGGTTAAGGCGATGGACTAGAAATCCATTGGGATTTTCCCGCGCAGGTTCGAATCCTGCCGACAACGGATTTGCATTATGGTGACGCCTCCCTAGGTTGAAGTTTGGTCATCTTGCTTATACCAATCACATCCTCTCAGATCTCTTCATGTAGACAGGGTTTAGTGGTCCATTTGGGATTGTGCCGCAGGATGTCTATCCCACCCTCATTATAATAATAAGATAATATGCCATTTAGCAGACGCTTTTATCCAAAGCGACTTACAGTCATGCGTGCATACATTTTTTTCTTGTGTATGGGTGGTCCCGGGGATCAAACCCACTACCCTGGCGTTACAAGCGCAGTGCTCTACCAGCTGAGCTACAGAGGACCATTATCCATCCGTCTAGCTCTATAGGCCAAGGTAGCATAGATTACAGGTGTGTCGTCAAGCCATAGGTCACAGGTGAGATCCCTCTATAAACCCTAAAAAATAACAACACCATTGTCATAAATACCTATTAAGCCATTTGCTAAGATTTCCACCATTTTGACATGTGGACCTGTTGTCACTCTTACCCTGACAGTTGTCGATACCTCCGGAAACTATTTGGGTCTTATCTGATGTCTTTTACAATTCATGTCAGAATGGCCATATTCTGAAGACACTCTAGCACACAATCAATTAGGATTTACTTTGCTTTTCCCATTGAAGGCCATATTGAGGTTAAATCCATGACTGGAGTTTTTAATTGATAAAAACCAATGACCATCTCATGTTGAACATGCAAGTCACTATGGTGCATTTATTGGTCTCTGTGGCGCTCTCGGGAGGCCATGCCTATGTCTACTTTTACCCGATAGCCTTTATCCCCATACCAAAAGTGCATCTGTAGTCAGGATGGCCGAGCGGTCTAAGGCGCTGCGTTAAGGTCGCAGTCTCTCCTGGAGGCTTGGGTTCAAATCCCACTTCTGACAGTTTTTTAACGCCTCTCAAAGAGGAGTGACGCTGCTTTGTTGTGAAAATAAGATGATAAAATAACTACACACAGTGAAATAACCAGTAGTTATAAACACTCTCTCATTGAAACATTCTGCTCTTGGGCAAATATCTAAGAAAATTAAAAAGAAGCAATACTTCATAAAAATGAACGTGGGGAACATTGCATTACATAAAGTGATGACATTATTATGAGTTACTACATTATCTGTTAGTTATTACATTATCTTTTGCTGAAGACTATGCCTGCAGGGCCCTTCACTTGTAACCCCCCTCTTGTTTTTCTTTTTATAGTTGTCGTGGCCGAGTGGTTAAGGCGATGGACTAGAAATCCATTGGGATTTTCCCGCGCAGGTTCGAATCCTGCCGACAACGGCTTTGCATTATGGTGACCCCTCCCTAGGTTGAAGTTTGGTCATCTTGCTTATACCAATCACATCCTCTCAGATCTCTTCATGTAGACAGGGTTTAGTGGTCCATTTGGGATTGTGCCACAGGATGTCTATCCCACCCTCATTATAATAATAAGAAAATATGCCATTTAGCAGACGCTTTTATCCAAAGCGACTTACAGTCATGCGTGCATACATTTTTTTCTTGTGTATGGGTGGTCCCGGGGATCAAACCCACTACCCTGGCGTTACAAGCGCCGTGCTCTACCAGCTGAGCTACAGAGGACCATTATCCATCCGTCTAGCTCTATAGGCCAAGGTAGCATAGATTACAGGTGTGTCGTCAAGCCATAGGTCACAGGTGAGATCCCTCTATAAACCCTAAAAAATAACAACACCATTGTCATAAATACCTATTAAGCCATTTGCTAAGATTTCCACCATTTTGACATGTGGACCTGTTGTCACTCTTACCCTGACAGTTGTCGATACCTCCGGAAACTATTTGGGTCTTATCTGATGTCTTTTACAATTCATGTCAGAATGGCCATATTCTGAAGACACTCTAGCACACAATCAATTAGGATTTACTTTGCTTTTCCCATTGAAGGCCATATTGAGGTTAAATCCATGACTGGAGTTTTTAATTGATAAAAACCAATGACCATCTCATGTTGAACATGCAAGTCACTATGGTGCATTTATTGGTCTCTGTGGCGCTCTCGGGAGGCCATGCCTATGTCTACTTTTACCCGATAGCCTTTATCCCCATACCAAAAGTGCATCTGTAGTCAGGATGGCCGAGCGGTCTAAGGCGTTGCGTTAAGGTCGCAGTCTCTCCTGGAGGCGTCGGTTCAAATCCCACTTCTGACAGTTTTTTAACGCCTCTCAAAGAGGAGTGACGCTGCTTTGTTGTGAAAATAAGATGATAAAATAACTACACACAGTGAAATAACCAGTAGTCATAAACACTCTCTCATTGAAACATTCTGCTCTTGGGCAAATATCTAAGAAAATTAAAAAGAAGCAATACTTCATAAAAATGAACGTGGGGAACATTGCATTACATAAAGTGATGACATTATTATGAGTTACTACATTATCTGTTAGTTATTACATTATCTTTTGCTGAAGACTATGCCTGCAGGGCCCTTCACTTGTAACCCCCCTCTTGTTTTTCTTTTTATAGTTGTCGTGGCCGAGTGGTTAAGGCGATGGACTAGAAATCCATTGGGATTTTCCCGCGCAGGTTCGAATCCTGCCGACAACGGCTTTGCATTATGGTGACCCCTCCCTAGGTTGAAGTTTGGTCATCTTGCTTATACCAATCACATCCTCTCAGATCTCTTCATGTAGACAGGGTTTAGTGGTCCATTTGGGATTGTGCCGCAGGATGTCTATCCCACCCTCATTATAATAATAAGAAAATATGCCATTTAGCAGACGCTTTTATCCAAAGCGACTTACAGTCATGCGTGCATACATTTTTTTCTTGTGTATGGGTGGTCCCGGGGATCAAACCCACTACCCTGGCGTTACAAGCGCCGTGCTCTACCAGCTGAGCTACAGAGGACCATTATCCATCCGTCTAGCTCTATAGGCCAAGGTAGCATAGATTACAGGTGTGTCGTCAAGCCATAGGTCACAGGTGAGATCCCTCTATAAACCCTAAAAAATAACAACACCATTGTCATAAATAACTATTAAGCCATTTGCTAAGATTTCCACCATTTTGACATGTGGACCTGTTGTCACTCTTACCCTGACAGTTGTCGATACCTCCGGAAACTATTTGGGTCTTATCTGATGTCTTTTACAATTCATGTCAGAATGGCCATATTCTGAAGACACTCTAGCACACAATCAATTAGGATTTACTTTGCTTTTCCCATTGAAGGCCATATTGAGGTTAAATCCATGACTGGAGTTTTTAATTGATAAAAACCAATGACCATCTCATGTTGAACATGCAAGTCACTATGGTGCATTTATTGGTCTCTGTGGCGCTCTCGGGAGGCCATGCCTATGTCTACTTTTACCCGATAGCCTTTATCCCCATACCAAAAGTGCATCTGTAGTCAGGATGGCCGAGCGGTCTAAGGCGCTGCGTTAAGGTCGCAGTCTCTCCTGGAGGCGTGGGTTCAAATCCCACTTCTGACAGTTTTTTAACGCCTCTCAAAGAGGAGTGACGCTGCTTTGTTGTGAAAATAAGATGATAAAATAACTACACACAGTGAAATAACCAGTAGTCATAAACACTCTCTCATTGAAACATTCTGCTCTTGGGCAAATATCTAAGAAAATTAAAAAGAAGCAATACTTCATAAAAATGAACGTGGGGAACATTGCATTACATAAAGTGATGACATTATTATGAGTTACTACATTATCTGTTAGTTATTACATGATCTTTTGCTGAAGACTATGCCTGCAGGGCCCTTCACTGGTAACCCCCCTCTTGTTTTTCTTTTTATAGTTGTCGTGGCCGAGTGGTTAAGGCGATGGACTAGAAATCCATTGGGATTTTCCCGCGCAGGTTTGAATCCTGCCGACAACGGATTTGCATTATGGTGACGCCTCCCTAGGTTGAAGTTTGGTCATCTTGCTTATACCAATCACATCCTCTCAGATCTCTTCATGTAGACAGGGTTTAGTGGTCCATTTGGGATTGTGCCGCAGGATGTCTATCCCACCCTCATTATAATAATAAGATAATATGCCATTTAGCAGACGCTTTTATCCAAAGCGACTTACAGTCATGCGTGCATACATTTTTTTCTTGTGTATGGGTGGTCCCGGGGATCAAACCCACTACCCTGGCGTTACAAGCGCCGTGCTCTACCAGCTGAGCTACAGAGGACCATTATCCATCCGTCTAGCTCTATAGGCCAAGGTAGCATAGATTACAGGTGTGTCGTCAAGCCATAGGTCACAGGTGAGATCCCTCTATAAACCCTAAAAAATAACAACACCATTGTCATAAATACCTATTAAGCCATTTGCTAAGATTTCCACCATTTTGACATGTGGACCTGTTGTCACTCTTACCCTGACAGTTGTCGATACCTCCGGAAACTATTTGGGTCTTATCTGATGTCTTTTACAATTCATGTCAGAATGGCCATATTCTGAAGACACTCTAGCACACAATCAATTAGGATTTACTTTGCTTTTCCCATTGAAGGCCATATTGAGGTTAAATCCATGACTGGAGTTTTTAATTGATAAAAACCAATGACCATCTCATGTTGAACATGCAAGTCACTATGGTGCATTTATTGGTCTCTGTGGCGCTCTCGGGAGGCCATGCCTATGTCTACTTTTACCCGATAGCCTTTATCCCCATACCAAAAGTGCATCTGTAGTCAGGATGGCCGAGCGGTCTAAGGCGCTGCGTTAAGGTCGCAGTCTCTCCTGGAGGCGTGGGTTCAAATCCCACTTCTGACAGTTTTTTAACGCCTCTCAAAGAGGAGTGACGCTGCTTTGTTGTGAAAATAAGATGATAAAATAACTACACACAGTGAAATAACCAGTAGTTATAAACACTCTCTCATTGAAACATTCTGCTCTTGGGCAAATATCTAAGAAAATTAAAAAGAAGCAATACTTCATAAAAATGAACGTGGGGAACATTGCATTACATAAAGTGATGACATTATTATGAGTTACTACATTATCTGTTAGTTATTACATTATCTTTTGCTGAAGACTATGCCTGCAGGGCCCTTCACTTGTAACCCCCCTCTTGTTTTTCTTTTTATAGTTGTCGTGGCCGAGTGGTTAAGGCGATGGACTAGAAATCCATTGGGATTTTCCCGCGCAGGTTCGAATCCTGCAGACAACGGCTTTGCATTATGGTGACCCCTCCCTAGGTTGAAGTTTGGTCATCTTGCTTATACCAATCACATCCTCTCAGATCTCTTCATGTAGACAGGGTTTAGTGGTCCATTTGGGATTGTGCCGCAGGATGTCTATCCCACCCTCATTATAATAATAAGAAAATATGCCATTTAGCAGACGCTTTTATCCAAAGCGACTTACAGTCATGCGTGCATACATTTTTTTCTTGTGTATGGGTGGTCCCGGGGATCAAACCCACTACCCTGGCGTTACAAGCGCCGTGCTCTACCAGCTGAGCTACAGAGGACCATTATCCATCCGTCTAGCTCTATAGGCCAAGGTAGCATAGATTACAGGTGTGTCGTCAAGCCATAGGTCACAGGTGAGATCCCTCTATAAACCCTAAAAAATAACAACACCATTGTCATAAATAACTATTAAGCCATTTGCTAAGATTTCCACCATTTTGACATGTGGACCTGTTGTCACTCTTACCCTGACAGTTGTCGATACCTCCGGAAACTATTTGGGTCTTATCTGATGTCTTTTACAATTCATGTCAGAATGGCCATATTCTGAAGACACTCTAGCACACAATCAATTAGGATTTACTTTGCTTTTCCCATTGAAGGCCATATTGAGGTTAAATCCATGACTGGAGTTTTTAATTGATAAAAACCAATGACCATCTCATGTTGAACATGCAAGTCACTATGGTGCATTTATTGGTCTCTGTGGCGCTCTCGGGAGGCCATGCCTATGTCTACTTTTACCCGATAGCCTTTATCCCCATACCAAAAGTGCATCTGTAGTCAGGATGGCCGAGCGGTCTAAGGCGCTGCGTTAAGGTCGCAGTCTCTCCTGGAGGCGTGGGTTCAAATCCCACTTCTGACAGTTTTTTAACGCCTCTCAAAGAGGAGTGACGCTGCTTTGTTGTGAAAATAAGATGATAAAATAACTACACACAGTGAAATAACCAGTAGTCATAAACACTCTCTCATTGAAACATTCTGCTCTTGGGCAAATATCTAAGAAAATTAAAAAGAAGCAATACTTCATAAAAATGAACGTGGGGAACATTGCATTGCATAAAGTGATGACATTATTATGAGTTACTACATTATCTGTTAGTTATTACATGATCTTTTGCTGAAGACTATGCCTGCAGGGCCCTTCACTGGTAACCCCCCTCTTGTTTTTCTTTTTATAGTTGTCGTGGCCGAGTGGTTAAGGCGATGGACTAGAAATCCATTGGGATTTTCCCGCGCAGGTTCGAATCCTGCCGACAACAGATTTGCATTATGGTGACGCCTCCCTAGGTTGAAGTTTGGTCATCTTGCTTATACCAATCACATCCTCTCAGATCTCTTCATGTAGACAGGGTTTAGTGGTCCATTTGGGATTGTGCCGCAGGATGTCTATCCCACCCTCATTATAATAATATAATATGCCATTTAGCAGACGCTTTTATCCAAAGCGACTTACAGTCATGCGTGCATACATTTTTTTCTTGTGTATGGGTGGTCCCGGGGATCAAACCCACTACCCTGGCGTTACAAGCACCATGCTCTACCAGCTGAGCTACAGAGGACCATTATCCATCCGTCTAGCTCTATAGGCCAAGGTAGCATAGATTACAGGTGTGTCGTCAAGCCATAGGTCACAGGTGAGATCCCTCTATAAACCCTAAAAAATAACAACACCATTGTCATAAATAACTATTAAGCCATTTGCTAAGATTTCCACCATTTTGACATGTGGACCTGTTGTCACTCTTACCCTGACAGTTGTCGATACCTCCGGAAACTATTTGGGTCTTATCTGATGTCTTTTACAATTCATGTCAGAATGGCCATATTCTGAAGACACTCTAGCACACAATCAATTAGGATTTACTTTGCTTTTCCCATTGAAGGCCATATTGAGGTTAAATCCATGACTGGAGTTTTTAATTGATAAAAACCAATGACCATCTCATGTTGAACATGCAAGTCACTATGGTGCATTTATTGGTCTCTGTGGCGCTCTCGGGAGGCCATGCCTATGTCTACTTTTACCCGATAGCCTTTATCCCCATACCAAAAGTGCATCTGTAGTCAGGATGGCCGAGCGGTCTAAGGCGCTGCGTTAAGGTCGCAGTCTCTCCTGGAGGCGTGGGTTCAAATCCCACTTCTGACAGTTTTTTAACGCCTCTCAAAGAGGAGTGACGCTGCTTTGTTGTGAAAATAAGATGATAAAATAACTACACACAGTGAAATAACCAGTAGTCATAAACACTCTCTCATTGAAACATTCTGCTCTTGGGCAAATATCTAAGAAAATTAAAAAGAAGCAATACTTCATAAAAATGAACGTGGGGAACATTGCATTACATAAAGTGATGACATTATTATGAGTTACTACATTATCTGTTAGTTATTACATTATCTTTTGCTGAAGACTATGCCTGCAGGGCCCTTCACTTGTAACCCCCCTCTTGTTTTTCTTTTTACAGTTGTCGTGGCCGAGTGGTTAAGGCGATGGACTAGAAATCCATTGGGATTTTCCCGCGCAGGTTCGAATCCTGCCGACAACGGCTTTGCATTATGGTGACCCCTCCCTAGGTTGAAGTTTGGTCATCTTGCTTATACCAATCACATCCTCTCAGATCTCTTCATGTAGACAGGGTTTAGTGGTCCATTTGGGATTGTGCCGCAGGATGTCTATCCCACCCTCATTATAATAATAAGAAAATATGCCATTTAGCAGACGCTTTTATCCAAAGCGACTTACAGTCATGCGTGCATACATTTTTTTCTTGTGTATGGGTGGTCCCGGGGATCAAACCCACTACCCTGGCGTTACAAGCGCCGTGCTCTACCAGCTGAGCTACAGAGGACCATTATCCATCCGTCTAGCTCTATAGGCCAAGGTAGCATAGATTACAGGTGTGTCGTCAAGCCATAGGTCACAGGTGAGATCCCTCTATAAACCCTAAAAAATAACAACACCATTGTCATAAATAACTATTAAGCCATTTGCTAAGATTTCCACCATTTTGACATGTGGACCTGTTGTCACTCTTACCCTGACAGTTGTCGATACCTCCGGAAACTATTTGGGTCTTATCTGATGTCTTTTACAATTCATGTCAGAATGGCCATATTCTGAAGACACTCTAGCACACAATCAATTAGGATTTACTTTGCTTTTCCCATTGAAGGCCATATTGAGGTTAAATCCATGACTGGAGTTTTTAATTGATAAAAACCAATGACCATCTCATGTTGAACATGCAAGTCACTATGGTGCATTTATTGGTCTCTGTGGCGCTCTCGGGAGGCCATGCCTATGTCTACTTTTACCCGATAGCCTTTATCCCCATACCAAAAGTGCATCTGTAGTCAGGATGGCCGAGCGGTCTAAGGCGCTGCGTTAAGGTCGCAGTCTCTCCTGGAGGCGTGGGTTCAAATCCCACTTCTGACAGTTTTTTAACGCCTCTCAAAGAGGAGTGACGCTGCTTTGTTGTGAAAATAAGATGATAAAATAACTACACACAGTGAAATAACCAGTAGTCATAAACACTCTCTCATTGAAACATTCTGCTCTTGGGCAAATATCTAAGAAAATTAAAAAGAAGCAATACTTCATAAAAATGAACGTGGGGAACATTGCATTACATAAAGTGATGACATTATTATGAGTTACTACATTATCTGTTAGTTATTACATTATATTTTGCTGAAGACTATGCCTGCAGGGCCCTTCACTTGTAACCCCCCTCTTGTTTTTCTTTTTACAGTTGTCGTGGCCGAGTGGTTAAGGCGATGGACTAGAAATCCATTGGGATTTTCCCGCGCAGGTTCGAATCCTGCCGACAACGGCTTTGCATTATGGTGACCCCTCCCTAGGTTGAAGTTTGGTCATCTTGCTTATACCAATCACATCCTCTCAGATCTCTTCATGTAGACAGGGTTTAGTGGTCCATTTGGGATTGTGCCGCAGGATGTCTATCCCACCCTCATTATAATAATAAGAAAATATGCCATTTAGCAGACGCTTTTATCCAAAGCGACTTACAGTCATGCGTGCATACATTTTTTTCTTGTGTATGGGTGGTCCCGGGGATCAAACCCACTACCCTGGCGTTACAAGCGCCGTGCTCTACCAGCTGAGCTACAGAGGACCATTATCCATCCGTCTAGCTCTATAGGCCAAGGTAGCATAGATTACAGGTGTGTCGTCAAGCCATAGGTCACAGGTGAGATCCCTCTATAAACCCTAAAAAATAACAACACCATTGTCATAAATAACTATTAAGCCATTTGCTAAGATTTCCACCATTTTGACATGTGGACCTGTTGTCACTCTTACCCTGACAGTTGTCGATACCTCCGGAAACTATTTGGGTCTTATCTGATGTCTTTTACAATTCATGTCAGAATGGCCATATTCTGAAGACACTCTAGCACACAATCAATTAGGATTTACTTTGCTTTTCCCATTGAAGGCCATATTGAGGTTAAATCCATGACTGGAGTTTTTAATTGATAAAAACCAATGACCATCTCATGTTGAACATGCAAGTCACTATGGTGCATTTATTGGTCTCTGTGGCGCTCTCGGGAGGCCATGCCTATGTCTACTTTTACCCGATAGCATTTATCCCCATACCAAAAGTGCATCTGTAGTCAGGATGGCCGAGCGGTCTAAGGCGCTGCGTTAAGGTCGCAGTCTCTCCTGGAGGCGTGGGTTCAAATCCCACTTCTGACAGTTTTTTAACGCCTCTCAAAGAGGAGTGACGCTGCTTTGTTGTGAAAATAAGATGATAAAATAACTACACACAGTGAAATAACCAGTAGTCATAAACACTCTCTCATTGAAACATTCTGCTCTTGGGCAAATATCTAAGAAAATTAAAAAGAAGCAATACTTCATAAAAATGAACGTGGGGAACATTGCATTACATAAAGTGATGACATTATTATGAGTTACTACATTATCTGTTAGTTATTACATTATCTTTTGCTGAAGACTATGCCTGCAGGGCCCTTCACTTGTAACCCCCCTCTTGTTTTTCTTTTTATAGTTGTCGTGGCCGAGTGGTTAAGGCGATGGACTATAAATCCATTTGGATTTTCCCGCGCAGGTTCGAATCCTGCCGACAACGGCTTTGCATTATGGTGACCCCTCCCTAGGTTGAAGTTTGGTCATCTTGCTTATACCAATCACATCCTCTCAGATCTCTTCATGTAGACAGGGTTTAGTGGTCCATTTGGGATTGTGCCGCAGGATGTCTATCCCACCCTCATTATAATAATAAGAAAATATGCCATTTAGCAGACGCTTTTATCCAAAGCGACTTACAGTCATGCGTGCATACATTTTTTTCTTGTGTATGGGTGGTCCCGGGGATCAAACCCACTACCCTGGCGTTACAAGCGCCGTGCTCTACCAGCTGAGCTACAGAGGACCATTATCCATCCGTCTAGCTCTATAGGCCAAGGTAGCATAGATTACAGGTGTGTCGTCAAGCCATAGGTCACAGGTGAGATCCCTCTATAAACCCTAAAAAATAACAACACCATTGTCATAAATAACTATTAAGCCATTTGCTAAGATTTCCACCATTTTGACATGTGGACCTGTTGTCACTCTTACCCTGACAGTTGTCGATACCTCCGGAAACTATTTGGGTCTTATCTGATGTCTTTTACAATTCATGTCAGAATGGCCATATTCTGAAGACACTCTAGCACACAATCAATTAGGATTTACTTTGCTTTTCCCATTGAAGGCCATATTGAGGTTAAATCCATGACTGGAGTTTTTAATTGATAAAAACCAATGACCATCTCATGTTGAACATGCAAGTCACTATGGTGCATTTATTGGTCTCTGTGGCGCTCTCGGGAGGCCATGCCTATGTCTACTTTTACCCGATAGCCTTTATCCCCATACCAAAAGTGCATCTGTAGTCAGGATGGCCGAGCGGTCTAAGGCGCTGCGTTAAGGTCGCAGTCTCTCCTGGAGGCGTGGGTTCAAATCCCACTTCTGACAGTTTTTTAACGCCTCTCAAAGAGGAGTGACGCTGCTTTGTTGTGAAAATAAGATGATAAAATAACTACACACAGTGAAATAACCAGTAGTCATAAACACTCTCTCATTGAAACATTCTGCTCTTGGGCAAATATCTAAGAAAATTAAAAAGAAGCAATACTTCATAAAAATGAACGTGGGGAACATTGCATTACATAAAGTGATGACATTATTATGAGTTACTACATTATCTGTTAGTTATTACATGATCTTTTGCTGAAGACTATGCCTGCAGGGCCCTTCACTGGTAACCCCCCTCTTGTTTTTCTTTTTATAGTTGTCGTGGCCGAGTGGTTAAGGCGATGGACTAGAAATCCATTGGGATTTTCCCGCGCAGGTTTGAATCCTGCCGACAACGGATTTGCATTATGGTGACGCCTCCCTAGGTTGAAGTTTGGTCATCTTGCTTATACCAATCACATCCTCTCAGATCTCTTCATGTAGACAGGGTTTAGTGGTCCATTTGGGATTGTGCCGCAGGATGTCTATCCCACCCTCATTATAATAATAAGATAATATGCCATTTAGCAGACGCTTTTATCCAAAGCGACTTACAGTCATGCGTGCATACATTTTTTTCTTGTGTATGGGTGGTCCCGGGGATCAAACCCACTACCCTGGCGTTACAAGCGCCGTGCTCTACCAGCTGAGCTACAGAGGACCATTATCCATCCGTCTAGCTCTATAGGCCAAGGTAGCATAGATTACAGGTGTGTCGTCAAGCCATAGGTCACAGGTGAGATCCCTCTATAAACCCTAAAAAATAACAACACCATTGTCATAAATACCTATTAAGCCATTTGCTAAGATTTCCACCATTTTGACATGTGGACCTGTTGTCACTCTTACCCTGACAGTTGTCGATACCTCCGGAAACTATTTGGGTCTTATCTGATGTCTTTTACAATTCATGTCAGAATGGCCATATTCTGAAGACACTCTAGCACACAATCAATTAGGATTTACTTTGCTTTTCCCATTGAAGGCCATATTGAGGTTAAATCCATGACTGGAGTTTTTAATTGATAAAAACCAATGACCATCTCATGTTGAACATGCAAGTCACTATGGTGCATTTATTGGTCTCTGTGGCGCTCTCGGGAGGCCATGCCTATGTCTACTTTTACCCGATAGCCTTTATCCCCATACCAAAAGTGCATCTGTAGTCAGGATGGCCGAGCGGTCTAAGGCGCTGCGTTAAGGTCGCAGTCTCTCCTGGAGGCGTCGGTTCAAATCCCACTTCTGACAGTTTTTTAACGCCTCTCAAAGAGGAGTGACGCTGCTTTGTTGTGAAAATAAGATGATAAAATAACTACACACAGTGAAATAACCAGTAGTTATAAACACTCTCTCATTGAAACATTCTGCTCTTGGGCAAATATCTAAGAAAATTAAAAAGAAGCAATACTTCATAAAAATGAACGTGGGGAACATTGCATTACATAAAGTGATGACATTATTATGAGTTACTACATTATCTGTTAGTTATTACATTATCTTTTGCTGAAGACTATGCCTGCAGGGCCCTTCACTTGTAACCCCCCTCTTGTTTTTCTTTTTATAGTTGTCGTGGCCGAGTGGTTAAGGCGATGGACTAGAAATCCATTGGGATCTTCCCGCGCAGGTTCGAATCCTGCCGACAACGTCTTTGCATTATGGTGACCCCTCCCTAGGTTGAAGTTTGGTCATCTTGCTTATACCAATCACATCCTCTCAGATCTCTTCATGTAGACAGGGTTTAGTGGTCCATTTGGGATTGTGCCGCAGGATGTCTATCCCACCCTCATTATAATAATAAGAAAATATGCCATTTAGCAGACGCTTTTATCCAAAGCGACTTACAGTCATGCGTGCATACATTTTTTTCTTGTGTATGGGTGGTCCCGGGGATCAAACCCACTACCCTGGCGTTACAAGCGCCGTGCTCTACCAGCTGAGCTACAGAGGACCATTATCCATCCGTCTAGCTCTATAGGCCAAGGTAGCATAGATTACAGGTGTGTCGTCAAGCCATAGGTCACAGGTGAGATCCCTCTATAAACCCTAAAAAATAACAACACCATTGTCATAAATAACTATTAAGCCATTTGCTAAGATTTCCACCATTTTGACATGTGGACCTGTTGTCACTCTTACCCTGACAGTTGTCGATACCTCCGGAAACTATTTGGGTCTTATCTGATGTCTTTTACAATTCATGTCAGAATGGCCATATTCTGAAGACACTCTAGCACACAATCAATTAGGATTTACTTTGCTTTTCCCATTGAAGGCCATATTGAGGTTAAATCCATGACTGGAGTTTTTAATTGATAAAAACCAATGACCATCTCATGTTGAACATGCAAGTCACTATGGTGCATTTATTGGTCTCTGTGGCGCTCTCGGGAGGCCATGCCTATGTCTACTTTTACCCGATAGCCTTTATCCCCATACCAAAAGTGCATCTGTAGTCAGGATGGCCGAGCGGTCTAAGGCGCTGCGTTAAGGTCGCAGTCTCTCCTGGAGGCGTGGGTTCAAATCCCACTTCTGACAGTTTTTTAACGCCTCTCAAAGAGGAGTGACGCTGCTTTGTTGTGAAAATAAGATGATAAAATAACTACACACAGTGAAATAACCAGTAGTCATAAACACTCTCTCATTGAAACATTCTGCTCTTGGGCAAATATCTAAGAAAATTAAAAAGAAGCAATACTTCATAAAAATGAACGTGGGGAACATTGCATTACATAAAGTGATGACATTATTATGAGTTACTACATTATCTGTTAGTTATTACATGATCTTTTGCTGAAGACTATGCCTGCAGGGCCCTTCACTGGTAACCCCCCTCTTGTTTTTCTTTTTATAGTTGTCGTGGCCGAGTGGTTAAGGCGATGGACTAGAAATCCATTGGGATTTTCCCGCGCAGGTTTGAATCCTGCCGACAACGGATTTGCATTATGGTGACGCCTCCCTAGATTGAAGTTTGGTCATCTTGCTTATACCAATCACATCCTCTCAGATCTCTTCATGTAGACAGGGTTTAGTGGTCCATTTGGGATTGTGCCGCAGGATGTCTATCCCACCCTCATTATAATAATAAGATAATATGCCATTTAGCAGACGCTTTTATCCAAAGCGACTTACAGTCATGCGTGCATACATTTTTTTCTTGTGTATGGGTTGTCCCGGGGATCAAACCCACTACCCTGGCGTTACAAGCGCCGTGCTCTACCAGCTGAGCTACAGAGGACCATTATCCATCCGTCTAGCTCTATAGGCCAAGGTAGCATAGATTACAGGTGTGTCGTCAAGCCATAGGTCACAGGTGAGATCCCTCTATAAACCCTAAAAAATAACAACACCATTGTCATAAATAACTATTAAGCCATTTGCTAAGATTTCCACCATTTTGACATGTGGACCTGTTGTCACTCTTACCCTGACAGTTGTCGATACCTCCGGAAACTATTTGGGTCTTATCTGATGTCTTTTACAATTCATGTCAGAATGGCCATATTCTGAAGACACTCTAGCACACAATCAATTAGGATTTACTTTGCTTTTCCCATTGAAGGCCATATTGAGGTTAAATCCATGACTGGAGTTTTTAATTGATAAAAACCAATGACCATCTCATGTTGAACATGCAAGTCACTATGGTGCATTTATTGGTCTCTGTGGCGCTCTCGGGAGGCCATGCCTATGTCTACTTTTACCCGATAGCCTTTATCCCCATACCAAAAGTGCATCTGTAGGCAGGATGGCCGAGCGGTCTAAGGCGCTGCGTTAAGGTCGCAGTCTCTCCTGGAGGCGTGGGTTCAAATCCCACTTCTGACAGTTTTTTAACGCCTCTCAAAGAGGAGTGACGCTGCTTTGTTGTGAAAATAAGATGATAAAATAACTACACACAGTGAAATAACCAGTAGTTATAAACACTCTCTCATTGAAACATTCTGCTCTTGGGCAAATATCTAAGAAAATTAAAAAGAAGCAATACTTCATAAAAATGAACGTGGGGAACATTGCATTACATAAAGTGATGACATTATTATGAGTTACTACATTATCTGTTAGTTATTACATTATCTTTTGCTGAAGACTATGCCTGCAGGGCCCTTCACTTATAACCCCCCTCTTGTTTTTCTTTTTATAGTTGTCGTGGCCGAGTGGTTAAGGCGATGGACTAGAAATCCATTGGGATTTTCCCGCGCAGGTTCGAATCCTGCCGACAACGGCTTTGCATTATGGTGACCCCTCCCTAGGTTGAAGTTTGGTCATCTTGCTTATACCAATCACATCCTCTCAGATCTCTTCATGTAGACAGGGTTTAGTGGTCCATTTGGGATTGTGCCGCAGGATGTCTATCCCACCCTCATTATAATAATAAGAAAATATGCCATTTAGCAGAAGCTTTTATCCAAAGCGACTTACAGTCATGCGTGCATACATTTTTTTCTTGTGTATGGGTGGTCCCGGGGATCAAACCCACTACCCTGGCGTTACAAGCGCCGTGCTCTACCAGCTGAGCTACAGAGGACCATTATCCATCCGTCTAGCTCTATAGGCCAAGGTAGCATAGATTACAGGTGTGTCGTCAAGCCATAGGTCACAGGTGAGATCCCTCTATAAACCCTAAAAAATAACAACACCATTGTCATAAATACCTATTAAGCCATTTGCTAAGATTTCCACCATTTTGACATGTGGACCTGTTGTCACTCTTACCCTGACAGTTGTCGATACCTCCGGAAACTATTTGGGTCTTATCTGATGTCTTTTACAATTCATGTCAGAATGGCCATATTCTGAAGACACTCTAGCACACAATCAATTAGGATTTACTTTGCTTTTCCCATTGAAGGCCATATTGAGGTTAAATCCATGACTGGAGTTTTTAATTGATAAAAACCAATGACCATCTCATGTTGAACATGCAAGTCACTATGGTGCATTTATTGGTCTCTGTGGCGCTCTCGGGAGGCCATGCCTATGTCTACTTTTACCCGATAGCCTTTATCCCCATACCAAAAGTGCATCTGTAGTCAGGATGGCCGAGCGGTCTAAGGCGCTGCGTTAAGGTCGCAGTCTCTCCTGGAGGCGTGGGTTCAAATCCCACTTCTGACAGTTTTTTAACGCCTCTCAAAGAGGAGTGACGCTGCTTTGTTGTGAAAATAAGATGATAAAATAACTACACACAGTGAAATAACCAGTAGTCATAAACACTCTCTCATTGAAACATTCTGCTCTTGGGCAAATATCTAAGAAAATTAAAAAGAAGCAATACTTCATAAAAATGAACGTGGGGAACATTGCATTACATAAAGTGATGACATTATTATGAGTTACTACATTATCTGTTAGTTATTACATTATCTTTTGCTGAAGACTATGCCTGCAGGGCCCTTCACTTGTAACCCCCCTCTTGTTTTTCTTTTTATAGTTGTCGTGGCCGAGTGGTTAAGGCGATGGACTATAAATCCATTTGGATTTTCCCGCGCAGGTTCGAGTCCTGCCGACAACGGCTTTGCATTATGGTGACCCCTCCCTAGGTTGAAGTTTGGTCATCTTGCTTATACCAATCACATCCTCTCAGATCTCTTCATGTAGACAGGGTTTAGTGGTCCATTTGGGATTGTGCCGCAGGATGTCTATCCCACCCTCATTATAATAATAAGAAAATATGCCATTTAGCAGACGCTTTTATCCAAAGCGACTTACAGTCATGCGTGCATACATTTTTTTCTTGTGTATGGGTTGTCCCGGGGATCAAACCCACTACCCTGGCGTTACAAGCGCCGTGCTCTACCAGCTGAGCTACAGAGGACCATTATCCATCCGTCTAGCTCTATAGGCCAAGGTAGCATAGATTACAGGTGTGTCGTCAAGCCATAGGTCACAGGTGAGATCCCTCTATAAACCCTAAAAAATAACAACACCATTGTCATAAATACCTATTAAGCCATTTGCTAAGATTTCCACCATTTTGACATGTGGACCTGTTGTCACTCTTACCCTGACAGTTGTCGATACCTCCGGAAACTATTTGGGTCTTATCTGATGTCTTTTACAATTCATGTCAGAATGGCCATATTCTGAAGACACTCTAGCACACAATCAATTAGGATTTACTTTGCTTTTCCCATTGAAGGCCATATTGAGGTTAAATCCATGACTGGAGTTTTTAATTGATAAAAACCAATGACCATCTCATGTTGAACATGCAAGTCACTATGGTGCATTTATTGGTCTCTGTGGCGCTCTCGGGAGGCCATGCCTATGTCTACTTTTACCCGATAGCCTTTATCCCCATACCAAAAGTGCATCTGTAGGCAGGATGGCCGAGCGGTCTAAGGCGCTGCGTTAAGGTCGCAGTCTCTCCTGGAGGCGTGGGTTCAAATCCCACTTCTGACAGTTTTTTAACGCCTCTCAAAGAGGAGTGACGCTGCTTTGTTGTGAAAATAAGATGATAAAATAACTACACACAGTGAAATAACCAGTAGTTATAAACACTCTCTCATTGAAACATTCTGCTCTTGGGCAAATATCTAAGAAAATTAAAAAGAAGCAATACTTCATAAAAATGAACGTGGGGAACATTGCATTACATAAAGTGATGACATTATTATGAGTTACTACATTATCTGTTAGTTATTACATTATCTTTTGCTGAAGACTATGCCTGCAGGGCCCTTCACTTATAACCCCCCTCTTGTTTTTCTTTTTATAGTTGTCGTGGCCGAGTGGTTAAGGCGATGGACTAGAAATCCATTGGGATTTTCCCGCGCAGGTTCAAATCCTGCCGACAACGGCTTTGCATTATGGTGACCCCTCCCTAGGTTGAAGTTTGGTCATCTTGCTTATACCAATCACATCCTCTCAGATCTCTTCATGTAGACAGGGTTTAGTGGTCCATTTGGGATTGTGCCGCAGGATGTCTATCCCACCCTCATTATAATAATAAGAAAATATGCCATTTAGCAGAAGCTTTTATCCAAAGCGACTTACAGTCATGCGTGCATACATTTTTTTCTTGTGTATGGGTGGTCCCGGGGATCAAACCCACTACCCTGGCGTTACAAGCGCCGTGCTCTACCAGCTGAGCTACAGAGGACCATTATCCATCCGTCTAGCTCTATAGGCCAAGGTAGCATAGATTACAGGTGTGTCGTCAAGCCATAGGTCACAGGTGAGATCCCTCTATAAACCCTAAAAAATAACAACACCATTGTCATAAATAACTATTAAGCCATTTGCTAAGATTTCCACCATTTTGACATGTGGACCTGTTGTCACTCTTACCCTGACAGTTGTCGATACCTCCGGAAACTATTTGGGTCTTATCTGATGTCTTTTACAATTCATGTCAGAATGGCCATATTCTGAAGACACTCTAGCACACAATCAATTAGGATTTACTTTGCTTTTCCCATTGAAGGCCATATTGAGGTTAAATCCATGACTGGAGTTTTTAATTGATAAAAACCAATGACCATCTCATGTTGAACATGCAAGTCACTATGGTGCATTTATTGGTCTCTGTGGCGCTCTCGGGAGGCCATGCCTATGTCTACTTTTACCCGATAGCCTTTATCCCCATACCAAAAGTGCATCTGTAGTCAGGATGGCCGAGCGGTCTAAGGCGCTGCGTTAAGGTCGCAGTCTCTCCTGGAGGCGTGGGTTCAAATCCCACTTCCGACAGTTTTTTAACGCCTCTCAAAGAGGAGTGACGCTGCTTTGTTGTGAAAATAAGATGATAAAATAACTACACACAGTGAAATAACCAGTAGTCATAAACACTCTCTCATTGAAACATTCTGCTCTTGGGCAAATATCTAAGAAAATTAAAAAGAAGCAATACTTCATAAAAATGAACGTGGGGAACATTGCATTGCATAAAGTGATGACATTATTATGAGTTACTACATTATCTGTTAGTTATTACATGATCTTTTGCTGAAGACTATGCCTGCAGGGCCCTTCACTGGTAACCCCCCTCTTGTTTTTCTTTTTATAGTTGTCGTGGCCGAGTGGTTAAGGCGATGGACTAGAAATCCATTGGGATTTTCCCGCGCAGGTTCGAATCCTGCCGACAACAGATTTGCATTATGGTGACGCCTCCCTAGGTTGAAGTTTGGTCATCTTGCTTATACCAATCACATCCTCTCAGATCTCTTCATGTAGACAGGGTTTAGTGGTCCATTTGGGATTGTGCCGCAGGATGTCTATCCCACCCTCATTATAATAATAAGATAATATGCCATTTAGCAGACGCTTTTATCCAAAGCGACTTACAGTCATGCGTGCATACATTTTTTTCTTGTGTATGGGTGGTCCCGGGGATCAAACCCACTACCCTGGCGTTACAAGCGCCGTGCTCTACCAGCTGAGCTACAGAGGACCATTATCCATCCGTCTAGCTCTATAGGCCAAGGTAGCATAGATTACAGGTGTGTCGTCAAGCCATAGGTCACAGGTGAGATCCCTCTATAAACCCTAAAAAATAACAACACCATTGTCATAAATAACTATTAAGCCATTTGCTAAGATTTCCACCATTTTGACATGTGGACCTGTTGTCACTCTTACCCTGACAGTTGCATCAGTTGCACCCTGACAAGTGCATCTGTAGTCAGGATGGCCGAGCGGTCTAAGGCGCTGTGTTAAGGTCGCAGTCTCTCCTGGAGGCGTGGGTTCAAATCCCACTTCTGACAGTTTTTTAACGCCTCTCAAAGAGGAGTGACGCTGCTTTGTTGTGAAAATAAGATGATAAAATAACTACACACAGTGAAATAACCAGTAGTCATAAACACTCTCTCATTGAAACATTCTGCTCTTGGGCAAATATCTAAGAAAATTAAAAAGAAGCAATACTTCATAAAAATGAACGTGGGGAACATTGCATTGCATAAAGTGATGACATTATTATGAGTTACTACATTATCTGTTAGTTATTACATGATCTTTTGCTGAAGACTATGCCTGCAGGGCCCTTCACTGGTAACCCCCCTCTTGTTTTTCTTTTTAAAGTTGTCGTGGCCGAGTGGTTAAGGCGATGGACTAGAAATCCATTGGGATTTTCCCGCGCAGGTTTGAATCCTGCCGACAACAGATTTGCATTATGGTGACGCCTCCCTAGGTTGAAGTTTGGTCATCTTGCTTATACCAATCACATCCTCTCAGATCTCTTCATGTAGACAGGGTTTAGTGGTCCATTTGGGATTGTGCCGCAGGATGTCTATCCCACCCTCATTATAATAATAAGATAATATGCCATTTAGCAGACGCTTTTATCCAAAGCGACTTACAGTCATGCGTGCATACATTTTTTTCTTGTGTATGGGTGGTCCCGGGGATCAAACCCACTACCCTGGCGTTACAAGCGCCGTGCTCTACCAGCTGAGCTACAGAGGACCATTATCCATCCGTCTAGCTCTATAGGCCAAGGTAGCATAGATTACAGGTGTGTCGTCAAGCCATAGGTCACAGGTGAGATCCCTCTATAAACCCTAAAAAATAACAACACCATTGTCATAAATACCTATTAAGCCATTTGCTAAGATTTCCACCATTTTGACATGTGGACCTGTTGTCACTCTTACCCTGACAGTTGTCGATACCTCCGGAAACTATTTGGGTCTTATCTGATGTCTTTTACAATTCATGTCAGAATGGCCATATTCTGAAGACACTCTAGCACACAATCAATTAGGATTTACTTTGCTTTTCCCATTGAAGGCCATATTGAGGTTAAATCCATGACTGGAGTTTTTAATTGATAAAAACCAATGACCATCTCATGTTGAACATGCAAGTCACTATGGTGCATTTATTGGTCTCTGTGGCGCTCTCGGGAGGCCATGCCTATGTCTACTTTTACCCGATAGCCTTTATCCCCATACCAAAAGTGCATCTGTAGTCAGGATGGCCGAGCGGTCTAAGGCGCTGCGTTAAGGTCGCAGTCTCTCCTGGAGGCGTGGGTTCAAATCCCACTTCTGACAGTTTTTTAACGCCTCTCAAAGAGGAGTGACGCTGCTTTGTTGTGAAAATAAGATGATAAAATAACTACACACAGTGAAATAACCAGTAGTTATAAACACTCTCTCATTGAAACATTCTGCTCTTGGGCAAATATCTAAGAAAATTAAAAAGAAGCAATACTTCATAAAAATGAACGTGGGGAACATTGCATTACATAAAGTGATGACATTATTATGAGTTACTACATTATCTGTTAGTTATTACATTATCTTTTGCTGAAGACTATGCCTGCAGGGCCCTTCACTTGTAACCCCCCTCTTGTTTTTCTTTTTATAGTTGTCGTGGCCGAGTGGTTAAGGCGATGGACTAGAAATCCATTGGGATTTTCCCGCGCAGGTTCGAATCCTGCCGACAACGGCTTTGCATTATGGTGACCCCTACCTAGGTTGAAGTTTGGTCATCTTGCTTATACCAATCACATCCTCTCAGATCTCTTCATGTAGACAGGGTTTAGTGGTCCATTTGGGATTGTGCCGCAGGATGTCTATCCCACCCTCATTATAATAATAAGAAAATATGCCATTTAGCAGAAGCTTTTATCCAAAGCGACTTACAGTCATGCGTGCATACATTTTTTTCTTGTGTATGGGTGGTCCCGGGGATCAAACCCACTACCCTGGCGTTACAAGCGCCGTGCTCTACCAGCTGAGCTACAGAGGACCATTATCCATCCGTCTAGCTCTATAGGCCAAGGTAGCATAGATTACAGGTGTGTCGTCAAGCCATAGGTCACAGGTGAGATCCCTCTATAAACCCTAAAAAATAACAACACCATTGTCATAAATAACTATTAAGCCATTTGCTAAGATTTCCACCATTTTGACATGTGGACCTGTTGTCACTCTTACCCTGACAGTTGTCGATACCTCCGGAAACTATTTGGGTCTTATCTGATGTCTTTTACAATTCATGTCAGAATGGCCATATTCTGAAGACACTCTAGCACACAATCAATTAGGATTTACTTTGCTTTTCCCATTGAAGGCCATATTGAGGTTAAATCCATGACTGGAGTTTTTAATTGATAAAAACCAATGACCATCTCATGTTGAACATGCAAGTCACTATGGTGCATTTATTGGTCTCTGTGGCGCTCTCGGGAGGCCATGCCTATGTCTACTTTTACCCGATAGCCTTTATCCCCATACCAAAAGTGCATCTGTAGTCAGGATGGCCGAGCGGTCTAAGGCGCTGCGTTAAGGTCGCAGTCTCTCCTGGAGGCGTGGGTTCAAATCCCACTTCTGACAGTTTTTTAACGCCTCTCAAAGAGGAGTGACGCTGCTTTGTTGTGAAAATAAGATGATAAAATAACTACACACAGTGAAATAACCAGTAGTCATAAACACTCTCTCATTGAAACATTCTGCTCTTGGGCAAATATCTAAGAAAATTAAAAAGAAGCAATACTTCATAAAAATGAACGTGGGGAACATTGCATTACATAAAGTGATGACATTATTATGAGTTACTACATTATCTGTTAGTTATTACATGATCTTTTGCTGAAGACTATGCCTGCAGGGCCCTTCACTGGTAACCCCCCTCTTGTTTTTCTTTTTATAGTTGTCGTGGCCGAGTGGTTAAGGCGATGGACTAGAAATCCATTGGGATTTTCCCGCGCAGGTTCGAATCCTGCCGACAACGGATTTGCATTATGGTGACGCCTCCCTAGGTTGAAGTTTGGTCATCTTGCTTATACCAATCACATCCTCTCAGATCTCTTCATGTAGACAGGGTTTAGTGGTCCATTTGGGATTGTGCCGCAGGATGTCTATCCCACCCTCATTATAATAATAAGATAATATGCCATTTAGCAGACGCTTTTATCCAAAGCGACTTACAGTCATGCGTGCATACATTTTTTTCTTGTGTATGGGTGGTCCCGGGGATCAAACCCACTACCCTGGTGTTACAAGCGCCGTGCTCTACCAGCTGAGCTACAGAGGACCATTATCCATCCGTCTAGCTCTATAGGCCAAGGTAGCATAGATTACAGGTGTGTCGTCAAGCCATAGGTCACAGGTGAGATCCCTCTATAAACCCTAAAAAATAACAACACCATTGTCATAAATAACTATTAAGCCATTTGCTAAGATTTCCACCATTTTGACATGTGGACCTGTTGTCACTCTTACCCTGACAGTTGTCGATACCTCCGGAAACTATTTGGGTCTTATCTGATGTCTTTTACAATTCATGTCAGAATGGCCATATTCTGAAGACACTCTAGCACACAATCAATTAGGATTTACTTTGCTTTTCCCATTGAAGGCCATATTGAGGTTAAATCCATGACTGGAGTTTTTAATTGATAAAAACCAATGACCATCTCATGTTGAACATGCAAGTCACTATGGTGCATTTATTGGTCTCTGTGGCGCTCTCGGGAGGCCATGCCTATGTCTACTTTTACCCGATAGTCTTTATCCCCATACCAAAAGTGCATCTGTAGTCAGGATGGCCGAGCGGTCTAAGGCGCTGCGTTAAGGTCGCAGTCTCTCCTGGAGGCGTGGGTTCAAATCCCACTTCTGACAGTTTTTTAACGCCTCTCAAAGAGGAGTGACGCTGCTTTGTTTTGAAAATAAGATGATAAAATAACTACACACAGTGAAATAACCAGTAGTTATAAACACTCTCTCATTGAAACATTCTGCTCTTGGGCAAATATCTAAGAAAATTAAAAAGAAGCAATACTTCATAAAAATGAACGTGGGGAACATTGCATTACATAAAGTGATGACATTATTATGAGTTACTACATTATCTGTTAGTTATTACATTATCTTTTGCTGAAGACTATGCCTGCAGGGCCCTTCACTTGTAACCCCCCTCTTGTTTTTCTTTTTATAGTTGTCGTGGCAGAGTGGTTAAGGCGATGGACTAGAAATCCATTGGGATTTTCCCGCGCAGGTTTGAATCCTGCCGACAACGGCTTTGCATTATGGTGACCCCTCCCTAGGTTGAAGTTTGGTCATCTTGCTTATACCAATCACATCCTCTCAGATCTCTTCATGTAGACAGGGTTTAGTGGTCCATTTGGGATTGTGCCGCAGGATGTCTATCCCACCCTCATTATAATAATAAGATAATATGCCATTTAGCAGACGCTTTTATCCAAAGCGACTTACAGTCATGCGTGCATACATTTTTTTCTTGTGTATGGGTGGTCCCGGGGATCAAACCCACTACCCTGGTGTTACAAGCGCCGTGCTCTACCAGCTGAGCTACAGAGGACCATTATCCATCCGTCTAGCTCTATAGGCCAAGGTAGCATAGATTACAGGTGTGTCGTCAAGCCATAGGTCACAGGTGAGATCCCTCTATAAACCCTAAAAAATAACAACACCATTGTCATAAATAACTATTAAGCCATTTGCTAAGATTTCCACCATTTTGACATGTGGACCTGTTGTCACTCTTACCCTGACAGTTGTCGATACCTCCGGAAACTATTTGGGTCTTATCTGATGTCTTTTACAATTCATGTCAGAATGGCCATATTCTGAAGACACTCTAGCACACAATCAATTAGGATTTACTTTGCTTTTCCCATTGAAGGCCATATTGAGGTTAAATCCATGACTGGAGTTTTTAATTGATAAAAACCAATGACCATCTCATGTTGAACATGCAAGTCACTATGGTGCATTTATTGGTCTCTGTGGCGCTCTCGGGAGGCCATGCCTATGTCTACTTTTACCCGATAGTCTTTATCCCCATACCAAAAGTGCATCTGTAGTCAGGATGGCCGAGCGGTCTAAGGCGCTGCGTTAAGGTCGCAGTCTCTCCTGGAGGCGTGGGTTCAAATCCCACTTCTGACAGTTTTTTAACGCCTCTCAAAGAGGAGTGACGCTGCTTTGTTTTGAAAATAAGATGATAAAATAACTACACACAGTGAAATAACCAGTAGTTATAAACACTCTCTCATTGAAACATTCTGCTCTTGGGCAAATATCTAAGAAAATTAAAAAGAAGCAATACTTCATAAAAATGAACGTGGGGAACATTGCATTACATAAAGTGATGACATTATTATGAGTTACTACATTATCTGTTAGTTATTACATTATCTTTTGCTGAAGACTATGCCTGCAGGGCCCTTCACTTGTAACCCCCCTCTTGTTTTTCTTTTTATAGTTGTCGTGGCCGAGTGGTTAAGGCGATGGACTAGAAATCCATTGGGATTTTCCCGCGCAGGTTCGAATCCTGCCGACAACGGCTTTGCATTATGGTGACCCCTCCCTAGGTTGAAGTTTGGTCATCTTGCTTATACCAATCACATCCTCTCAGATCTCTTCATGTAGACAGGGTTTAGTGGTCCATTTGGGATTGTGCCGCAGGATGTCTATCCCACCCTCATTATAATAATAAGATAATATGCCATTTAGCAGACGCTTTTATCCAAAGCGACTTACAGTCATGCGTGCATACATTTTTTTCTTGTGTATGGGTGGTCCCGGGGATCAAACCCACTACCCTGGTGTTACAAGCGCCGTGCTCTACCAGCTGAGCTACAGAGGACCATTATCCATCCGTCTAGCTCTATAGGCCAAGGTAGCATAGATTACAGGTGTGTCGTCAAGCCATAGGTCACAGGTGAGATCCCTCTATAAACCCTAAAAAATAACAACACCATTGTCATAAATAACTATTAAGCCATTTGCTAAGATTTCCACCATTTTGACATGTGGACCTGTTGTCACTCTTACCCTGACAGTTGTCGATACCTCCGGAAACTATTTGGGTCTTATCTGATGTCTTTTACAATTCATGTCAGAATGGCCATATTCTGAAGACACTCTAGCACACAATCAATTAGGATTTACTTTGCTTTTCCCATTGAAGGCCATATTGAGGTTAAATCCATGACTGGAGTTTTTAATTGATAAAAACCAATGACCATCTCATGTTGAACATGCAAGTCACTATGGTGCATTTATTGGTCTCTGTGGCGCTCTCGGGAGGCCATGCCTATGTCTACTTTTACCCGATAGTCTTTATCCCCATACCAAAAGTGCATCTGTAGTCAGGATGGCCGAGCGGTCTAAGGCGCTGCGTTAAGGTCGCAGTCTCTCCTGGAGGCGTGGGTTCAAATCCCACTTCTGACAGTTTTTTAACGCCTCTCAAAGAGGAGTGACGCTGCTTTGTTTTGAAAATAAGATGATAAAATAACTACACACAGTGAAATAACCAGTAGTTATAAACACTCTCTCATTGAAACATTCTGCTCTTGGGCAAATATCTAAGAAAATTAAAAAGAAGCAATACTTCATAAAAATGAACGTGGGGAACATTGCATTACATAAAGTGATGACATTATTATGAGTTACTACATTATCTGTTAGTTATTACATTATCTTTTGCTGAAGACTATGCCTGCAGGGCCCTTCACTTGTAACCCCCCTCTTGTTTTTCTTTTTATAGTTGTCGTGGCCGAGTGGTGAAGGCGATGGACTAGAAATCCATTGGGATTTTCCCGCGCAGGTTCGAATCCTGCCGACAACGGCTTTGCATTATGGTGACCCCTCCCTAGGTTGAAGTTTGGTCATCTTGCTTATACCAATCACATCCTCTCAGATCTCTTCATGTAGACAGGGTTTAGTGGTCCATTTGGGATTGTGCCGCAGGATGTCTATCCCACCCTCATTATAATAATAAGAAAATATGCCATTTAGCAGACGCTTTTATCCAAAGCGACTTACAGTCATGCGTGCATACATTTTTTTCTTGTGTATGGGTGGTCCCGGGGATCAAACCCACTACCCTGGCGTTACAAGCGCCGTGCTCTACCAGCTGAGCTACAGAGGACCATTATCCATCCGTCTAGCTCTATAGGCCAAGGTAGCATAGATTACAGGTGTGTCGTCAAGCCATAGGTCACAGGTGAGATCCCTCTATAAACCCTAAAAAATAACAACACCATTGTCATAAATAACTATTAAGCCATTTGCTAAGATTTCCACCATTTTGACATGTGGACCTGTTGTCACTCTTACCCTGACAGTTGTCGATACCTCCGGAAACTATTTGGGTCTTATCTGATGTCTTTTACAATTCATGTCAGAATGGCCATATTCTGAAGACACTCTAGCACACAATCAATTAGGATTTACTTTGCTTTTCCCATTGAAGGCCATATTGAGGTTAAATCCATGACTGGAGTTTTTAATTGATAAAAACCAATGACCATCTCATGTTGAACATGCAAGTCACTATGGTGCATTTATTGGTCTCTGTGGCGCTCTCGGGAGGCCATGCCTATGTCTACTTTTACCCGATAGTCTTTATCCCCATACCAAAAGTGCATCTGTAGTCAGGATGGCCGAGCGGTCTAAGGCGCTGCGTTAAGGTCGCAGTCTCTCCTGGAGGCGTGGGTTCAAATCCCACTTCTGACAGTTTTTTAACGCCTCTCAAAGAGGAGTGACGCTGCTTTGTTTTGAAAATAAGATGATAAAATAACTACACACAGTGAAATAACCAGTAGTTATAAACACTCTCTCATTGAAACATTCTGCTCTTGGGCAAATATCTAAGAAAATTAAAAAGAAGCAATACTTCATAAAAATGAACGTGGGGAACATTGCATTACATAAAGTGATGACATTATTATGAGTTACTACATTATCTGTTAGTTATTACATTATCTTTTGCTGAAGACTATGCCTGCAGGGCCCTTCACTTGTAACCCCCCTCTTGTTTTTCTTTTTATAGTTGTCGTGGCCGAGTGGTGAAGGCGATGGACTAGAAATCCATTGGGATTTTCCCGCGCAGGTTCGAATCCTGCCGACAACGGCTTTGCATTATGGTGACCCCTCCCTAGGTTGAAGTTTGGTCATCTTGCTTATACCAATCACATCCTCTCAGATCTCTTCATGTAGACAGGGTTTAGTGGTCCATTTGGGATTGTGCCGCAGGATGTCTATCCCACCCTCATTATAATAATAAGAAAATATGCCATTTAGCAGACGCTTTTATCCAAAGCGACTTACAGTCATGCGTGCATACATTTTTTTTCTTGTGTATGGGTGGTCCCGGGGATCAAACCCACTACCCTGGCGTTACAAGCGCCGTGCTCTACCAGCTGAGCTACAGAGGACCATTATCCATCCGTCTAGCTCTATAGGCCAAGGTAGCATAGATTACAGGTGTGTCGTCAAGCCATAGGTCACAGGTGAGATCCCTCTATAAACCCTAAAAAATAACAACACCATTGTCATAAATAACTATTAAGCCATTTGCTAAGATTTCCACCATTTTGACATGTGGACCTGTTGTCACTCTTACCCTGACAGTTGTCGATACCTCCGGAAACTATTTGGGTCTTATCTGATGTCTTTTACAATTCATGTCAGAATGGCCATATTCTGAAGACACTCTAGCACACAATCAATTAGGATTTACTTTGCTTTTCCCATTGAAGGCCATATTGAGGTTAAATCCATGACTGGAGTTTTTAATTGATAAAAACCAATGACCATCTCATGTTGAACATGCAAGTCACTATGGTGCATTTATTGGTCTCTGTGGCGCTCTCGGGAGGCCATGCCTATGTCTACTTTTACCCGATAGCCTTTATCCCCATACCAAAAGTGCATCTGTAGTCAGGATGGCCGAGCGGTCTAAGGCGCTGCGTTAAGGTCGCAGTCTCTCCTGGAGGCGTGGGTTCAAATCCCACTTCTGACAGTTTTTTAACGCCTCTCAAAGAGGAGTGACGCTGCTTTGTTGTGAAAATAAGATGATAAAATAACTACACACAGTGAAATAACCAGTAGTCATAAACACTCTCTCATTGAAACATTCTGCTCTTGGGCAAATATCTAAGAAAATTAAAAAGAAGCAATACTTCATAAAAATGAACGTGGGGAACATTGCATTACATAAAGTGATGACATTATTATGAGTTACTACATTATCTGTTAGTTATTACATTATCTTTTGCTGAAGACTATGCCTGCAGGGCCCTTCACTTGTAACCCCCCTCTTGTTTTTCTTTTTATAGTTGTCGTGGCCGAGTGGTTAAGGCGATGGACTAGAAATCCATTGGGATTTTCCTGCGCAGGTTCGAATCCTGCCGACAACGGCTTTGCATTATGGTGACCCCTCCCTAGGTTGAAGTTTGGTCATCTTGCTTATACCAATCACATCCTCTCAGATCTCTTCATGTAGACAGGGTTTAGTGGTCCATTTGGGATTGTGCCGCAGGATGTCTATCCCACCCTCATTATAATAATAAGAAAATATGCCATTTAGCAGACGCTTTTATCCAAAGCGACTTACAGTCATGCGTGCATACATTTTTTTCTTGTGTATGGGTGGTCCCGGGGATCAAACCCACTACCCTGGCGTTACAAGCGCCGTGCTCTACCAGCTGAGCTACAGAGGACCATTATCCATCCGTCTAGCTCTATAGGCCAAGGTAGCATAGATTACAGGTGTGTCGTCAAGCCATAGGTCACAGGTGAGATCCCTCTATAAACCCTAAAAAATAACAACACCATTGTCATAAATAACTATTAAGCCATTTGCTAAGATTTCCACCATTTTGACATGTGGACCTGTTGTCACTCTTACCCTGACAGTTGTCGATACCTCCGGAAACTATTTGGGTCTTATCTGATGTCTTTTACAATTCATGTCAGAATGGCCATATTCTGAAGACACTCTAGCACACAATCAATTAGGATTTAATTTGCTTTTCCCATTGAAGGCCATATTGAGGTTAAATCCATGACTGGAGTTTTTAATTGATAAAAACCAATGACCATCTCATGTTGAACATGCAAGTCACTATGGTGCATTTATTGGTCTCTGTGGCGCTCTCGGGAGGCCATGCCTATGTCTACTTTTACCCGATAGCCTTTATCCCCATACCAAAAGTGCATCTGTAGTCAGGATGGCCGAGCGGTCTAAGGCGCTGCGTTAAGGTCGCAGTCTCTCCTGGAGGCGTGGGTTCAAATCCCACTTCTGACAGTTTTTTAACGCCTCTCAAAGAGGAGTGACGCTGCTTTGTTGTGAAAATAAGATGATAAAATAACTACACACAGTGAAATAACCAGTAGTCATAAACACTCTCTCATTGAAACATTCTGCTCTTGGGCAAATATCTAAGAAAATTAAAAAGAAGCAATACTTCATAAAAATGAACGTGGGGAACATTGCATTACATAAAGTGATGACATTATTATGAGTTACTACATTATCTGTTAGTTATTACATGATCTTTTGCTGAAGACTATGCCTGCAGGGCCCTTCACTGGTAACCCCCCTCTTGTTTTTCTTTTTATAGTTGTCGTGGCCGAGTGGTTAAGGCGATGGACTAGAAATCCATTGGGATTTTCCCGCGCAGGTTCGAATCCTGCCGACAACGGATTTGCATTATGGTGACGCCTCCCTAGGTTGAAGTTTGGTCATCTTGCTTATACCAATCACATCCTCTCAGATCTCTTCATGTAGACAGGGTTTAGTGGTCCATTTGGGATTGTGCCGCAGGATGTCTATCCCACCCTCATTATAATAATAAGATAATATGCCATTTAGCAGACGCTTTTATCTAAAGCGACTTACAGTCATGCGTGCATACATTTTTTTCTTGTGTATGTGTGGTCCCGGGGATCAAACCCACTACCCTGGCGTTACAAGCGCCGTGCTCTACCAGCTGAGCTACAGAGGACCATTATCCATCCGTCTAGCTCTATAGGCCAAGGTAGCATAGATTACAGGTGTGTCGTCAAGCCATAGGTCACAGGTGAGATCCCTCTATAAACCCTAAAAAATAACAACACCATTGTCATAAATACCTATTAAGCCATTTGCTAAGATTTCCACCATTTTGACATGTGGACCTGTTGTCACTCTTACCCTGACAGTTGTCGATACCTCCGGAAACTATTTGGGTCTTATCTGATGTCTTTTACAATTCATGTCAGAATGGCCATATTCTGAAGACACTCTAGCACACAATCAATTAGGATTTACTTTGCTTTTCCCATTGAAGGCCATATTGAGGTTAAATCCATGACTGGAGTTTTTAATTGATAAAAACCAATGACCATCTCATGTTGAACATGCAAGTCACTATGGTGCATTTATTGGTCTCTGTGGCGCTCTCGGGAGGCCATGCCTATGTCTACTTTTACCCGATAGCCTTTATCCCCATACCAAAAGTGCATCTGTAGTCAGGATGGCCGAGCGGTCTAAGGCGCTGCGTTAAGGTCGCAGTCTCTCCTGGAGGCGTGGGTTCAAATCCCACTTCTGACAGTTTTTTAACGCCTCTCAAAGAGGAGTGACGCTGCTTTGTTGTGAAAATAAGATGATAAAATAACTACACACAGTGAAATAACCAGTAGTCATAAACACTCTCTCATTGAAACATTCTGCTCTTGGGCAAATATCTAAGAAAATTAAAAAGAAGCAATACTTCATAAAAATGAACGTGGGGAACATTGCATTACATAAAGTGATGACATTATTATGAGTTACTACATTATCTGTTAGTTATTACATGATCTTTTGCTGAAGACTATGCCTGCAGGGCCCTTCACTGGTAACCCCCCTCTTGTTTTTCTTTTTATAGTTGTCGTGGCCGAGTGGTTAAGGCGATGGACTAGAAATCCATTGGGATTTTCCCGCGCAGGTTCGAATACTGCCGACAACGGATTTGCATTATGGTGACGCCTCCCTAGGTTGAAGTTTGGTCATCTTGCTTATACCAATCACATCCTCTCAGATCTCTTCATGTAGACTGGGTTTAGTGGTCCATTTGGGATTGTGCCGCAGGATGTCTATCCCACCCTCATTATAATAATAAGATAATATGCCATTTAGCAGATGCTTTTATCCAAAGCGACTTACAGTCATGCGTGCATACATTTTTTTCTTGTGTATGGGTGGTCCCGGGGATCAAACCCACTACCCTGGCGTTACAAGCGCCGTGCTCTACCAGCTGAGCTACAGAGGACCATTATCCATCCGTCTAGCTCTATAGGCCAAGGTAGCATAGATTACAGGTGTGTCGTCAAGCCATAGGTCACAGGTGAGATCCCTCTATAAACCCTAAAAAATAACAACACCATTGTCATAAATAACTATTAAGCCATTTGCTAAGATTTCCACCATTTTGACATGTGGACCTGTTGTCACTCTTACCCTGACAGTTGTCGATACCTCCGGAAACTATTTGGGTCTTATCTGATGTCTTTTACAATTCATGTCAGAATGGCCATATTCTGAAGACACTCTAGCACACAATCAATTAGGATTTACTTTGCTTTTCCCATTGAAGGCCATATTGAGGTTAAATCCATGACTGGAGTTTTTAATTGATAAAAACCAATGACCATCTCATGTTGAACATGCAAGTCACTATGGTGCATTTATTGGTCTCTGTGGCGCTCTCGGGAGGCCATGCCTATGTCTACTTTTACCCGATAGCCTTTATCCCCATACCAAAAGTGCATCTGTAGTCAGGATGGCCGAGCGGTCTAAGGCGTTGCGTTAAGGTCGCAGTCTCTCCTGGAGGCGTCGGTTCAAATCCCACTTCTGACAGTTTTTTAACGCCTCTCAAAGAGGAGTGACGCTGCTTTGTTGTGAAAATAAGATGATAAAATAACTACACACAGTGAAATAACCAGTAGTCATAAACACTCTCTCATTGAAACATTCTGCTCTTGGGCAAATATCTAAGAAAATTAAAAAGAAGCAATACTTCATAAAAATGAACGTGGGGAACATTGCATTACATAAAGTGATGACATTATTATGAGTTACTACATTATCTGTTAGTTATTACATGATCTTTTGCTGAAGACTATGCCTGCAGGGCCCTTCACTGGTAACCCCCCTCTTGTTTTTCTTTTTATAGTTGTCGTGGCCGAGTGGTTAAGGCGATGGACTAGAAATCCATTGGGATTTTCCCGCGCAGGTTCGAATACTGCCGACAACGGATTTGCATTATGGTGACGCCTCCCTAGGTTGAAGTTGGGTCATCTTGCTTATACCAATCACATCCTCTCAGATCTCTTCATGTAGACTGGGTTTAGTGGTCCATTTGGGATTGTGCCGCAGGATGTCTATCCCACCCTCATTATAATAATAAGATAATATGCCATTTAGCAGATGCTTTTATCCAAAGCGACTTACAGTCATGCGTGCATACATTTTTTTCTTGTGTATGGGTGGTCCCGGGGATCAAACCCACTACCCTGGCGTTACAAGCGCCGTGCTCTACCAGCTGAGCTACAGAGGACCATTATCCATCCGTCTAGCTCTATAGGCCAAGGTAGCATAGATTACAGGTGTGTCGTCAAGCCATAGGTCACAGGTGAGATCCCTCTATAAACCCTAAAAAATAACAACACCATTGTCATAAATAACTATTAAGCCATTTGCTAAGATTTCCACCATTTTGACATGTGGACCTGTTGTCACTCTTACCCTGACAGTTGTCGATACCTCCGGAAACTATTTGGGTCTTATCTGATGTCTTTTACAATTCATGTCAGAATGGCCATATTCTGAAGACACTCTAGCACACAATCAATTAGGATTTACTTTGCTTTTCCCATTGAAGGCCATATTGAGGTTAAATCCATGACTGGAGTTTTTAATTGATAAAAACCAATGACCATCTCATGTTGAACATGCAAGTCACTATGGTGCATTTATTGGTCTCTGTGGCGCTCTCGGGAGGCCATGCCTATGTCTACTTTTACCCGATAGCCTTTATCCCCATACCAAAAGTGCATCTGTAGTCAGGATGGCCGAGCGGTCTAAGGCGTTGCGTTAAGGTCGCAGTCTCTCCTGGAGGCGTCGGTTCAAATCCCACTTCTGACAGTTTTTTAACGCCTCTCAAAGAGGAGTGACGCTGCTTTGTTGTGAAAATAAGATGATAAAATAACTACACACAGTGAAATAACCAGTAGTCATAAACACTCTCTCATTGAAACATTCTGCTCTTGGGCAAATATCTAAGAAAATTAAAAAGAAGCAATACTTCATAAAAATGAACGTGGGGAACATTGCATTACATAAAGTGATGACATTATTATGAGTTACTACATTATCTGTTAGTTATTACATTATCAGCTGAGTTTTGTGTTACCAGCTGAGTTTTGTGTTTGTATAGTTGTCGTGGCCGAGTGGTTAAGGCGATGGACTAGAAATCCATTGGGATTTTCCCGCGCAGGTTCGAATCCTGCCGACAACGGATTTGCATTATGGTGACGCCTCCCTAGGTTGAAGTTTGGTCATCTTGCTTATACCAATCACATCCTCTCAGATCTCTTCATGTAGACAGGGTTTAGTGGTCCATTTGGGATTGTGCCGCAGGATGTCTATCCCACCCTCATTATAATAATAAGATAATATGCCATTTAGCAGACGCTTTTATCCAAAGCGACTTACAGTCATGCGTGCATAAATTTTTTTCTTGTGTATGGGTGGTCCCGGGGATCAAACCCACTACCCTGGCGTTACAAGCGCCGTGCTCTACCAGCTGAGCTACAGAGGACCATTATCCATCCGTCTAGCTCTATAGGCCAAGGTAGCATAGATTACAGGTGTGTCGTCAAGCCATAGGTCACAGGTGAGATCCCTCTATAAACCCTAAAAAATAACAACACCATTGTCATAAATAACTATTAAGCCATTTGCTAAGATTTCCACCATTTTGACATGTGGACCTGTTGTCACTCTTACCCTGACAGTTGTCGATACCTCCGGAAACTATTTGGGTCTTATCTGATGTCTTTTACAATTCATGTCAGAATGGCCATATTCTGAAGACACTCTAGCACACAATCAATTAGGATTTACTTTGCTTTTCCCATTGAAGGCCATATTGAGGTTAAATCCATGACTGGAGTTTTTAATTGATAAAAACCAATGACCATCTCATGTTGAACATGCAAGTCACTATGGTGCATTTATTGGTCTCTGTGGCGCTCTCGGGAGGCCATGCCTATGTCTACTTTTACCCGATAGCCTTTATCCCCATACCAAAAGTGCATCTGTAGTCAGGATGGCCGAGCGGTCTAAGGCGTTGCGTTAAGGTCGCAGTCTCTCCTGGAGGCGTCGGTTCAAATCCCACTTCTGACAGTTTTTTAACGCCTCTCAAAGAGGAGTGACGCTGCTTTGTTGTGAAAATAAGATGATAAAATAACTACACACAGTGAAATAACCAGTAGTCATAAACACTCTCTCATTGAAACATTCTGCTCTTGGGCAAATATCTAAGAAAATTAAAAAGAAGCAATACTTCATAAAAATGAACGTGGGGAACATTGCATTACATAAAGTGATGACATTATTATGAGTTACTACATTATCTGTTAGTTATTACATTATCAGCTGAGTTTTGTGTTACCAGCTGAGTTTTGTGTTTGTATAGTTGTCGTGGCCGAGTGGTTAAGGCGATGGACTAGAAATCCATTGGGATTTTCCCGCGCAGGTTCGAATCCTGCCGACAACGGATTTGCATTATGGTGACGCCTCCCTAGGTTGAAGTTTGGTCATCTTGCTTATACCAATCACATCCTCTCAGATCTCTTCATGTAGACAGGGTTTAGTGGTCCATTTGGGATTGTGCCGCAGGATGTCTATCCCACCCTCATTATAATAATAAGATGATATGCCATTTAGCAGACGCTTTTATCCAAAGCGACTTACAGTCATGCGTGCATAAATTTTTTTCTTGTGTATGGGTGGTCCCGGGGATCAAACCCACTACCCTGGCGTTACAAGCGCCGTGCTCTACCAGCTGAGCTACAGAGGACCATTATCCATCCGTCTAGCTCTATAGGCCAAGGTAGCATAGATTACAGGTGTGTCGTCAAGCCATAGGTCACAGGTGAGATCCCTCTATAAACCCAAAAAAATAACAACACCATTGTCATAAATAACTATTAAGCCATTTGCTAAGATTTCCACCATTTTGACATGTGGACCTGTTGTCACTCTTACCCTGACAGTTGTCGATACCTCCGGAAACTATTTGGGTCTTATCTGATGTCTTTTACAATTCATGTCAGAATGGCCATATTCTGAAGACACTCTAGCACACAATCAATTAGGATTTACTTTGCTTTTCCCATTGAAGGCCATATTGAGGTTAAATCCATGACTGGAGTTTTTAATTGATAAAAACCAATGACCATCTCATGTTGAACATGCAAGTCACTATGGTGCATTTATTGGTCTCTGTGGCGCTCTCGGGAGGCCATGCCTATGTCTACTTTTACCCGATAGCCTTTATCCCCATACCAAAAGTGCATCTGTAGTCAGGATGGCCGAGCGGTCTAAGGCGTTGCGTTAAGGTCGCAGTCTCTCCTGGAGGCGTCGGTTCAAATCCCACTTCTGACAGTTTTTTAACGCCTCTCAAAGAGGAGTGACGCTGCTTTGTTGTGAAAATAAGATGATAAAATAACTACACACAGTGAAATAACCAGTAGTCATAAACACTCTCTCATTGAAACATTCTGCTCTTGGGCAAATATCTAAGAAAATTAAAAAGAAGCAATACTTCATAAAAATGAACGTGGGGAACATTGCATTACATAAAGTGATGACATTATTATGAGTTACTACATTATCTGTTAGTTATTACATTATCAGCTGAGTTTTGTGTTACCAGCTGAGTTTTGTGTTTGTATAGTTGTCGTGGCTGAGTGGTTAAGGCGATGGACTAGAAATCCATTGGGATTTTCCCGCGCAGGTTCGAATCCTGCCGACAACGGATTTGCATTATGGTGACGCCTCCCTAGGTTGAAGTTTGGTCATCTTGCTTATACCAATCACATCCTCTCAGATCTCTTCATGTAGACAGGGTTTAGTGGTCCATTTGGGATTGTGCCGCAGGATGTCTATCCCACCCTCATTATAATAATAAGATAATATGCCATTTAGCAGACGCTTTTATCCAAAGCGACTTACAGTCATGCGTGCATACATTTTTTTCTTGTGTATGGGTGGTCCCGGGGATCAAACCCACTACCCTGGCGTTACAAGCGCCGTGCTCTACCAGCTGAGCTACAGAGGACCATTATCCATCCGTCTAGCTCTATAGGCCAAGGTAGCATAGATTACAGGTGTGTCGTCAAGCCATAGGTCACAGGTGAGATCCCTCTATAAACCCAAAAAAATAACAACACCATTGTCATAAATAACTATTAAGCCATTTGCTAAGATTTCCACCATTTTGACATGTGGACCTGTTGTCACTCTTACCCTGACAGTTGTCGATACCTCCGGAAACTATTTGGGTCTTATCTGATGTCTTTTACAATTCATGTCAGAATGGCCATATTCTGAAGACACTCTAGCACACAATCAATTAGGATTTACTTTGCTTTTCCCATTGAAGGCCATATTGAGGTTAAATCCATGACTGGAGTTTTTAATTGATAAAAACCAATGACCATCTCATGTTGAACATGCAAGTCACTATGGTGCATTTATTGGTCTCTGTGGCGCTCTCGGGAGGCCATGCCTATGTCTACTTTTACCCGATAGCCTTTATCCCCATACCAAAAGTGCATCTGTAGTCAGGATGGCCGAGCGGTCTAAGGCGCTGCGTTAAGGTAGCAGTCTCTCCTGGAGGCGTGGGTTCAAATCCCACTTCTGACAGTTTTTTAACGCCTCTCAAAGAGGAGTGACGCTGCTTTGTTGTGAAAATAAGATGATAAAATAACTACACACAGTGAAATAACCAGTAGTCATAAACACTCTCTCATTGAAACATTCTGCTCTTGGGCAAATATCTAAGAAAATTAAAAAGAAGCAATACTTCATAAAAATGAACGTGGGGAACATTGCATTACATAAAGTGATGACATTATTATGAGTTACTACATTATCTGTTAGTTATTACATTATCTTTTGCTGAAGACTATGCCTGCAGGGCCCTTCACTTGTAACCCCCCTCTTGTTTTTCTTTTTATAGTTGTCGTGGCCGAGTGGTTAAGGCGATGGACTAGAAATCCATTGGGATTTTCCCGCGCAGGTTCGAATCCTGCCGACAACGGCTTTGCATTATGGTGACCCCTCCCTAGGTTGAAGTTTGGTCATCTTGCTTATACCAATCACATCCTCTCAGATCTCTTCATGTAGACAGGTTTTAGTGGTCCATTTGGGATTGTGCCGCAGGATGTCTATCCCACCCTCATTATAATAATAAGAAAATATGCCATTTAGCAGACGCTTTTATCCAAAGCGACTTACAGTCATGCGTGCATACATTTTTTTCTTGTGTATGGGTGGTCCCGGGGATCAAACCCACTACCCTGGCGTTACAAGCGCCGTGCTCTACCAGCTGAGCTACAGAGGACCATTATCCATCCGTCTAGCTCTATAGGCCAAGGTAGCATAGATTACAGGTGTGTCGTCAAGCCATAGGTCACAGGTGAGATCCCTCTATAAACCCTAAAAAATAACAACACCATTGTCATAAATAACTATTAAGCCATTTGCTAAGATTTCCACCATTTTGACATGTGGACCTGTTGTCACTCTTACCCTGACAGTTGTCGATACCTCCGGAAACTATTTGGGTCTTATCTGATGTCTTTTACAATTCATGTCAGAATGGCCATATTCTGAAGACACTCTAGCACACAATCAATTAGGATTTACTTTGCTTTTCCCATTGAAGGCCATATTGAGGTTAAATCCATGACTGGAGTTTTTAATTGATAAAAACCAATGACCATCTCATGTTGAACATGCAAGTCACTATGGTGCATTTATTGGTCTCTGTGGCGCTCTCGGGAGGCCATGCCTATGTCTACTTTTACCCGATAGCCTTTATCCCCATACCAAAAGTGCATCTGTAGTCAGAATGGCCGAGCGGTCTAAGGCGCTGCGTTAAGGTCGCAGTCTCTCCTGGAGGCGTGGGTTCAAATCCCACTTCTGACAGTTTTTTAACGCCTCTCAAAGAGGAGTGACGCTGCTTTGTTGTGAAAATAAGATGATAAAATAACTACACACAGTGAAATAACCAGTAGTCATAAACACTCTCTCATTGAAACATTCTGCTCTTGGGCAAATATCTAAGAAAATTAAAAAGAAGCAATACTTCATAAAAATGAACGTGGGGAACATTGCATTACATAAAGTGATGACATTATTATGAGTTACTACATTATCTGTTAGTTATTACATTATCAGCTGAGTTTTGTGTTACCAGCTGAGTTTTGTGTTTGTATAGTTGTCGTGGCTGAGTGGTTAAGGCGATGGACTAGAAATCCATTGGGATTTTCCCGCGCAGGTTCGAATCCTGCCGACAACGGCTTTGCATTATGGTGACGCCTCCCTAGGTTGAAGTTTGGTCATCTTGCTTATACCAATCACATCCTCTCAGATCTCTTCATGTAGACAGGGTTTAGTGGTCCATTTGGGATTGTGCCGCAGGATGTCTATCCCACCCTCATTATAATAATAAGATAATATGCCATTTAGCAGACGCTTTTATCCAAAGCGACTTACAGTCATGCGTGCATAAATTTTTTTCTTGTGTATGGGTGGTCCCGGGGATCAAACCCACTACCCTGGCGTTACAAGCGCCGTGCTCTACCAGCTGAGCTACAGAGGACCATTATCCATCCGTCTAGCTCTATAGGCCAAGGTAGCATAGATTACAGGTGTGTCGTCAAGCCATAGGTCACAGGTGAGATCCCTCTATAAACCCTAAAAAATAACAACACCATTGTCATAAATAACTATTAAGCCATTTGCTAAGATTTCCACCATTTTGACATGTGGACCTGTTGTCACTCTTACCCTGACAGTTGTCGATACCTCCGGAAACTATTTGGGTCTTATCTGATGTCTTTTACAATTCATGTCAGAATGGCCATATTCTGAAGACACTCTAGCACACAATCAATTAGGATTTACTTTGCTTTTCCCATTGAAGGCCATATTGAGGTTAAATCCATGACTGGAGTTTTTAATTGATAAAAACCAATGACCATCTCATGTTGAACATGCAAGTCACTATGGTGCATTTATTGGTCTCTGTGGCGCTCTCGGGAGGCCATGCCTATGTCTACTTTTACCCGATAGCCTTTATCCCCATACCAAAAGTGCATCTGTAGTCAGAATGGCCGAGCGGTCTAAGGCGCTGCGTTAAGGTCGCAGTCTCTCCTGGAGGCGTGGGTTCAAATCCCACTTCTGACAGTTTTTTAACGCCTCTCAAAGAGGAGTGACGCTGCTTTGTTGTGAAAATAAGATGATAAAATAACTACACACAGTGAAATAACCAGTAGTCATAAACACTCTCTCATTGAAACATTCTGCTCTTGGGCAAATATCTAAGAAAATTAAAAAGAAGCAATACTTCATAAAAATGAACGTGGGGAACATTGCATTACATAAAGTGATGACATTATTATGAGTTACTACATTATCTGTTAGTTATTACATTATCAGCTGAGTTTTGTGTTACCAGCTGAGTTTTGTGTTTGTATAGTTGTCGTGGCTGAGTGGTTAAGGCGATGGACTAGAAATCCATTGGGATTTTCCCGCGCAGGTTCGAATCCTGCCGACAACGGCTTTGCATTATGGTGACGCCTCCCTAGGTTGAAGTTTGGTCATCTTGCTTATACCAATCACATCCTCTCAGATCTCTTCATGTAGACAGGGTTTAGTGGTCCATTTGGGATTGTGCCGCAGGATGTCTATCCCACCCTCATTATAATAATAAGATAATATGCCATTTAGCAGACGCTTTTATCCAAAGCGACTTACAGTCATGCGTGCATAAATTTTTTTCTTGTGTATGGGTGGTCCCGGGGATCAAACCCACTACCCTGGCGTTACAAGCGCCGTGCTCTACCAGCTGAGCTACAGAGGACCATTATCCATCCGTCTAGCTCTATAGGCCAAGGTAGCATAGATTACAGGTGTGTCGTCAAGCCATAGGTCACAGGTGAGATCCCTCTATAAACCCTAAAAAATAACAACACCATTGTCATAAATAACTATTAAGCCATTTGCTAAGATTTCCACCATTTTGACATGTGGACCTGTTGTCACTCTTACCCTGACAGTTGTCGATACCTCCGGAAACTATTTGGGTCTTATCTGATGTCTTTTACAATTCATGTCAGAATGGCCATATTCTGAAGACACTCTAGCACACAATCAATTAGGATTTACTTTGCTTTTCCCATTGAAGGCCATATTGAGGTTAAATCCATGACTGGAGTTTTTAATTGATAAAAACCAATGACCATCTCATGTTGAACATGCAAGTCACTATGGTGCATTTATTGGTCTCTGTGGCGCTCTCGGGAGGCCATGCCTATGTCTACTTTTACCCGATAGCCTTTATCCCCATACCAAAAGTGCATCTGTAGTCAGGATGGCCGAGCGGTCTAAGGCGTTGCGTTAAGGTCGCAGTCTCTCCTGGAGGCGTCGGTTCAAATCCCACTTCTGACAGTTTTTTAACGCCTCTCAAAGAGGAGTGACGCTGCTTTGTTGTGAAAATAAGATGATAAAATAACTACACACAGTGAAATAACCAGTAGTCATAAACACTCTCTCATTGAAACATTCTGCTCTTGGGCAAATATCTAAGAAAATTAAAAAGAAGCAATACTTCATAAAAATGAACGTGGGGAACATTGCATTACATAAAGTGATGACATTATTATGAGTTACTACATTATCTGTTAGTTATTACATTATCAGCTGAGTTTTGTGTTACCAGCTGAGTTTTGTGTTTGTATAGTTGTCGTGGCTGAGTGGTTAAGGCGATGGACTAGAAATCCATTGGGATTTTCCCGCGCAGGTTCGAATCCTGCCGACAACGGATTTGCATTATGGTGACCCCTCCCTAGGTTGAAGTTTGGTCATCTTGCTTATACCAATCACATCCTCTCAGATCTCTTCATGTAGACAGGGTTTAGTGGTCCATTTGGGATTGTGCCGCAGGATGTCTATCCCACCCTCATTATAATAATAAGAAAATATGCCATTTAGCAGACGCTTTTATCCAAAGCGACTTACAGTCATGCGTGCATACATTTTTTTCTTGTGTATGGGTGGTCCCGGGGATCAAACCCACTACCCTGGCGTTACAAGCGCCGTGCTCTACCAGCTGAGCTACAGAGGACCATTATCCATCCGTCTAGCTCTATAGGCCAAGGTAGCATAGATTACAGGTGTGTCGTCAAGCCATAGGTCACAGGTGAGATCCCTCTATAAACCCAAAAAAATAACAACACCATTGTCATAAATAACTATTAAGCCATTTGCTAAGATTTCCACCATTTTGACATGTGGACCTGTTGTCACTCTTACCCTGACAGTTGTCGATACCTCCGGAAACTATTTGGGTCTTATCTGATGTCTTTTACAATTCATGTCAGAATGGCCATATTCTGAAGACACTCTAGCACACAATCAATTAGGATTTACTTTGCTTTTCCCATTGAAGGCCATATTGAGGTTAAATCCATGACTGGAGTTTTTAATTGATAAAAACCAATGACCATCTCATGTTGAACATGCAAGTCACTATGGTGCATTTATTGGTCTCTGTGGCGCTCTCGGGAGGCCATGCCTATGTCTACTTTTACCCGATAGCCTTTATCCCCATACCAAAAGTGCATCTGTAGTCAGGATGGCCGAGCGGTCTAAGGCGCTGCGTTAAGGTCGCAGTCTCTCCTGGAGGCGTGGGTTCAAATCCCACTTCTGACAGTTTTTTAACGCCTCTCAAAGAGGAGTGACGCTGCTTTGTTGTGAAAATAAGATGATAAAATAACTACACACAGTGAAATAACCAGTAGTCATAAACACTCTCTCATTGAAACATTCTGCTCTTGGGCAAATATCTAAGAAAATTAAAAAGAAGCAATACTTCATAAAAATGAACGTGGGGAACATTGCATTACATAAAGTGATGACATTATTATGAGTTACTACATTATCTGTTAGTTATTACATTATCTTTTGCTGAAGACTATGCCTGCAGGGCCCTTCACTTGTAACCCCCCTCTTGTTTTTCTTTTTATAGTTGTCGTGGCCGAGTGGTTAAGGCGATGGACTAGAAATCCATTGGGATTTTCCCGCGCATGTTCGAATCCTGCCGACAACGGCTTTGCATTATGGTGACCCCTCCCTAGGTTGAAGTTTGGTCATCTTGCTTATACCAATCACATCCTCTCAGATCTCTTCATGTAGACAGGGTTTAGTGGTCCATTTGGGATTGTGCCGCAGGATGTCTATCCCACCCTCATTATAATAATAAGAAAATATGCCATTTAGCAGACGCTTTTATCCAAAGCGACTTACAGTCATGCGTGCATACATTTTTTTCTTGTGTATGGGTGGTCCCGGGGATCAAACCCACTACCCTGGCGTTACAAGCGCCGTGCTCTACCAGCTGAGCTACAGAGGACCATTATCCATCCGTCTAGCTCTATAGGCCAAGGTAGCATAGATTACAGGTGTGTCGTCAAGCCATAGGTCACAGGTGAGATCCCTCTATAAACCCTAAAAAATAACAACACCATTGTCATAAATAACTATTAAGCCATTTGCTAAGATTTCCACCATTTTGACATGTGGACCTGTTGTCACTCTTACCCTGACAGTTGTCGATACCTCCGGAAACTATTTGGGTCTTATCTGATGTCTTTTACAATTCATGTCAGAATGGCCATATTCTGAAGACACTCTAGCACACAATCAATTAGGATTTACTTTGCTTTTCCCATTGAAGGCCATATTGAGGTTAAATCCATGACTGGAGTTTTTAATTGATAAAAACCAATGACCATCTCATGTTGAACATGCAAGTCACTATGGTGCATTTATTGGTCTCTGTGGCGCTCTCGGGAGGCCATGCCTATGTCTACTTTTACCCGATAGCCTTTATCCCCATACCAAAAGTGCATCTGTAGTCAGAATGGCCGAGCGGTCTAAGGCGCTGCGTTAAGGTCGCAGTCTCTCCTGGAGGCGTGGGTTCAAATCCCACTTCTGACAGTTTTTTAACGCCTCTCAAAGAGGAGTGACGCTGCTTTGTTGTGAAAATAAGATGATAAAATAACTACACACAGTGAAATAACCAGTAGTCATAAACACTCTCTCATTGAAACATTCTGCTCTTGGGCAAATATCTAAGAAAATTAAAAAGAAGCAATACTTCATAAAAATGAACGTGGGGAACATTGCATTACATAAAGTGATGACATTATTATGAGTTACTACATTATCTGTTAGTTATTACATTATCAGCTGAGTTTTGTGTTACCAGCTGAGTTTTGTGTTTGTATAGTTGTCGTGGCTGAGTGGTTAAGGCGATGGACTAGAAATCCATTGGGATTTTCCCGCGCAGGTTCGAATCCTGCCGACAACGGATTTGCATTATGGTGACGCCTCCCTAGGTTGAAGTTTGGTCATCTTGCTTATACCAATCACATCCTCTCAGATCTCTTCATGTAGACAGGGTTTAGTGGTCCATTTGGGATTGTGCCGCAGGATGTCTATCCCACCCTCATTATAATAATAAGAAAATATTCCATTTAGCAGACGCTTTTATCCAAAGCGACTTACAGTCATGCGTGCATACATTTTTTTCTTGTGTATGGGTGGTCCCGGGGATCAAACCCACTACCCTGGCGTTACAAGCGCCGTGCTCTACCAGCTGAGCTACAGAGGACCATTATCCATCCGTCTAGCTCTATAGGCCAAGGTAGCATAGATTACAGGTGTGTCGTCAAGCCATAGGTCACAGGTGAGATCCCTCTATAAACCCAAAAAAATAACAACACCATTGTCATAAATAACTATTAAGCCATTTGCTAAGATTTCCACCATTTTGACATGTGGACCTGTTGTCACTCTTACCCTGACAGTTGTCGATACCTCCGGAAACTATTTGGGTCTTATCTGATGTCTTTTACAATTCATGTCAGAATGGCCATATTCTGAAGACACTCTAGCACACAATCAATTAGGATTTACTTTGCTTTTCCCATTGAAGGCCATATTGAGGTTAAATCCATGACTGGAGTTTTTAATTGATAAAAACCAATGACCATCTCATGTTGAACATGCAAGTCACTATGGTGCATTTATTGGTCTCTGTGGCGCTCTCGGGAGGCCATGCCTATGTCTACTTTTACCCGATAGCCTTTATCCCCATACCAAAAGTGCATCTGTAGTCAGGATGGCCGAGCGGTCTAAGGCGCTGCGTTAAGGTCGCACTCTCTCCTGGAGGCGTGGGTTCAAATCCCACTTCTGACAGTTTTTTAACGCCTCTCAAAGAGGAGTGACGCTGCTTTGTTGTGAAAATAAGATGATAAAATAACTACACACAGTGAAATAACCAGTAGTCATAAACACTCTCTCATTGAAACATTCTGCTCTTGGGCAAATATCTAAGAAAATTAAAAAGAAGCAATACTTCATAAAAATGAACGTGGGGAACATTGCATTACATAAAGTGATGACATTATTATGAGTTACTACATTATCTGTTAGTTATTACATTATCTTTTGCTGAAGACTATGCCTGCAGGGCCCTTCACTTGTAACCCCCCTCTTGTTTTTCTTTTTATAGTTGTCGTGGCCGAGTGGTTAAGGCGATGGACTAGAAATCCATTGGGATTTTCCCGCGCAGGTTCGAATCCTGCCGACAACGGCTTTGCATTATGGTGACCCCTCCCTAGGTTGAAGTTTGGTCATCTTGCTTATACCAATCACATCCTCTCAGATCTCTTCATGTAGACAGGGTTTAGTGGTCCATTTGGGATTGTGCCGCAGGATGTCTATCCCACCCTCATTATAATAATAAGAAAATATGCCATTTAGCAGACGCTTTTATCCAAAGCGACTTACAGTCATGCGTGCATACATTTTTTTCTTGTGTATGGGTGGTCCCGGGGATCAAACCCACTACCCTGGCGTTACAAGCGCCGTGCTCTACCAGCTGAGCTACAGAGGACCATTATCCATCCGTCTAGCTCTATAGGCCAAGGTAGCATAGATTACAGGTGTGTCGTCAAGCCATAGGTCACAGGTGAGATCCCTCTATAAACCCTAAAAAATAACAACACCATTGTCATAAATAACTATTAAGCCATTTGCTAAGATTTCCACCATTTTGACATGTGGACCTGTTGTCACTCTTACCCTGACAGTTGTCGATACCTCCGGAAACTATTTGGGTCTTATCTGATGTCTTTTACAATTCATGTCAGAATGGCCATATTCTGAAGACACTCTAGCACACAATCAATTAGGATTTACTTTGCTTTTCCCATTGAAGGCCATATTGAGGTTAAATCCATGACTGGAGTTTTTAATTGATAAAAACCAATGACCATCTCATGTTGAACATGCAAGTCACTATGGTGCATTTATTGGTCTCTGTGGCGCTCTCGGGAGGCCATGCCTATGTCTACTTTTACCCGATAGCCTTTATCCCCATACCAAAAGTGCATCTGTAGTCAGAATGGCCGAGCGGTCTAAGGCGCTGCGTTAAGGTCGCAGTCTCTCCTGGAGGCGTGGGTTCAAATCCCACTTCTGACAGTTTTTTAACGCCTCTCAAAGAGGAGTGACGCTGCTTTGTTGTGAAAATAAGATGATAAAATAACTACACACAGTGAAATAACCAGTAGTCATAAACACTCTCTCATTGAAACATTCTGCTCTTGGGCAAATATCTAAGAAAATTAAAAAGAAGCAATACTTCATAAAAATGAACGTGGGGAACATTGCATTACATAAAGTGATGACATTATTATGAGTTACTACATTATCTGTTAGTTATTACATTATCAGCTGAGTTTTGTGTTACCAGCTGAGTTTTGTGTTTGTATAGTTGTCGTGGCTGAGTGGTTAAGGCGATGGACTAGAAATCCATTGGGATTTTCCCGCGCAGGTTCGAATCCTGCCGACAACGGATTTGCATTATGGTGACGCCTCCCTAGGTTGAAGTTTGGTCATCTTGCTTATACCAATCACATCCTCTCAGATCTCTTCATGTAGACAGGGTTTAGTGGTCCATTTGGGATTGTGCCGCAGGATGTCTATCCCACCCTCATTATAATAATAAGAAAATATTCCATTTAGCAGACGCTTTTATCCAAAGCGACTTACAGTCATGCGTGCATACATTTTTTTCTTGTGTATGGGTGGTCCCGGGGATCAAACCCACTACCCTGGCGTTACAAGCGCCGTGCTCTACCAGCTGAGCTACAGAGGACCATTATCCATCCGTCTAGCTCTATAGGCCAAGGTAGCATAGATTACAGGTGTGTCGTCAAGCCATAGGTCACAGGTGAGATCCCTCTATAAACCCAAAAAAATAACAACACCATTGTCATAAATAACTATTAAGCCATTTGCTAAGATTTCCACCATTTTGACATGTGGACCTGTTGTCACTCTTACCCTGACAGTTGTCGATACCTCCGGAAACTATTTGGGTCTTATCTGATGTCTTTTACAATTCATGTCAGAATGGCCATATTCTGAAGACACTCTAGCACACAATCAATTAGGATTTACTTTGCTTTTCCCATTGAAGGCCATATTGAGGTTAAATCCATGACTGGAGTTTTTAATTGATAAAAACCAATGACCATCTCATGTTGAACATGCAAGTCACTATGGTGCATTTATTGGTCTCTGTGGCGCTCTCGGGAGGCCATGCCTATGTCTACTTTTACCCGATAGCCTTTATCCCCATACCAAAAGTGCATCTGTAGTCAGGATGGCCGAGCGGTCTAAGGCGCTGCGTTAAGGTCGCACTCTCTCCTGGAGGCGTGGGTTCAAATCCCACTTCTGACAGTTTTTTAACGCCTCTCAAAGAGGAGTGACGCTGCTTTGTTGTGAAAATAAGATGATAAAATAACTACACACAGTGAAATAACCAGTAGTCATAAACACTCTCTCATTGAAACATTCTGCTCTTGGGCAAATATCTAAGAAAATTAAAAAGAAGCAATACTTCATAAAAATGAACGTGGGGAACATTGCATTACATAAAGTGATGACATTATTATGAGTTACTACATTATCTGTTAGTTATTACATTATCAGCTGAGTTTTGTGTTACCAGCTGAGTTTTGTGTTTGTATAGTTGTCGTGGCCGAGTGGTTAAGGCGATGGACTAGAAATCCATTGGGATTTTCCCGCGCAGGTTCGAATCCTGCCGACAACGGATTTGCATTATGGTGACGCCTCCCTAGGTTGAAGTTTGGTCATCTTGCTTATACCAATCACATCCTCTCAGATCTCTTCATGTAGACAGGGTTTAGTGGTCCATTTGGGATTGTGCCGCAGGATGTCTATCCCACCCTCATTATAATAATAAGATAATATGCCATTTAGCAGACGCTTTTATCCAAAGCGACTTACAGTCATGCGTGCATAAATTTTTTTCTTGTGTATGGGTGGTCCCGGGGATCAAACCCACTACCCTGGCGTTACAAGCGCCGTGCTCTACCAGCTGAGCTACAGAGGACCATTATCCATCCGTCTAGCTCTATAGGCCAAGGTAGCATAGATTACAGGTGTGTCGTCAAGCCATAGGTCACAGGTGAGATCCCTCTATAAACCCTAAAAAATAACAACACCATTGTCATAAATAACTATTAAGCCATTTGCTAAGATTTCCACCATTTTGACATGTGGACCTGTTGTCACTCTTACCCTGACAGTTGTCGATACCTCCGGAAACTATTTGGGTCTTATCTGATGTCTTTTACAATTCATGTCAGAATGGCCATATTCTGAAGACACTCTAGCACACAATCAATTAGGATTTACTTTGCTTTTCCCATTGAAGGCCATATTGAGGTTAAATCCATGACTGGAGTTTTTAATTGATAAAAACCAATGACCATCTCATGTTGAACATGCAAGTCACTATGGTGCATTTATTGGTCTCTGTGGCGCTCTCGGGAGGCCATGCCTATGTCTACTTTTACCCGATAGCCTTTATCCCCATACCAAAAGTGCATCTGTAGTCAGGATGGCCGAGCGGTCTAAGGCGCTGCGTTAAGGTCGCACTCTCTCCTGGAGGCGTGGGTTCAAATCCCACTTCTGACAGTTTTTTAACGCCTCTCAAAGAGGAGTGACGCTGCTTTGTTGTGAAAATAAGATGATAAAATAACTACACACAGTGAAATAACCAGTAGTCATAAACACTCTCTCATTGAAACATTCTGCTCTTGGGCAAATATCTAAGAAAATTAAAAAGAAGCAATACTTCATAAAAATGAACGTGGGGAACATTGCATTACATAAAGTGATGACATTATTATGAGTTACTACATTATCTGTTAGTTATTACATTATCAGCTGAGTTTTGTGTTACCAGCTGAGTTTTGTGTTTGTATAGTTGTCGTGGCCGAGTGGTTAAGGCGATGGACTAGAAATCCATTGGGATTTTCCCGCGCAGGTTCGAATCCTGCCGACAACGGATTTGCATTATGGTGACGCCTCCCTAGGTTGAAGTTTGGTCATCTTGCTTATACCAATCACATCCTCTCAGATCTCTTCATGTAGACAGGGTTTAGTGGTCCATTTGGGATTGTGCCGCAGGATGTCTATCCCACCCTCATTATAATAATAAGATAATATGCCATTTAGCAGACGCTTTTATCCAAAGCGACTTACAGTCATGCGTGCATACATTTTTTTCTTGTGTATGGGTGGTCCCGGGGATCAAACCCACTACCCTGGCGTTACAAGCGCCGTGCTCTACCAGCTGAGCTACAGAGGACCATTATCCATCCGTCTAGCTCTATAGGCCAAGGTAGCATAGATTACAGGTGTGTCGTCAAGCCATAGGTCACAGGTGAGATCCCTCTATAAACCCAAAAAAATAACAACACCATTGTCATAAATAACTATTAAGCCATTTGCTAAGATTTCCACCATTTTGACATGTGGACCTGTTGTCACTCTTACCCTGACAGTTGTCGATACCTCCGGAAACTATTTGGGTCTTATCTGATGTCTTTTACAATTCATGTCAGAATGGCCATATTCTGAAGACACTCTAGCACACAATCAATTAGGATTTACTTTGCTTTTCCCATTGAAGGCCATATTGAGGTTAAATCCATGACTGGAGTTTTTAATTGATAAAAACCAATGACCATCTCATGTTGAACATGCAAGTCACTATGGTGCATTTATTGGTCTCTGTGGCGCTCTCGGGAGGCCATGCCTATGTCTACTTTTACCCGATAGCCTTTATCCCCATACCAAAAGTGCATCTGTAGTCAGGATGGCCGAGCGGTCTAAGGCGCTGCGTTAAGGTCGCACTCTCTCCTGGAGGCGTGGGTTCAAATCCCACTTCTGACAGTTTTTTAACGCCTCTCAAAGAGGAGTGACGCTGCTTTGTTGTGAAAATAAGATGATAAAATAACTACACACAGTGAAATAACCAGTAGTCATAAACACTCTCTCATTGAAACATTCTGCTCTTGGGCAAATATCTAAGAAAATTAAAAAGAAGCAATACTTCATAAAAATGAACGTGGGGAACATTGCATTACATAAAGTGATGACATTATTATGAGTTACTACATTATCTGTTAGTTATTACATTATCAGCTGAGTTTTGTGTTACCAGCTGAGTTTTGTGTTTGTATAGTTGTCGTGGCCGAGTGGTTAAGGCGATGGACTAGAAATCCATTGGGATTTTCCCGCGCAGGTTCGAATCCTGCCGACAACGGATTTGCATTATGGTGACGCCTCCCTAGGTTGAAGTTTGGTCATCTTGCTTATACCAATCACATCCTCTCAGATCTCTTCATGTAGACAGGGTTTAGTGGTCCATTTGGGATTGTGCCGCAGGATGTCTATCCCACCCTCATTATAATAATAAGATAATATGCCATTTAGCAGACGCTTTTATCCAAAGCGACTTACAGTCATGCGTGCATAAATTTTTTTCTTGTGTATGGGTGGTCCCGGGGATCAAACCCACTACCCTGGCGTTACAAGCGCCGTGCTCTACCAGCTGAGCTACAGAGGACCATTATCCATCCGTCTAGCTCTATAGGCCAAGGTAGCATAGATTACAGGTGTGTCGTCAAGCCATAGGTCACAGGTGAGATCCCTCTATAAACCCTAAAAAATAACAACACCATTGTCATAAATAACTATTAAGCCATTTGCTAAGATTTCCACCATTTTGACATGTGGACCTGTTGTCACTCTTACCCTGACAGTTGTCGATACCTCCGGAAACTATTTGGGTCTTATCTGATGTCTTTTACAATTCATGTCAGAATGGCCATATTCTGAAGACACTCTAGCACACAATCAATTAGGATTTACTTTGCTTTTCCCATTGAAGGCCATATTGAGGTTAAATCCATGACTGGAGTTTTTAATTGATAAAAACCAATGACCATCTCATGTTGAACATGCAAGTCACTATGGTGCATTTATTGGTCTCTGTGGCGCTCTCGGGAGGCCATGCCTATGTCTACTTTTACCCGATAGCCTTTATCCCCATACCAAAAGTGCATCTGTAGTCAGGATGGCCGAGCGGTCTAAGGCGCTGCGTTAAGGTCGCACTCTCTCCTGGAGGCGTGGGTTCAAATCCCACTTCTGACAGTTTTTTAACGCCTCTCAAAGAGGAGTGACGCTGCTTTGTTGTGAAAATAAGATGATAAAATAACTACACACAGTGAAATAACCAGTAGTCATAAACACTCTCTCATTGAAACATTCTGCTCTTGGGCAAATATCTAAGAAAATTAAAAAGAAGCAATACTTCATAAAAATGAACGTGGGGAACATTGCATTACATAAAGTGATGACATTATTATGAGTTACTACATTATCTGTTAGTTATTACATTATCAGCTGAGTTTTGTGTTACCAGCTGAGTTTTGTGTTTGTATAGTTGTCGTGGCCGAGTGGTTAAGGCGATGGACTAGAAATCCATTGGGATTTTCCCGCGCAGGTTCGAATCCTGCCGACAACGGATTTGCATTATGGTGACGCCTCCCTAGGTTGAAGTTTGGTCATCTTGCTTATACCAATCACATCCTCTCAGATCTCTTCATGTAGACAGGGTTTAGTGGTCCATTTGGGATTGTGCCGCAGGATGTCTATCCCACCCTCATTATAATAATAAGATAATATGCCATTTAGCAGACGCTTTTATCCAAAGCGACTTACAGTCATGCGTGCATAAATTTTTTTCTTGTGTATGGGTGGTCCCGGGGATCAAACCCACTACCCTGGCGTTACAAGCGCCGTGCTCTACCAGCTGAGCTACAGAGGACCATTATCCATCCGTCTAGCTCTATAGGCCAAGGTAGCATAGATTACAGGTGTGTCGTCAAGCCATAGGTCACAGGTGAGATCCCTCTATAAACCCTAAAAAATAACAACACCATTGTCATAAATAACTATTAAGCCATTTGCTAAGATTTCCACCATTTTGACATGTGGACCTGTTGTCACTCTTACCCTGACAGTTGTCGATACCTCCGGAAACTATTTGGGTCTTATCTGATGTCTTTTACAATTCATGTCAGAATGGCCATATTCTGAAGACACTCTAGCACACAATCAATTAGGATTTACTTTGCTTTTCCCATTGAAGGCCATATTGAGGTTAAATCCATGACTGGAGTTTTTAATTGATAAAAACCAATGACCATCTCATGTTGAACATGCAAGTCACTATGGTGCATTTATTGGTCTCTGTGGCGCTCTCGGGAGGCCATGCCTATGTCTACTTTTACCCGATAGCCTTTATCCCCATACCAAAAGTGCATCTGTAGTCAGGATGGCCGAGCGGTCTAAGGCGCTGCGTTAAGGTCGCAGTCTCTCCTGGAGGTGTGGGTTCAAATCCCACTTCTGACAGTTTTTTAACGCCTCTCAAAGAGGAGTGACGCTGCTTTGTTGTGAAAATAAGATGATAAAATAACTACACACAGTGAAATAACCAGTAGTCATAAACACTCTCTCATTGAAACATTCTGCTCTTGGGCAAATATCTAAGAAAATTAAAAAGAAGCAATACTTCATAAAAATGAACGTGGGGAACATTGCATTACATAAAGTGATGACATTATTATGAGTTACTACATTATCTGTTAGTTATTACATTATCAGCTGAGTTTTGTGTTACCAGCTGAGTTTTGTGTTTGTATAGTTGTCGTGGCCGAGTGGTTAAGGCGATGGACTAGAAATCCATTGGGATTTTCCCGCGCAGGTTTGAATCCTGCCGACAACGGATTTGCATTATGGTGACGCCTCCCTAGGTTGAAGTTTGGTCATCTTGCTTATACCAATCACATCCTCTCAGATCTCTTCATGTAGACAGGGTTTAGTGGTCCATTTGGGATTGTGCCGCAGGATGTCTATCCCACCCTCATTATAATAATAAGATAATATGCCATTTAGCAGACGCTTTTATCCGAAGCGACTTACAGTCATGCGTGCATAAATTTTTTTCTTGTGTATGGGTGGTCCCGGGGATCAAACCCACTACCCTGGCGTTACAAGCGCCGTGCTCTACCAGCTGAGCTACAGAGGACCATTATCCATCCGTCTAGCTCTATAGGCCAAGGTAGCATAGATTACAGGTGTGTCGTCAAGCCATAGGTCACAGGTGAGATCCCTCTATAAACCCTAAAAAATAACAACACCATTGTCATAAATAACTATTAAGCCATTTGCTAAGATTTCCACCATTTTGACATGTGGACCTGTTGTCACTCTTACCCTGACAGTTGTCGATACCTCCGGAAACTATTTGGGTCTTATCTGATGTCTTTTACAATTCATGTCAGAATGGCCATATTCTGAAGACACTCTAGCACACAATCAATTAGGATTTACTTTGCTTTTCCCATTGAAGGCCATATTGAGGTTAAATCCATGACTGGAGTTTTTAATTGATAAAAACCAATGACCATCTCATGTTGAACATGCAAGTCACTATGGTGCATTTATTGGTCTCTGTGGCGCTCTCGGGAGGCCATGCCTATGTCTACTTTTACCCGATAGCCTTTATCCCCATACCAAAAGTGCATCTGTAGTCAGGATGGCCGAGCGGTCTAAGGCGTTGCGTTAAGGTCGCAGTCTCTCCTGGAGGCGTCGGTTCAAATCCCACTTCTGACAGTTTTTTAACGCCTCTCAAAGAGGAGTGACGCTGCTTTGTTGTGAAAATAAGATGATAAAATAACTACACACAGTGAAATAACCAGTAGTCATAAACACTCTCTCATTGAAACATTCTGCTCTTGGGCAAATATCTAAGAAAATTAAAAAGAAGCAATACTTCATAAAAATGAACGTGGGGAACATTGCATTACATAAAGTGATGACATTATTATGAGTTACTACATTATCTGTTAGTTATTACATTATCAGCTGAGTTTTGTGTTACCAGCAGAGTTTTGTGTTTGTATAGTTGTCGTGGCCGAGTGGTTAAGGCGATGGACTAGAAATCCATTGGGATTTTCCCGCGCAGGTTCGAATCCTGCCGACAATGGATTTGCATTATGGTGACGCCTCCCTAGGTTGAAGTTTGGTCATCTTGCTTATACCAATCACATCCTCTCAGATCTCTTCATGTAGACAGGGTTTAGTGGTCCATTTGGGATTGTGCCGCAGGATGTCTATCCCACCCTCATTATAATAATAAGATAATATGCCATTTAGCAGACGCTTTTATCCAAAGCGACTTACAGTCATGCGTGCATACATTTTTTTCTTGTGTATGGGTGGTCCCGGGGATCAAACCCACTACCCTGGCGTTACAAGCGCCGTGCTCTACCAGCTGAGCTACAGAGGACCATTATCCATCCGTCTAGCTCTATAGGCCAAGGTAGCATAGATTACAGGTGTGTTGTCAAGCCATAGGTCACAGGTGAGATCCCTCTATAAACCCTAAAAAATAACAACACCATTGTCATAAATAACTATTAAGCCATTTGCTAAGATTTCCACCATTTTGACATGTGGACCTGTTGTCACTCTTACCCTGACAGTTGTCGATACCTCCGGAAACTATTTGGGTCTTATCTGATGTCTTTTACAATTCATGTCAGAATGGCCATATTCTGAAGACACTCTAGCACACAATCAATTAGGATTTACTTTGCTTTTCCCATTGAAGGCCATATTGAGGTTAAATCCATGACTGGAGTTTTTAATTGATAAAAACCAATGACCATCTCATGTTGAACATGCAAGTCACTATGGTGCATTTATTGGTCTCTGTGGCGCTCTCGGGAGGCCATGCCTATGTCTACTTTTACCCGATAGCCTTTATCCCCATACCAAAAGTGCATCTGTAGTCAGGATGGCCGAGCGGTCTAAGGCGCTGCGTTAAGGTCGCAGTCTCTCCTGGAGGTGTGGGTTCAAATCCCACTTCTGACAGTTTTTTAACGCCTCTCAAAGAGGAGTGACGCTGCTTTGTTGTGAAAATAAGATGATAAAATAACTACACACAGTGAAATAACCAGTAGTCATAAACACTCTCTCATTGAAACATTCTGCTCTTGGGCAAATATCTAAGAAAATTAAAAAGAAGCAATACTTCATAAAAATGAACGTGGGGAACATTGCATTACATAAAGTGATGACATTATTATGAGTTACTACATTATCTGTTAGTTATTACATTATCTTTTGCTGAAGACTATGCCTGCAGGGCCCTTCACTTGTAACCCCCCTCTTGTTTTTCTTTTTATAGTTGTCGTGGCCGAGTGGTTAAGGCGATGGACTAGAAATCCATTGGGATTTTCCCGCGCAGGTTTGAATCCTGCCGACAATGGATTTGCATTATGGTGATGCCTCCCTAGGTTGAAGTTTGGTCATCTTGCTTATACCAATCACATCCTCTCAGATCTCCTCATGTACACAGGGTTTAGTGGTCCATTTGGGATTGTGCCGCAGGATGTCTATCCCACCCTCATTATCCATCCGTCTAGCTCTATAGGCCAAGGTAGCATAGATTACAGGTGTGTCATCAAGCCATAGGTCACAGGTGAGATCCCTCTATAAACCCTAAAAAATAACAACACCATTGTCATAAATAACTATTAAGCCATTTGCTAAGATTTCCACCATTTTGACATGTGGACCTGTTGTCACTCTTACCCTGACAGTTGTCGATACCTCCGGAAACTATTTGGGTCTTATCTGATGTCTTTTACAATTCATGTCAGAATGGCCATATTCTGAAGACACTCTAGCACACAATCAATTAGGATTTACTTTGCTTTTCCCATTGAAGGCCATATTGAGGTTAAATCCATGACTGGAGTTTTTAATTGATAAAAACCAATGACCATCTCATGTTGAACATGCAAGTCACTATGGTGCATTTATTGGTCTCTGTGGCGCTCTCGGGAGGCCATGCCTATGTCTACTTTTACCCGATAGCCTTTATCCCCATACCAAAAGTGCATCTGTAGTCAGGATGGCCGAGCGGTCTAAGGCGCTGCGTTAAGGTTGCAGTCTCTCCTGGAGGCGTGGGTTCAAATCCCACTTCTGACAGTTTTTTAACGCCTCTCAAAGAGGAGTGACGCTGCTTTGTTGTGAAAATATGATGATAAAATAACTACACACAGTGAAATAACCAGTAGTCATAAACACTCTCTCATTGAAACATTCTGCTCTTGGGCAAATATCTAAGAAAATTAAAAAGAAGCAATACTTCATAAAAATGAACGTGGGGAACATTGCATTACATAAAGTGATGACATTATTATGAGTTACTACATTATCTGTTAGTTATTACATTATCAGCTGAGTTTTGTGTTACCAGCTGAGTTTTGTGTTTGTATAGTTGTCGTGGCTGAGTGGTTAAGGCGATGGACTAGAAATCCATTGGGATTTTCCCGCGCAGGTTCGAATCCTGCCGACAACGGATTTGCATTATGGTGACGCCTCCCTAGGTTGAAGTTTGGTCATCTTGCTTATACCAATCACATCCTCTCAGATCTCTTCATGTAGACAGGGTTTAGTGGTCCATTTGGGATTGTGCCGCAGGATGTCTATCCCACCCTCATTATAATAATAAGAAAATATTCCATTTAGCAGACGCTTTTATCCAAAGCGACTTACAGTCATGCGTGCATACATTTTTTTCTTGTGTATGGGTGGTCCCGGGGATCAAACCCACTACCCTGGCGTTACAAGCGCCGTGCTCTACCAGCTGAGCTACAGAGGACCATTATCCATCCGTCTAGCTCTATAGGCCAAGGTAGCATAGATTACAGGTGTGTCGTCAAGCCATAGGTCACAGGTGAGATCCCTCTATAAACCCTAAAAAATAACAACACCATTGTCATAAATAACTATTAAGCCATTTGCTAAGATTTCCACCATTTTGACATGTGGACCTGTTGTCACTCTTACCCTGACAGTTGTCGATACCTCCAGAAACTATTGGAAACTATTTGGGTCTTATCTGATGTCTTTTACAATTCATGTCAGAATGGCCATATTCTGAAGACACTCTAGCACACAATCAATTAGGATTTACTTTGCTTTTCCCATTGAAGGCCATATTGAGGTTAAATCCATGACTGGAGTTTTTAATTGATAAAAACCAATGACCATCTCATGTTGAACATGCAAGTCACTATGGTGCATTTATTGGTCTCTGTGGCGCTCTCGGGAGGCCATGCCTATGTCTACTTTTACCCGATAGCCTTTATCCCCATACCAAAAGTGCATCTGTAGTCAGGATGGCCGAGCGGTCTAAGGCGCTGCGTTAAGGTCGCAGTCTCTCCTGGAGGCGTGGGTTCAAATCCCACTTCTGACAGTTTTTTAACGCCTCTCAAAGAGGAGTGACGCTGCTTTGTTGTGAAAATAAGATGATAAAATAACTACACACAGTGAAATAACCAGTAGTCATAAACACTCTCTCATTGAAACATTCTGCTCTTGGGCAAATATCTAAGAAAATTAAAAAGAAGCAATACTTCATAAAAATGAACGTGGGGAACATTGCATTACATAAAGTGATGACATTATTATGAGTTACTACATTATCTGTTAGTTATTACATTATCAGCTGAGTTTTGTGTTACCAGCTGAGTTTTGTGTTTGTATAGTTGTCGTGGCCGAGTGGTTAAGGCGATGGACTAGAAATCCATTGGGATTTTCCCGCGCAGGTTCGAATCCTGCCGACAACGGATTTTCATTATGGTGACGCCTCCCTAGGTTGAAGTTTGGTCATCTTGCTTATACCAATCACATCCTCTCAGATCTCTTCATGTAGACAGGGTTTAGTGGTCCATTTGGGATTGTGCCGCAGGATGTCTATCCCACCCTCATTATAATAATAAGATAATATGCCATTTAGCAGACGCTTTTATCCAAAGCGACTTACAGTCATGCGTGCATAAATTTTTTTCTTGTGTATGGGTGGTCCCGGGGATCAAACCCACTACCCTGGCGTTACAAGCGCCGTGCTCTACCAGCTGAGCTACAGAGGACCATTATCCATCCGTCTAGCTCTATAGGCCAAGGTAGCATAGATTACAGGTGTGTCGTCAAGCCATAGGTCACAGGTGAGATCCCTCTATAAACCCTAAAAAATAACAACACCATTGTCATAAATAACTATTAAGCCATTTGCTAAGATTTCCACCATTTTGACATGTGGACCTGTTGTCACTCTTACCCTGACAGTTGTCGATACCTCCGGAAACTATTTGGGTCTTATCTGATGTCTTTTACAATTCATGTCAGAATGGCCATATTCTGAAGACACTCTAGCACACAATCAATTAGGATTTACTTTGCTTTTCCCATTGAAGGCCATATTGAGGTTAAATCCATGACTGGAGTTTTTAATTGATAAAAACCAATGACCATCTCATGTTGAACATGCAAGTCACTATGGTGCATTTATTGGTCTCTGTGGCGCTCTCGGGAGGCCATGCCTATGTCTACTTTTACCCGATAGCCTTTATCCCCATACCAAAAGTGCATCTGTAGTCAGGATGGCCGAGCGGTCTAAGGCGTTGCGTTAAGGTCGCAGTCTCTCCTGGAGGCGTCGGTTCAAATCCCACTTCTGACAGTTTTTTAACGCCTCTCAAAGAGGAGTGACGCTGCTTTGTTGTGAAAATAAGATGATAAAATAACTACACACAGTGAAATAACCAGTAGTCATAAACACTCTCTCATTGAAACATTCTGCTCTTGGGCAAATATCTAAGAAAATTAAAAAGAAGCAATACTTCATAAAAATGAACGTGGGGAACATTGCATTACATAAAGTGATGACATTATTATGAGTTACTACATTATCTGTTAGTTATTACATTATCTTTTGCTGAAGACTATGCCTGCAGGGCCCTTCACTTGTAACCCCCCTCTTGTTTTTCTTTTTATAGTTGTCGTGGCCGAGTGGTTAAGGCGATGGACTAGAAATCCATTGGGATTTTCCCGCGCAGGTTCGAATCCTGCCGACAACGGCTTTGCATTATGGTGACCCCTCCCTAGGTTGAAGTTTGGTCATCTTGCTTATACCAATCACATCCTCTCAGATCTCTTCATGTAGACAGGGTTTAGTGGTCCATTTGGGATTGTGCCGCAGGATGTCTATCCCACCCTCATTATAATAATAAGAAAATATGCCATTTAGCAGACGCTTTTATCCAAAGCGACTTACAGTCATGCGTGCATACATTTTTTTCTTGTGTATGGGTGGTCCCGGGGATCAAACCCACTACCCTGGCGTTACAAGCGCCGTGCTCTACCAGCTGAGCTACAGAGGACCATTATCCATCCGTCTAGCTCTATAGGCCAAGGTAGCATAGATTACAGGTGTGTCGTCAAGCCATAGGTCACAGGTGAGATCCCTCTATAAACCCTAAAAAATAACAACACCATTGTCATAAATAACAACCTCTCCCTCAACGTGACCAAGACAAAGGAGATGATTGTGGACTACAGGAAAAAAAAGAGGACTGAGCACGCCCCCATTCTCATCGACGGGGCTGTAGTGGAACAGGTTGAGAGCTTCAAGTTCCTTGGTGTCCACATCACCAACGAACTATCATGGTCCAAACACACCAAGACAGTCGTGAAGAGGGCACGACAAAGCCTATTCCCCCTCAGGAGACTAAAAAGATTTGGCATGGGTCCTCAGATCCTCAAAAAATTCTACAGCTGCACCATCGAGAGCATCCTGACTGGTTGCATCACCGCCTGGTATGGCAACTGCTTGGCCTCTGACCGCAAGGCACTACAGAGGGTAGTGCGTACGGCCCAGTACATCACTGGGGCAAAGCTCCCTGCCATCCAGGACCTCTATACCAGGCGGTGTCAGAGGAAGGCCCTCAAAATTGTCAAAGACTCCAGTCACCCTAGTCATAGACTGTTCTCTCTGCTACCGCACGGCAAGCGGTACCGGAGTGCCAAGTCTAGGTCCAAAAGACTTCTCAACAGCTTCTACCCCCAAGCCATAAGACTCCTGAACAGCTAATCATGGCTACCCGGACTATTTGCACTGCCCCCCCACCCCATCCCTTTTACGCTGCTGCTACTCTGTTAAGTATTTATGCATAGTCACTTTAACTCTACCCACATGTACATATTACCTCAACTAGCCGGTGCCCCCGCACATTGACTATGCAACGGTACCCCCCTGTATATATAGCCTCCCTACTGTCACTTTATTCTATTGTATATATAGCCTCCCTACTGTCACTTTATTTTTTACTTCTGCTCTTTTTTTCTCAACACTTTTTTGTTGTTGTTTTATTCTTACTTTTTTGTTTAAAATAAATGCACTGTTGGTTAAGGGCTGTAAGTAAGCATTTCACTGTAATGTCTGCACCTGTTGTATTCGGCGCATGTGACCAATAAAATTTGATTTGATTTGAACTATTAAGCCATTTGCTAAGATTTCCACCATTTTGACATGTGGACCTGTTGTCACTCTTACCCTGACAGTTGTCGATACCTCCGGAAACTATTTGGGTCTTATCTGATGTCTTTTACAATTCATGTCAGAATGGCCATATTCTGAAGACACTCTAGCACACAATCAATTAGGATTTACTTTGCTTTTCCCATTGAAGGCCATATTGAGGTTAAATCCATGACTGGAGTTTTTAATTGATAAAAACCAATGACCATCTCATGTTGAACATGCAAGTCACTATGGTGCATTTATTGGTCTCTGTGGCGCTCTCGGGAGGCCATGCCTATGTCTACTTTTACCCGATAGCCTTTATCCCCATACCAAAAGTGCATCTGTAGTCAGGATGGCCGAGCGGTCTAAGGCGCTGCGTTAAGGTCGCACTCTCTCCTGGAGGCGTGGGTTCAAATCCCACTTCTGACAGTTTTTTAACGCCTCTCAAAGAGGAGTGACGCTGCTTTGTTGTGAAAATAAGATGATAAAATAACTACACACAGTGAAATAACCAGTAGTCATAAACACTCTCTCATTGAAACATTCTGCTCTTGGGCAAATATCTAAGAAAATTAAAAAGAAGCAATACTTCATAAAAATGAACGTGGGGAACATTGCATTACATAAAGTGATGACATTATTATGAGTTACTACATTATCTGTTTGTTATTACATTATCTTTTGCTGAAGACTATGCCTGCAGGGCCCTTCACTTGTAACCCCCCTCTTGTTTTTCTTTTTATAGTTGTCGTGGCCGAGTGGTTAAGGCGATGGACTAGAAATCCATTGGGATTTTCCCGCGCAGGTTCGAATCCTGCCGACAACGGCTTTGCATTATGGTGACCCCTCCCTAGGTTGAAGTTTGGTCATCTTGCTTATACCAATCACATCCTCTCAGATCTCTTCATGTAGACAGGGTTTAGTGGTCCATTTGGGATTGTGCCGCAGGATGTCTATCCCACCCTCATTATAATAATAAGAAAATATGCCATTTAGCAGACGCTTTTATCCAAAGCGACTTACAGTCATGCGTGCATACATTTTTTTCTTGTGTATGGGTGGTCCCGGGGATCAAACCCACTACCCTGGCGTTACAAGCGCCGTGCTCTACCAGCTGAGCTACAGAGGACCATTATCCATCCGTCTAGCTCTATAGGCCAAGGTAGCATAGATTACAGGTGTGTCGTCAAGCCATAGGTCACAGGTGAGATCCCTCTATAAACCCTAAAAAATAACAACACCATTGTCATAAATACCTATTAAGCCATTTGCTAAGATTTCCACCATTTTGACATGTGGACCTGTTGTCACTCTTACCCTGACAGTTGTCGATACCTCCGGAAACTATTTGGGTCTTATCTGATGTCTTTTACAATTCATGTCAGAATGGCCATATTCTGAAGACACTCTAGCACACAATCAATTAGGATTTACTTTGCTTTTCCCATTGAAGGCCATATTGAGGTTAAATCCATGACTGGAGTTTTTAATTGATAAAAACCAATGACCATCTCATGTTGAACATGCAAGTCACTATGGTGCATTTATTGGTCTCTGTGGCGCTCTCGGGAGGCCATGCCTATGTCTACTTTTACCCGATAGCCTTTATCCCCATACCAAAAGTGCATCTGTAGTCAGGATGGCCGAGCGGTCTAAGGCGCTGCGTTAAGGTCGCAGTCTCTCCTGGAGGCGTGGTTTCAAATCCCACTTCTGACAGTTTTTTAACGCCTCTCAAAGAGGAGTGACGCTGCTTTGTTGTGAAAATAAGATGATAAAATAACTACACACAGTGAAATAACCAGTAGTCATAAACACTCTCTCATTGAAACATTCTGCTCTTGGGCAAATATCTAAGAAAATTAAAAAGAAGCAATACTTCATAAAAATGAACGTGGGGAACATTGCATTACATAAAGTGATGACATTATTATGAGTTACTACATTATCTGTTAGTTATTACATTATCAGCTGAGTTTTGTGTTACCAGCTGAGTTTTGTGTTTGTATAGTTGTCGTGGCCGAGTGGTTAAGGCGATGGACTAGAAATCCATTGGGATTTTCACGCGCAGGTTCGAATCCTGCCGACAACGGATTTGCATTATGGTGACGCCTCCCTAGGTTGAAGTTTGGTCATCTTGCTTATACCAATCACATCCTCTCAGATCTCTTCATGTAGACAGGGTTTAGTGGTCCATTTGGGATTGTGCCGCAGGATGTCTATCCCACCCTCATTATAATAATAAGATAATATGCCATTTAGCAGACGCTTTTATCCAAAGCGACTTACAGTCATGCGTGCATACATTTTTTTCTTGTGTATGGGTGGTCCCGGGGATCAAACCCACTACCCTGGCGTTACAAGCGCCGTGCTCTACCAGCTGAGCTACAGAGGACCATTATCCATCTGTCTAGCTCTATAGGCCAAGGTAGCATAGATTACAGGTGTGTTGTCAAGCCATAGGTCACAGGTGAGATCCCTCTATAAACCCTAAAAAATAACAACACCATTGTCATAAATAACTATTAAGCCATTTGCTAAGATTTCCACCATTTTGACATGTGGACCTGTTGTCACTCTTACCCTGACAGTTGTCGATACCTCCGGAAACTATTTGGGTCTTATCTGATGTCTTTTACAATTCATGTCAGAATGGCCATATTCTGAAGACACTCTAGCACACAATCAATTAGGATTTACTTTGCTTTTCCCATTGAAGGCCATATTGAGGTTAAATCCATGACTGGAGTTTTTAATTGATAAAAACCAATGACCATCTCATGTTGAACATGCAAGTCACTATGGTGCATTTATTGGTCTCTGTGGCGCTCTCGGGAGGCCATGCCTATGTCTACTTTTACCCGATAGCCTTTATCCCCATACCAAAAGTGCATCTGTAGTCAGGATGGCCGAGCGGTCTAAGGCGCTGTGTTAAGGTCGCAGTCTCTCCTGGAGGCGTGGGTTCAAATCCCACTTCTGACAGTTTTTTAACGCCTCTCAAAGAGGAGTGACGCTGCTTTGTTGTGAAAATAAGATGATAAAATAACTACACACAGTGAAATAACCAGTAGTTATAAACACTCTCTCATTGAAACATTCTGCTCTTGGGCAAATATCTAAGAAAATTAAAAAGAAGCAATACTTCATAAAAATGAACGTGGGGAACATTGCATTACATAAAGTGATGACATTATTATGAGTTACTACATTATCTGTTAGTTATTACATTATCTTTTGCTGAAGACTATGCCTGCAGGGCCCTTCACTTGTAACCCCCCTCTTGTTTTTCTTTTTATAGTTGTCGTGGCGGAGTGGTTAAGGCGATGGACTAGAAATCCATTGGGATTTTCCCGCGCAGGTTCGAATCCTGCCGACAACGGCTTTGCATTATGGTGATCCCTCCCTAGGTTGAAGTTTGGTCATCTTGCTTATACCAATCACATCCTCTCAGATCTCTTCATGTAGACAGGGTTTAGTGGTCCATTTGGGATTGTGCCGCAGGATGTCTATCCCACCCTCATTATAATAATAAGAAAATATGCCATTTAGCAGACGCTTTTATCCAAAGCGACTTACAGTCATGCGTGCATACATTTTTTTCTTGTGTATGGGTGGTCCCGGGGATCAAACCCACTACCCTTGCGTTACAAGCGCCGTGCTCTACCAGCTGAGCTACAGAGGACCATTATCCATCCGTCTAGCTCTATAGGCCAAGGTAGCATAGATTACAGGTGTGTCGTCAAGCCATAGGTCACAGGTGAGATCCCTCTATAAACCCTAAAAAATAACAACACCATTGTCATAAATAACTATTAAGCCATTTGCTAAGATTTCCACCATTTTGACATGTGGACCTGTTGTCACTCTTACCCTGACAGTTGTCGATACCTCCGGAAACTATTTGGGTCTTATCTGATGTCTTTTACAATTCATGTCAGAATGGCCATATTCTGAAGACACTCTAGCACACAATCAATTAGGATTTACTTTGCTTTTCCCATTGAAGGCCATATTGAGGTTAAATCCATGACTGGAGTTTTTAATTGATAAAAACCAATGACCATCTCATGTTGAACATGCAAGTCACTATGGTGCATTTATTGGTCTCTGTGGCGCTCTCGGGAGGCCATGCCTATGTCTACTTTTACCCGATAGCCTTTATCCCCATACCAAAAGTGCATCTGTAGTCAGGATGGCCGAGCGGTCTAAGGCGCTGTGTTAAGGTCGCAGTCTCTCCTGGAGGCGTGGGTTCAAATCCCACTTCTGACAGTTTTTTAACGCCTCTCAAAGAGGAGTGACGCTGCTTTGTTGTGAAAATAAGATGATAAAATAACTACACACAGTGAAATAACCAGTAGTTATAAACACTCTCTCATTGAAACATTCTGCTCTTGGGCAAATATCTAAGAAAATTAAAAAGAAGCAATACTTCATAAAAATGAACGTGGGGAACATTGCATTACATAAAGTGATGACATTATTATGAGTTACTACATTATCTGTTAGTTATTACATTATCTTTTGCTGAAGACTATGCCTGCAGGGCCCTTCACTTGTAACCCCCCTCTTGTTTTTCTTTTTATAGTTGTCGTGGCCGAGTGGTTAAGGCGATGGACTAGAAATCCATTGGGATTTTCCCGCGCAGGTTCGAATCCTGCCGACAACGGCTTTGCATTATGGTGATCCCTCCCTAGGTTGAAGTTTGGTCATCTTGCTTATACCAATCACATCCTCTCAGATCTCTTCATGTAGACAGGGTTTAGTGGTCCATTTGGGATTGTGCCGCAGGATGTCTATCCCACCCTCATTATAATAATAAGAAAATATGCCATTTAGCAGACGCTTTTATCCAAAGCGACTTACAGTCATGCGTGCATACATTTTTTTCTTGTGTATGGGTGGTCCCGGGGATCAAACCCACTACCCTGGCGTTACAAGCGCCGTGCTCTACCAGCTGAGCTACAGAGGACCATTATCCATCCGTCTAGCTCTATAGGCCAAGGTAGCATAGATTACAGGTGTGTCGTCAAGCCATAGGTCACAGGTGAGATCCCTCTATAAACCCTAAAAAATAACAACACCATTGTCATAAATAACTATTAAGCCATTTGCTAAGATTTCCACCATTTTGACATGTGGACCTGTTGTCACTCTTACCCTGACAGTTGTCGATACCTCCGGAAACTATTTGGGTCTTATCTGATGTCTTTTACAATTCATTTCAGAATGGCCATATTCTGAAGACACTCTAGCACACAATCAATTAGGATTTACTTTGCTTTTCCCATTGAAGGCCATATTGAGGTTAAATCCATGACTGGAGTTTTTAATTGATAAAAACCAATGACCATCTCATGTTGAACATGCAAGTCACTATGGTGCATTTATTGGTCTCTGTGGCGCTCTCGGGAGGCCATGCCTATGTCTACTTTTACCCGATAGCCTTTATCCCCATACCAAAAGTGCATCTGTAGTCAGGATGGCCGAGCGGTCTAAGGCGCTGCGTTAAGGTTGCAGTCTCTCCTGGAGGCGTGGGTTCAAATCCCACTTCTGACAGTTTTTTAACGCCTCTCAAAGAGGAGTGACGCTGCTTTGTTGTGAAAATAAGATGATAAAATAACTACACACAGTGAAATAACCAGTAGTCATAAACACTCTCTCATTGAAACATTCTGCTCTTGGGCAAATATCTAAGAAAATTAAAAAGAAGCAATACTTCATAAAAATGAACGTGGGGAACATTGCATTACATAAAGTGATGACATTATTATGAGTTACTACATTATCTGTTAGTTATTACATTATCTTTTGCTGAAGACTATGCCTGCAGGGCCCTTCACTGGTAACCCCCCTCTTGTTTTTCTTTTTATAGTTGTCGTGGCTGAGTGGTTAAGGCGATGGACTAGAAATCCATTGGGATTTTCCCGCGCAGGTTCGAATCCTGCCGACAACGGATTTGCATTATGGTGACGCCTCCCTAGGTTGAAGTTTGGTCATCTTGCTTATACCAATCACATCCTCTCAGATCTCTTCATGTAGACAGGGTTTAGTGGTCCATTTGGGATTGCTCCGCAGGATGTCTATCCCACCCTCATTATAATAATAAGATAATATGCCATTTAGCAGACGCTTTTATCCAAAGCGACTTACAGTCATGCGTGCATACATTTTTTTCTTGTGTATGGGTGGTCCCGGGGATCAAACCCACTACCCTGGCGTTACAAGCGCCGTGCTCTACCAGCTGAGCTACAGAGGACCATTATCCATCCTTCTAGCTCTATAGGCCAAGGTAGCATAGATTACAGGTGTGTCGTCAAGCCATAGGTCACAGGTGAGATCCCTCTACAAACCCTAAAAAATAACAACACCATTGTCATAAATAACTATTAAGCCATTTGCTAAGATTTCCACCATTTTGACATGTGGACCTGTTGTCACTCTTACCCTGACAGTTGTCGATACCTCCGGAAACTATTTGGGTCTTATCTGATGTCTTTTACAATTCATGTCAGAATGGCCATATTCTGAAGACACTCTAGCACACAATCAATTAGGATTTACTTTGCTTTTCCCATTGAAGGCCATATTGAGGTTAAATCCATGACTGGAGTTTTTAATTGATAAAAACCAATGACCATCTCATGTTGAACATGCAAGTCACTATGGTGCATTTATTGGTCTCTGTGGCGCTCTCGGGAGGCCATGCCTATGTCTACTTTTACCCGATAGCCTTTATCCCCATACCAAAAGTGCATCTGTAGTCAGGATGGCCGAGCGGTCTAAGGCGCTGCGTTAAGGTCGCAGTCTCTCCTGGAGGCGTGGGTTCAAATCCCACTTCTGACAGTTTTTTAACGCCTCTCAAAGAGGAGTGACGCTGCTTTGTTGTGAAAATAAGATGATAAAATAACTACACACAGTGAAATAACCAGTAGTCATAAACACTCTCTCATTGAAACATTCTGCTCTTGGGCAAATATCTAAGAAAATTAAAAAGAAGCAATACTTCATAAAAATGAACGTGGGGAACATTGCATTACATAAAGTGATGACATTATTATGAGTTACTACATTATCTGTTAGTTATTACATTATCTTTTGCTGAAGACTATGCCTGCAGGGCCCTTCACTGGTAACCCCCCTCTTGTTTTTCTTTTTATAGTTGTCGTGGCCGAGTGGTTAAGGCGATGGACTAGAAATCCATTGGGATTTTCCCGCGCAGGTTCGAATCCTGCCGACAACGGATTTGCATTATGGTGACGCCTCCCTAGGTTGAAGTTTGGTCATCTTGCTTATACCAATCACATCCTCTCAGATCTCTTCATGTAGACAGGGTTTAGTGGTCCATTTGGGATTGTGCCGCAGGATGTCTATCCCACCCTCATTATAATAATAAGATAATATGCCATTTAGCAGACGCTTTTATCCAAAGCGACTTACAGTCATGCGTGCATAAATTTTTTTCTTGTGTATGGGTGGTCCCGGGGATCAAACCCACTACCCTGGCGTTACAAGCGCCGTGCTCTACCAGCTGAGCTACAGAGGACCATTATCCATCCGTCTAGCTCTATAGGCCAAGGTAGCATAGATTACAGGTGTGTCGTCAAGCCATAGGTCACAGGTGAGATCCCTCTATAAACCCTAAAAAATAACAACACCATTGTCATAAATAACTATTAAGCCATTTGCTAAGATTTCCACCATTTTGACATGTGGACCTGTTGTCACTCTTACCCTGACAGTTGTCGATACCTCCGGAAACTATTTGGGTCTTATCTGATGTCTTTTACAATTCATTTCAGAATGGCCATATTCTGAAGACACTCTAGCACACAATCAATTAGGATTTACTTTGCTTTTCCCATTGAAGGCCATATTGAGGTTAAATCCATGACTGGAGTTTTTAATTGATAAAAACCAATGACCATCTCATGTTGAACATGCAAGTCACTATGGTGCATTTATTGGTCTCTGTGGCGCTCTCGGGAGGCCATGCCTATGTCTACTTTTACCCGATAGCCTTTATCCCCATACCAAAAGTGCATCTGTAGTCAGGATGGCCGAGCGGTCTAAGGCGCTGCGTTAAGGTTGCAGTCTCTCCTGGAGGCGTGGGTTCAAATCCCACTTCTGACAGTTTTTTAACGCCTCTCAAAGAGGAGTGACGCTGCTTTGTTGTGAAAATAAGATGATAAAATAACTACACACAGTGAAATAACCAGTAGTCATAAACACTCTCTCATTGAAACATTCTGCTCTTGGGCAAATATCTAAGAAAATTAAAAAGAAGCAATACTTCATAAAAATGAACGTGGGGAACATTGCATTACATAAAGTGATGACATTATTATGAGTTACTACATTATCTGTTAGTTATTACATTATCTTTTGCTGAAGACTATGCCTGCAGGGCCCTTCACTGGTAACCCCCCTCTTGTTTTTCTTTTTATAGTTGTCGTGGCTGAGTGGTTAAGGCGATGGACTAGAAATCCATTGGGATTTTCCCGCGCAGGTTCGAATCCTGCCGACAACGGATTTGCATTATGGTGACGCCTCCCTAGGTTGAAGTTTGGTCATCTTGCTTATACCAATCACATCCTCTCAGATCTCTTCATGTAGACAGGGTTTAGTGGTCCATTTGGGATTGCTCCGCAGGATGTCTATCCCACCCTCATTATAATAATAAGATAATATGCCATTTAGCAGACGCTTTTATCCAAAGCGACTTACAGTCATGCGTGCATACATTTTTTTCTTGTGTATGGGTGGTCCCGGGGATCAAACCCACTACCCTGGCGTTACAAGCGCCGTGCTCTACCAGCTGAGCTACAGAGGACCATTATCCATCCTTCTAGCTCTATAGGCCAAGGTAGCATAGATTACAGGTGTGTCGTCAAGCCATAGGTCACAGGTGAGATCCCTCTACAAACCCTAAAAAATAACAACACCATTGTCATAAATAACTATTAAGCCATTTGCTAAGATTTCCACCATTTTGACATGTGGACCTGTTGTCACTCTTACCCTGACAGTTGTCGATACCTCCGGAAACTATTTGGGTCTTATCTGATGTCTTTTACAATTCATGTCAGAATGGCCATATTCTGAAGACACTCTAGCACACAATCAATTAGGATTTACTTTGCTTTTCCCATTGAAGGCCATATTGAGGTTAAATCCATGACTGGAGTTTTTAATTGATAAAAACCAATGACCATCTCATGTTGAACATGCAAGTCACTATGGTGCATTTATTGGTCTCTGTGGCGCTCTCGGGAGGCCATGCCTATGTCTACTTTTACCCGATAGCCTTTATCCCCATACCAAAAGTGCATCTGTAGTCAGGATGGCCGAGCGGTCTAAGGCGCTGCGTTAAGGTCGCAGTCTCTCCTGGAGGCGTGGGTTCAAATCCCACTTCTGACAGTTTTTTAACGCCTCTCAAAGAGGAGTGACGCTGCTTTGTTGTGAAAATAAGATGATAAAATAACTACACACAGTGAAATAACCAGTAGTCATAAACACTCTCTCATTGAAACATTCTGCTCTTGGGCAAATATCTAAGAAAATTAAAAAGAAGCAATACTTCATAAAAATGAACGTGGGGAACATTGCATTACATAAAGTGATGACATTATTATGAGTTACTACATTATCTGTTAGTTATTACATTATCTTTTGCTGAAGACTATGCCTGCAGGGCCCTTCACTGGTAACCCCCCTCTTGTTTTTCTTTTTATAGTTGTCGTGGCCGAGTGGTTAAGGCGATGGACTAGAAATCCATTGGGATTTTCCCGCGCAGGTTCGAATCCTGCCGACAACGGATTTGCATTATGGTGACGCCTCCCTAGGTTGAAGTTTGGTCATCTTGCTTATACCAATCACATCCTCTCAGATCTCTTCATGTAGACAGGGTTTAGTGGTCCATTTGGGATTGTGCCGCAGGATGTCTATCCCACCCTCATTATAATAATAAGATAATATGCCATTTAGCAGACGCTTTTATCCAAAGCGACTTACAGTCATGCGTGCATAAATTTTTTTCTTGTGTATGGGTGGTCCCGGGGATCAAACCCACTACCCTGGCGTTACAAGCGCCGTGCTCTACCAGCTGAGCTACAGAGGACCATTATCCATCCGTCTAGCTCTATAGGCCAAGGTAGCATAGATTACAGGTGTGTCGTCAAGCCATAGGTCACAGGTGAGATCCCTCTATAAACCCTAAAAAATAACAACACCATTGTCATAAATAACTATTAAGCCATTTGCTAAGATTTCCACCATTTTGACATGTGGACCTGTTGTCACTCTTACCCTGACAGTTGTCGATACCTCCGGAAACTATTTGGGTCTTATCTGATGTCTTTTACAATTCATTTCAGAATGGCCATATTCTGAAGACACTCTAGCACACAATCAATTAGGATTTACTTTGCTTTTCCCATTGAAGGCCATATTGAGGTTAAATCCATGACTGGAGTTTTTAATTGATAAAAACCAATGACCATCTCATGTTGAACATGCAAGTCACTATGGTGCATTTATTGGTCTCTGTGGCGCTCTCGGGAGGCCATGCCTATGTCTACTTTTACCCGATAGCCTTTATCCCCATACCAAAAGTGCATCTGTAGTCAGGATGGCCGAGCGGTCTAAGGCGCTGCGTTAAGGTTGCAGTCTCTCCTGGAGGCGTGGGTTCAAATCCCACTTCTGACAGTTTTTTAACGCCTCTCAAAGAGGAGTGACGCTGCTTTGTTGTGAAAATAAGATGATAAAATAACTACACACAGTGAAATAACCAGTAGTCATAAACACTCTCTCATTGAAACATTCTGCTCTTGGGCAAATATCTAAGAAAATTAAAAAGAAGCAATACTTCATAAAAATGAACGTGGGGAACATTGCATTACATAAAGTGATGACATTATTATGAGTTACTACATTATCTGTTAGTTATTACATTATCTTTTGCTGAAGACTATGCCTGCAGGGCCCTTCACTGGTAACCCCCCTCTTGTTTTTCTTTTTATAGTTGTCGTGGCTGAGTGGTTAAGGCGATGGACTAGAAATCCATTGGGATTTTCCCGCGCAGGTTCGAATCCTGCCGACAACGGATTTGCATTATGGTGACGCCTCCCTAGGTTGAAGTTTGGTCATCTTGCTTATACCAATCACATCCTCTCAGATCTCTTCATGTAGACAGGGTTTAGTGGTCCATTTGGGATTGCTCCGCAGGATGTCTATCCCACCCTCATTATAATAATAAGATAATATGCCATTTAGCAGACGCTTTTATCCAAAGCGACTTACAGTCATGCGTGCATACATTTTTTTCTTGTGTATGGGTGGTCCCGGGGATCAAACCCACTACCCTGGCGTTACAAGCGCCGTGCTCTACCAGCTGAGCTACAGAGGACCATTATCCATCCTTCTAGCTCTATAGGCCAAGGTAGCATAGATTACAGGTGTGTCGTCAAGCCATAGGTCACAGGTGAGATCCCTCTACAAACCCTAAAAAATAACAACACCATTGTCATAAATAACTATTAAGCCATTTGCTAAGATTTCCACCATTTTGACATGTGGACCTGTTGTCACTCTTACCCTGACAGTTGTCGATACCTCCGGAAACTATTTGGGTCTTATCTGATGTCTTTTACAATTCATGTCAGAATGGCCATATTCTGAAGACACTCTAGCACACAATCAATTAGGATTTACTTTGCTTTTCCCATTGAAGGCCATATTGAGGTTAAATCCATGACTGGAGTTTTTAATTGATAAAAACCAATGACCATCTCATGTTGAACATGCAAGTCACTATGGTGCATTTATTGGTCTCTGTGGCGCTCTCGGGAGGCCATGCCTATGTCTACTTTTACCCGATAGCCTTTATCCCCATACCAAAAGTGCATCTGTAGTCAGGATGGCCGAGCGGTCTAAGGCGCTGCGTTAAGGTCGCAGTCTCTCCTGGAGGCGTGGGTTCAAATCCCACTTCTGACAGTTTTTTAACGCCTCTCAAAGAGGAGTGACGCTGCTTTGTTGTGAAAATAAGATGATAAAATAACTACACACAGTGAAATAACCAGTAGTCATAAACACTCTCTCATTGAAACATTCTGCTCTTGGGCAAATATCTAAGAAAATTAAAAAGAAGCAATACTTCATAAAAATGAACGTGGGGAACATTGCATTACATAAAGTGATGACATTATTATGAGTTACTACATTATCTGTTAGTTATTACATTATCTTTTGCTGAAGACTATGCCTGCAGGGCCCTTCACTGGTAACCCCCCTCTTGTTTTTCTTTTTATAGTTGTCGTGGCCGAGTGGTTAAGGCGATGGACTAGAAATCCATTGGGATTTTCCCGCGCAGGTTCGAATCCTGCCGACAACGGATTTGCATTATGGTGACGCCTCCCTAGGTTGAAGTTTGGTCATCTTGCTTATACCAATCACATCCTCTCAGATCTCTTCATGTAGACAGGGTTTAGTGGTCCATTTGGGATTGTGCCGCAGGATGTCTATCCCACCCTCATTATAATAATAAGATAATATGCCATTTAGCAGACGCTTTTATCCAAAGCGACTTACAGTCATGCGTGCATAAATTTTTTTCTTGTGTATGGGTGGTCCCGGGGATCAAACCCACTACCCTGGCGTTACAAGCGCCGTGCTCTACCAGCTGAGCTACAGAGGACCATTATCCATCCGTCTAGCTCTATAGGCCAAGGTAGCATAGATTACAGGTGTGTCGTCAAGCCATAGGTCACAGGTGAGATCCCTCTATAAACCCTAAAAAATAACAACACCATTGTCATAAATAACTATTAAGCCATTTGCTAAGATTTCCACCATTTTGACATGTGGACCTGTTGTCACTCTTACCCTGACAGTTGTCGATACCTCCGGAAACTATTTGGGTCTTATCTGATGTCTTTTACAATTCATTTCAGAATGGCCATATTCTGAAGACACTCTAGCACACAATCAATTAGGATTTACTTTGCTTTTCCCATTGAAGGCCATATTGAGGTTAAATCCATGACTGGAGTTTTTAATTGATAAAAACCAATGACCATCTCATGTTGAACATGCAAGTCACTATGGTGCATTTATTGGTCTCTGTGGCGCTCTCGGGAGGCCATGCCTATGTCTACTTTTACCCGATAGCCTTTATCCCCATACCAAAAGTGCATCTGTAGTCAGGATGGCCGAGCGGTCTAAGGCGCTGCGTTAAGGTTGCAGTCTCTCCTGGAGGCGTGGGTTCAAATCCCACTTCTGACAGTTTTTTAACGCCTCTCAAAGAGGAGTGACGCTGCTTTGTTGTGAAAATAAGATGATAAAATAACTACACACAGTGAAATAACCAGTAGTCATAAACACTCTCTCATTGAAACATTCTGCTCTTGGGCAAATATCTAAGAAAATTAAAAAGAAGCAATACTTCATAAAAATGAACGTGGGGAACATTGCATTACATAAAGTGATGACATTATTATGAGTTACTACATTATCTGTTAGTTATTACATTATCTTTTGCTGAAGACTATGCCTGCAGGGCCCTTCACTGGTAACCCCCCTCTTGTTTTTCTTTTTATAGTTGTCGTGGCTGAGTGGTTAAGGCGATGGACTAGAAATCCATTGGGATTTTCCCGCGCAGGTTCGAATCCTGCCGACAACGGATTTGCATTATGGTGACGCCTCCCTAGGTTGAAGTTTGGTCATCTTGCTTATACCAATCACATCCTCTCAGATCTCTTCATGTAGACAGGGTTTAGTGGTCCATTTGGGATTGCTCCGCAGGATGTCTATCCCACCCTCATTATAATAATAAGATAATATGCCATTTAGCAGACGCTTTTATCCAAAGCGACTTACAGTCATGCGTGCATACATTTTTTTCTTGTGTATGGGTGGTCCCGGGGATCAAACCCACTACCCTGGCGTTACAAGCGCCGTGCTCTACCAGCTGAGCTACAGAGGACCATTATCCATCCTTCTAGCTCTATAGGCCAAGGTAGCATAGATTACAGGTGTGTCGTCAAGCCATAGGTCACAGGTGAGATCCCTCTACAAACCCTAAAAAATAACAACACCATTGTCATAAATAACTATTAAGCCATTTGCTAAGATTTCCACCATTTTGACATGTGGACCTGTTGTCACTCTTACCCTGACAGTTGTCGATACCTCCGGAAACTATTTGGGTCTTATCTGATGTCTTTTACAATTCATGTCAGAATGGCCATATTCTGAAGACACTCTAGCACACAATCAATTAGGATTTACTTTGCTTTTCCCATTGAAGGCCATATTGAGGTTAAATCCATGACTGGAGTTTTTAATTGATAAAAACCAATGACCATCTCATGTTGAACATGCAAGTCACTATGGTGCATTTATTGGTCTCTGTGGCGCTCTCGGGAGGCCATGCCTATGTCTACTTTTACCCGATAGCCTTTATCCCCATACCAAAAGTGCATCTGTAGTCAGGATGGCCGAGCGGTCTAAGGCGCTGCGTTAAGGTCGCAGTCTCTCCTGGAGGCGTGGGTTCAAATCCCACTTCTGACAGTTTTTTAACGCCTCTCAAAGAGGAGTGACGCTGCTTTGTTGTGAAAATAAGATGATAAAATAACTACACACAGTGAAATAACCAGTAGTCATAAACACTCTCTCATTGAAACATTCTGCTCTTGGGCAAATATCTAAGAAAATTAAAAAGAAGCAATACTTCATAAAAATGAACGTGGGGAACATTGCATTACATAAAGTGATGACATTATTATGAGTTACTACATTATCTGTTAGTTATTACATTATCTTTTGCTGAAGACTATGCCTGCAGGGCCCTTCACTGGTAACCCCCCTCTTGTTTTTCTTTTTATAGTTGTCGTGGCCGAGTGGTTAAGGCGATGGACTAGAAATCCATTGGGATTTTCCCGCGCAGGTTCGAATCCTGCCGACAACGGATTTGCATTATGGTGACGCCTCCCTAGGTTGAAGTTTGGTCATCTTGCTTATACCAATCACATCCTCTCAGATCTCTTCATGTAGACAGGGTTTAGTGGTCCATTTGGGATTGTGCCGCAGGATGTCTATCCCACCCTCATTATAATAATAAGATAATATGCCATTTAGCAGACGCTTTTATCCAAAGCGACTTACAGTCATGCGTGCATAAATTTTTTTCTTGTGTATGGGTGGTCCCGGGGATCAAACCCACTACCCTGGCGTTACAAGCGCCGTGCTCTACCAGCTGAGCTACAGAGGACCATTATCCATCCGTCTAGCTCTATAGGCCAAGGTAGCATAGATTACAGGTGTGTCGTCAAGCCATAGGTCACAGGTGAGATCCCTCTATAAACCCTAAAAAATAACAACACCATTGTCATAAATAACTATTAAGCCATTTGCTAAGATTTCCACCATTTTGACATGTGGACCTGTTGTCACTCTTACCCTGACAGTTGTCGATACCTCCGGAAACTATTTGGGTCTTATCTGATGTCTTTTACAATTCATTTCAGAATGGCCATATTCTGAAGACACTCTAGCACACAATCAATTAGGATTTACTTTGCTTTTCCCATTGAAGGCCATATTGAGGTTAAATCCATGACTGGAGTTTTTAATTGATAAAAACCAATGACCATCTCATGTTGAACATGCAAGTCACTATGGTGCATTTATTGGTCTCTGTGGCGCTCTCGGGAGGCCATGCCTATGTCTACTTTTACCCGATAGCCTTTATCCCCATACCAAAAGTGCATCTGTAGTCAGGATGGCCGAGCGGTCTAAGGCGCTGCGTTAAGGTTGCAGTCTCTCCTGGAGGCGTGGGTTCAAATCCCACTTCTGACAGTTTTTTAACGCCTCTCAAAGAGGAGTGACGCTGCTTTGTTGTGAAAATAAGATGATAAAATAACTACACACAGTGAAATAACCAGTAGTCATAAACACTCTCTCATTGAAACATTCTGCTCTTGGGCAAATATCTAAGAAAATTAAAAAGAAGCAATACTTCATAAAAATGAACGTGGGGAACATTGCATTACATAAAGTGATGACATTATTATGAGTTACTACATTATCTGTTAGTTATTACATTATCTTTTGCTGAAGACTATGCCTGCAGGGCCCTTCACTGGTAACCCCCCTCTTGTTTTTCTTTTTATAGTTGTCGTGGCTGAGTGGTTAAGGCGATGGACTAGAAATCCATTGGGATTTTCCCGCGCAGGTTCGAATCCTGCCGACAACGGATTTGCATTATGGTGACGCCTCCCTAGGTTGAAGTTTGGTCATCTTGCTTATACCAATCACATCCTCTCAGATCTCTTCATGTAGACAGGGTTTAGTGGTCCATTTGGGATTGCTCCGCAGGATGTCTATCCCACCCTCATTATAATAATAAGATAATATGCCATTTAGCAGACGCTTTTATCCAAAGCGACTTACAGTCATGCGTGCATACATTTTTTTCTTGTGTATGGGTGGTCCCGGGGATCAAACCCACTACCCTGGCGTTACAAGCGCCGTGCTCTACCAGCTGAGCTACAGAGGACCATTATCCATCCTTCTAGCTCTATAGGCCAAGGTAGCATAGATTACAGGTGTGTCGTCAAGCCATAGGTCACAGGTGAGATCCCTCTACAAACCCTAAAAAATAACAACACCATTGTCATAAATAACTATTAAGCCATTTGCTAAGATTTCCACCATTTTGACATGTGGACCTGTTGTCACTCTTACCCTGACAGTTGTCGATACCTCCGGAAACTATTTGGGTCTTATCTGATGTCTTTTACAATTCATGTCAGAATGGCCATATTCTGAAGACACTCTAGCACACAATCAATTAGGATTTACTTTGCTTTTCCCATTGAAGGCCATATTGAGGTTAAATCCATGACTGGAGTTTTTAATTGATAAAAACCAATGACCATCTCATGTTGAACATGCAAGTCACTATGGTGCATTTATTGGTCTCTGTGGCGCTCTCGGGAGGCCATGCCTATGTCTACTTTTACCCGATAGCCTTTATCCCCATACCAAAAGTGCATCTGTAGTCAGGATGGCCGAGCGGTCTAAGGCGCTGCGTTAAGGTCGCAGTCTCTCCTGGAGGCGTGGGTTCAAATCCCACTTCTGACAGTTTTTTAACGCCTCTCAAAGAGGAGTGACGCTGCTTTGTTGTGAAAATAAGATGATAAAATAACTACACACAGTGAAATAACCAGTAGTCATAAACACTCTCTCATTGAAACATTCTGCTCTTGGGCAAATATCTAAGAAAATTAAAAAGAAGCAATACTTCATAAAAATGAACGTGGGGAACATTGCATTACATAAAGTGATGACATTATTATGAGTTACTACATTATCTGTTAGTTATTACATTATCTTTTGCTGAAGACTATGCCTGCAGGGCCCTTCACTGGTAACCCCCCTCTTGTTTTTCTTTTTATAGTTGTCGTGGCCGAGTGGTTAAGGCGATGGACTAGAAATCCATTGGGATTTTCCCGCGCAGGTTCGAATCCTGCCGACAACGGATTTGCATTATGGTGACGCCTCCCTAGGTTGAAGTTTGGTCATCTTGCTTATACCAATCACATCCTCTCAGATCTCTTCATGTAGACAGGGTTTAGTGGTCCATTTGGGATTGTGCCGCAGGATGTCTATCCCACCCTCATTATAATAATAAGATAATATGCCATTTAGCAGACGCTTTTATCCAAAGCGACTTACAGTCATGCGTGCATAAATTTTTTTCTTGTGTATGGGTGGTCCCGGGGATCAAACCCACTACCCTGGCGTTACAAGCGCCGTGCTCTACCAGCTGAGCTACAGAGGACCATTATCCATCCGTCTAGCTCTATAGGCCAAGGTAGCATAGATTACAGGTGTGTCGTCAAGCCATAGGTCACAGGTGAGATCCCTCTATAAACCCTAAAAAATAACAACACCATTGTCATAAATAACTATTAAGCCATTTGCTAAGATTTCCACCATTTTGACATGTGGACCTGTTGTCACTCTTACCCTGACAGTTGTCGATACCTCCGGAAACTATTTGGGTCTTATCTGATGTCTTTTACAATTCATGTCAGAATGGCCATATTCTGAAGACACTCTAGCACACAATCAATTAGGATTTACTTTGCTTTTCCCATTGAAGGCCATATTGAGGTTAAATCCATGACTGGAGTTTTTAATTGATAAAAACCAATGACCATCTCATGTTGAACATGCAAGTCACTATGGTGCATTTATTGGTCTCTGTGGCGCTCTCGGGAGGCCATGCCTATGTCTACTTTTACCCGATAGCCTTTATCCCCATACCAAAAGTGCATCTGTAGTCAGGATGGCCGAGCGGTCTAAGGCGTTGCGTTAAGGTCGCAGTCACTCCTGGAGGAGTCGGTTCAAATCCCACTTCTGACAGTTTTTTAACGCCTCTCAAAGAGGAGTGACGCTGCTTTGTTGTGAAAATAAGATGATAAAATAACTACACACAGTGAAATAACCAGTAGTCATAAACACTCTCTCATTGAAACATTCTGCTCTTGGGCAAATATCTAAGAAAATTAAAAAGAAGCAATACTTCATAAAAATGAACGTGGGGAACATTGCATTACATAAAGTGATGACATTATTATGAGTTACTACATTATCTGTTAGTTATTACATTATCAGCTGAGTTTTGTGTTACCAGCTGAGTTTTGTGTTTGTATAGTTGTCGTGGCCGAGTGGTTAAGGCGATGGACTAGAAATCCATTGGGATTTTCCCGCGCAGGTTCGAATCCTGCCGACAACGGATTTGCATTATGGTGACGCCTCCCTAGGTTGAAGTTTGGTCATCTTGCTTATACCAATCACATCCTCTCAGATCTCTTCATGTAGACAGGGTTTAGTGGTCCATTTGGGATTGTGCCGCAGGATGTCTATCCCACCCTCATTATAATAATAAGATAATATGCCATTTAGCAGACGCTTTTATCCAAAGCGACTTACAGTCATGCGTGCATAAATTTTTTTCTTGTGTATGGGTGGTCCCGGGGATCAAACCCACTACCCTGGCGTTACAAGCGCCGTGCTCTACCAGCTGAGCTACAGAGGACCATTATCCATCCGTCTAGCTCTATAGGCCAAGGTAGCATAGATTACAGGTGTGTTGTCAAGCCATAGGTCACAGGTGAGATCCCTCTATAAACCCTAAAAAATAACAACACCATTGTCATAAATAACTATTAAGCCATTTGCTAAGATTTCCACCATTTTGACATGTGGACCTGTTGTCACTCTTACCCTGACAGTTGTCGATACCTCCGGAAACTATTTGGGTCTTATCTGATGTCTTTTACAATTCATGTCAGAATGGCCATATTCTGAAGACACTCTAGCACACAATCAATTAGGATTTACTTTGCTTTTCCCATTGAAGGCCATATTGAGGTTAAATCCATGACTGGAGTTTTTAATTGATAAAAACCAATGACCATCTCATGTTGAACATGCAAGTCACTATGGTGCATTTATTGGTCTCTGTGGCGCTCTCGGGAGGCCATGCCTATGTCTACTTTTACCCGATAGTCTTTATCCCCATACCAAAAGTGCATCTGTAGTCAGGATGGCCGAGCGGTCTAAGGCGCTGCGTTAAGGTCGCAGTCTCTCCTGGAGGCGTGGGTTCAAATCCCACTTCTGACAGTTTTTTAACGCCTCTCAAAGAGGAGTGACGCTGCTTTGTTTTGAAAATAAGATGATAAAATAACTACACACAGTGAAATAACCAGTAGTTATAAACACTCTCTCATTGAAACATTCTGCTCTTGGGCAAATATCTAAGAAAATTAAAAAGAAGCAATACTTCATAAAAATGAACGTGGGGAACATTGCATTACATAAAGTGATGACATTATTATGAGTTACTACATTATCTGTTAGTTATTACATTATCTTTTGCTGAAGACTATGCCTGCAGGGCCCTTCACTTGTAACCCCCCTCTTGTTTTTCTTTTTATAGTTGTCGTGGCCGAGTGGTTAAGGCGATGGACTAGAAATCCATTGGGATTTTCCCGCGCAGGTTCGAATCCTGCCGACAACGGATTTGCATTATGGTGACGCCTCCCTAGGTTGAAGTTTGGTCATCTTGCTTATACCAATCACATCCTCTCAGATCTCTTCATGTAGACAGGGTTTAGTGGTCCATTTGGGATTGTGCCGCAGGATGTCTATCCCACCCTCATTATAATAATAAGATAATATGCCATTTAGCAGACGCTTTTATCCAAAGCGACTTACAGTCATGCGTGCATAAATTTTTTTCTTGTGTATGGGTGGTCCCGGGGATCAAACCCACTACCCTGGCGTTACAAGCGCCGTGCTCTACCAGCTGAGCTACAGAGGACCATTATCCATCCGTCTAGCTCTATAGGCCAAGGTAGCATAGATTACAGGTGTGTCGTCAAGCCATAGGTCACAGGTGAGATCCCTCTATAAACCCTAAAAAATAACAACACCATTGTCATAAATAACTATTAAGCCATTTGCTAAGATTTCCACCATTTTGACATGTGGACCTGTTGTCACTCTTACCCTGACAGTTGTCGATACCTCCGGAAACTATTTGGGTCTTATCTGATGTCTTTTACAATTCATGTCAGAATGGCCATATTCTGAAGACACTCTAGCACACAATCAATTAGGATTTACTTTGCTTTTCCCATTGAAGGCCATATTGAGGTTAAATCCATGACTGGAGTTTTTAATTGATAAAAACCAATGACCATCTCATGTTGAACATGCAAGTCACTATGGTGCATTTATTGGTCTCTGTGGCGCTCTCGGGAGGCCATGCCTATGTCTACTTTTACCCGATAGCCTTTATCCCCATACCAAAAGTGCATCTGTAGTCAGGATGGCCGAGCGGTCTAAGGCGTTGCGTTAAGGTCGCAGTCACTCCTGGAGGAGTCGGTTCAAATCCCACTTCTGACAGTTTTTTAACGCCTCTCAAAGAGGAGTGACGCTGCTTTGTTGTGAAAATAAGATGATAAAATAACTACACACAGTGAAATAACCAGTAGTCATAAACACTCTCTCATTGAAACATTCTGCTCTTGGGCAAATATCTAAGAAAATTAAAAAGAAGCAATACTTCATAAAAATGAACGTGGGGAACATTGCATTACATAAAGTGATGACATTATTATGAGTTACTACATTATCTGTTAGTTATTACATTATCAGCTGAGTTTTGTGTTACCAGCTGAGTTTTGTGTTTGTATAGTTGTCGTGGCCGAGTGGTTAAGGCGATGGACTAGAAATCCATTGGGATTTTCCCGCGCAGGTTCGAATCCTGCCGACAACGGATTTGCATTATGGTGACGCCTCCCTAGGTTGAAGTTTGGTCATCTTGCTTATACCAATCACATCCTCTCAGATCTCTTCATGTAGACAGGGTTTAGTGGTCCATTTGGGATTGTGCCGCAGGATGTCTATCCCACCCTCATTATAATAATAAGATAATATGCCATTTAGCAGACGCTTTTATCCAAAGCGACTTACAGTCATGCGTGCATAAATTTTTTTCTTGTGTATGGGTGGTCCCGGGGATCAAACCCACTACCCTGGCGTTACAAGCGCCGTGCTCTACCAGCTGAGCTACAGAGGACCATTATCCATCCGTCTAGCTCTATAGGCCAAGGTAGCATAGATTACAGGTGTGTTGTCAAGCCATAGGTCACAGGTGAGATCCCTCTATAAACCCTAAAAAATAACAACACCATTGTCATAAATAACTATTAAGCCATTTGCTAAGATTTCCACCATTTTGACATGTGGACCTGTTGTCACTCTTACCCTGACAGTTGTCGATACCTCCGGAAACTATTTGGGTCTTATCTGATGTCTTTTACAATTCATGTCAGAATGGCCATATTCTGAAGACACTCTAGCACACAATCAATTAGGATTTACTTTGCTTTTCCCATTGAAGGCCATATTGAGGTTAAATCCATGACTGGAGTTTTTAATTGATAAAAACCAATGACCATCTCATGTTGAACATGCAAGTCACTATGGTGCATTTATTGGTCTCTGTGGCGCTCTCGGGAGGCCATGCCTATGTCTACTTTTACCCGATAGTCTTTATCCCCATACCAAAAGTGCATCTGTAGTCAGGATGGCCGAGCGGTCTAAGGCGCTGCGTTAAGGTCGCAGTCTCTCCTGGAGGCGTGGGTTCAAATCCCACTTCTGACAGTTTTTTAACGCCTCTCAAAGAGGAGTGACGCTGCTTTGTTTTGAAAATAAGATGATAAAATAACTACACACAGTGAAATAACCAGTAGTTATAAACACTCTCTCATTGAAACATTCTGCTCTTGGGCAAATATCTAAGAAAATTAAAAAGAAGCAATACTTCATAAAAATGAACGTGGGGAACATTGCATTACATAAAGTGATGACATTATTATGAGTTACTACATTATCTGTTAGTTATTACATTATCTTTTGCTGAAGACTATGCCTGCAGGGCCCTTCACTTGTAACCCCCCTCTTGTTTTTCTTTTTATAGTTGTCGTGGCTGAGTGGTTAAGGCGATGGACTAGAAATCCATTGGGATTTTCCCGCGCAGGTTCGAATCCTGCCGACAACGGCTTTGCATTATGGTGACCCCTCCCTAGGTTGAAGTTTGGTCATCTTGCTTATACCAATCACATCCTCTCAGATCTCTTCATGTAGACAGGGTTTAGTGGTCCATTTGGGATTGTGCCGCAGGATGTCTATCCCACCCTCATTATAATAATAAGAAAATATGCCATTTAGCAGACGCTTTTATCCAAAGCGACTTACAGTCATGCGTGCATACATTTTTTTCTTGTGTATGGGTGGTCCCGGGGATCAAACCCACTACCCTGGCGTTACAAGCGCCGTGCTCTACCAGCTGAGCTACAGAGGACCATTATCCATCCGTCTAGCTCTATAGGCCAAGGTAGCATAGATTACAGGTGTGTCGTCAAGCCATAGGTCACAGGTGAGATCCCTCTACAAACCCTAAAAAATAACAACACCATTGTCATAAATAACTATTAAGCCATTTGCTAAGATTTCCACCATTTTGACATGTGGACCTGTTGTCACTCTTACCCTGACAGTTGTCGATACCTCCGGAAACTATTTGGGTCTTATCTGATGTCTTTTACAATTCATGTCAGAATGGCCATATTCTGAAGACACTCTAGCACACAATCAATTAGGATTTACTTTGCTTTTCCCATTGAAGGCCATATTGAGGTTAAATCCATGACTGGAGTTTTTAATTGATAAAAACCAATGACCATCTCATGTTGAACATGCAAGTCACTATGGTGCATTTATTGGTCTCTGTGGCGCTCTCGGGAGGCCATGCCTATGTCTACTTTTACCCGATAGCCTTTATCCCCATACCAAAAGTGCATCTGTAGTCAGGATGGCCGAGCGGTCTAAGGCGCTGCGTTAAGGTCGCAGTCTCTCCTGGAGGCGTGGGTTCAAATCCCACTTCTGACAGTTTTTTAACGCCTCTCAAAGAGGAGTGACGCTGCTTTGTTGTGAAAATAAGATGATAAAATAACTACACACAGTGAAATAACCAGTAGTCATAAACACTCTCTCATTGAAACATTCTGCTCTTGGGCAAATATCTAAGAAAATTAAAAAGAAGCAATACTTCATAAAAATGAACGTGGGGAACATTGCATTACATAAAGTGATGACATTATTATGAGTTACTACATTATCTGTTAGTTATTACATTATCTTTTGCTGAAGACTATGCCTGCAGGGCCCTTCACTGGTAACCCCCCTCTTGTTTTTCTTTTTATAGTTGTCGTGGCCGAGTGGTTAAGGCGATGGACTAGAAATCCATTGGGATTTTCCCGCGCAGGTTCGAATCCTGCCGACAACGGATTTGCATTATGGTGACGCCTCCCTAGGTTGAAGTTTGGTCATCTTGCTTATACCAATCACATCCTCTCAGATCTCTTCATGTAGACAGGGTTTAGTGGTCCATTTGGGATTGTGCCGCAGGATGTCTATCCCACCCTCATTATAATAATAAGAAAATATGCCATTTAGCAGACGCTTTTATCCAAAGCGACTTACAGTCATGCGTGCATACATTTTTTTCTTGTGTATGGGTGGTCCCGGGGATCAAACCCACTACCCTGGCGTTACAAGCGCCGTGCTCTACCAGCTGAGCTACAGAGGACCATTATCCATCCGTCTAGCTCTATAGGCCAAGGTAGCATAGATTACAGGTGTGTCGTCAAGCCATAGGTCACAGGTGAGATCCCTCTATAAACCCTAAAAAATAACAACACCATTGTCATAAATAACTATTAAGCCATTTGCTAAGATTTCCACCATTTTGACATGTGGACCTGTTGTCACTCTTACCCTGACAGTTGTCGATACCTCCGGAAACTATTTGGGTCTTATCTGATGTCTTTTACAATTCATGTCAGAATGGCCATATTCTGAAGACACTCTAGCACACAATCAATTAGGATTTACTTTGCTTTTCCCATTGAAGGCCATATTGAGGTTAAATCCATGACTGGAGTTTTTAATTGATAAAAACCAATGACCATCTCATGTTGAACATGCAAGTCACTATGGTGCATTTATTGGTCTCTGTGGCACTCTCGGGAGGCCATGCCTATGTCTACTTTTACCCGATAGCCTTTATCCCCATACCAAAAGTGCATCTGTAGTCAGGATGGCCGAGCGGTCTAAGGCGTTGCGTTAAGGTCGCAGTCACTCCTGGAGGAGTCGGTTCAAATCCCACTTCTGACAGTTTTTTAACGCCTCTCAAAGAGGAGTGACGCTGCTTTGTTGTGAAAATAAGATGATAAAATAACTACACACAGTGAAATAACCAGTAGTCATAAACACTCTCTCATTGAAACATTCTGCTCTTGGGCAAATATCTAAGAAAATTTAAAAGAAGCAATACTTCATAAAAATGAACGTGGGGAACATTGCATTACATAAAGTGATGACATTATTATGAGTTACTACATTATCTGTTAGTTATTACATTATCTTTTGCTGAAGACTATGCCTGCAGGGCCCTTCACTGGTAACCCCCCTCTTGTTTTTCTTTTTATAGTTGTCGTGGCCGAGTGGTTAAGGCGATGGACTAGAAATCCATTGGGATTTTCCCGCGCAGGTTCGAATCCTGCCGACAACGGATTTGCATTATGGTGACGCCTCCCTAGGTTGAAGTTTGGTCATCTTGCTTATACCAATCACATCCTCTCAGATCTCTTCATGTAGACAGTGTTTAGTGGTCCATTTGGGATTGTGCCGCAGGATGTCTATCCCACCCTCATTATAATAATAAGATAATATGCCATTTAGCAGACGCTTTTATCCAAAGCGACTTACAGTCATGCGTGCATAAATTTTTTTCTTGTGTATGGGTGGTCCCGGGGATCAAACCCACTACCCTGGCGTTACAAGCGCCGTGCTCTACCAGCTGAGCTACAGAGGACCATTATCCATCCGTCTAGCTCTATAGGCCAAGGTAGCATAGATTACAGGTGTGTCGTCAAGCCATAGGTCACAGGTGAGATCCCTCTATAAACCCTAAAAAATAACAACACCATTGTCATAAATACCTATTAAGCCATTTGCTAAGATTTCCACCATTTTGACATGTGGACCTGTTGTCACTCTTACCCTGACAGTTGTCGATACCTCCGGAAACTATTTGGGTCTTATCTGATGTCTTTTACAATTCATGTCAGAATGGCCATATTCTGAAGACACTCTAGCACACAATCAATTAGGATTTACTTTGCTTTTCCCATTGAAGGCCATATTGAGGTTAAATCCATGACTGGAGTTTTTAATTGATAAAAACCAATGACCATCTCATGTTGAACATGCAAGTCACTATGGTGCATTTATTGGTCTCTGTGGCGCTCTCGGGAGGCCATGCCTATGTCTACTTTTACCCGATAGCCTTTATCCCCATACCAAAAGTGCATCTGTAGTCAGGATGGCCGAGCGGTCTAAGGCGCTGCGTTAAGGTCGCAGTCTCTCCTGGAGGCGTGGGTTCAAATCCCACTTCTGACAGTTTTTTAACGCCTCTCAAAGAGGAGTGACGCTGCTTTGTTGTGAAAATAAGATGATAAAATAACTACACACAGTGAAATAACCAGTAGTTATAAACACTCTCTCATTGAAACATTCTGCTCTTGGGCAAATATCTAAGAAAATTAAAAAGAAGCAATACTTCATAAAAATGAACGTGGGGAACATTGCATTACATAAAGTGATGACATTATTATGAGTTACTACATTATCTGTTAGTTATTACATTATCTTTTGCTGAAGACTATGCCTGCAGGGCCCTTCACTGGTAACCCCCCTCTTGTTTTTCTTTTTATAGTTGTCGTGGCCGAGTGGTTAAGGCGATGGACTAGAAATCCATTGGGATTTTCCCGCGCAGGTTCGAATCCTGCCGACAACGGCTTTGCATTATGGTGACCCCTCCCTAGGTTGAAGTTTGGTCATCTTGCTTATACCAATCACATCCTCTCAGATCTCTTCATGTAGACAGGGTTTAGTGGTCCATTTGGGATTGTGCCGCAGGATGTCTATCCCACCCTCATTATAATAATAAGAAAATATGCCATTTAGCAGACGCTTTTATCCAAAGCGACTTACAGTCATGCGTGCATACATTTTTTTCTTGTGTATGGGTGGTCCCGGGGATCAAACCCACTACCCTGGCGTTACAAGCGCCGTGCTCTACCAGCTGAGCTACAGAGGACCATTATCCATCCGTCTAGCTCTATAGGCCAAGGTAGCATAGATTACAGGTGTGTCGTCAAGCCATAGGTCACAGGTGAGATCCCTCTATAAACCCTAAAAAATAACAACACCATTGTCATAAATAACTATTAAGCCATTTGCTAAGATTTCCACCATTTTGACATGTGGACCTGTTGTCACTCTTACCCTGACAGTTGTCGATACCTCCGGAAACTATTTGGGTCTTATCTGATGTCTTTTACAATTCATGTCAGAATGGCCATATTCTGAAGACACTCTAGCACACAATCAATTAGGATTTACTTTGCTTTTCCCATTGAAGGCCATATTGAGGTTAAATCCATGACTGGAGTTTTTAATTGATAAAAACCAATGACCATCTCATGTTGAACATGCAAGTCACTATGGTGCATTTATTGGTCTCTGTGGCGCTCTCGGGAGGCCATGCCTATGTCTACTTTTACCCGATAGCCTTTATCCCCATACCAAAAGTGCATCTGTAGTCAGGATGGCCGAGCGGTCTAAGGTGCTGCGTTAAGGTCGCAGTCTCTCCTGGAGGCGTGGGTTCAAATCCCACTTCTGACAGTTTTTTAACGCCTCTCAAAGAGGAGTGACGCTGCTTTGTTGTGAAAATAAGATGATAAAATAACTACACACAGTGAAATAACCAGTAGTCATAAACACTCTCTCATTGAAACATTCTGCTCTTGGGCAAATATCTAAGAAAATTAAAAAGAAGCAATACTTCATAAAAATGAACGTGGGGAACATTGCATTACATAAAGTGATGACATTATTATGAGTTACTACATTATCTGTTAGTTATTACATTATCTTTTGCTGAAGACTATGCCTGCAGGGCCCTTCACTGGTAACCCCCCTCTTGTTTTTCTTTTTATAGTTGTCGTGGCCGAGTGGTTAAGGCGATGGACTAGAAATCCATTGGGATTTTCCCGCGCAGGTTCGAATCCTGCCGACAACGGATTTGCATTATGGTGACGCCTCCCTAGGTTGAAGTTTGGTCATCTTGCTTATACCAATCACATCCTCTCAGATCTCTTCATGTAGACAGGGTTTAGTGGTCCATTTGGGATTGTGCCGCAGGATGTCTATCCCACCCTCATTATAATAATAAGAAAATATGCCATTTAGCAGACGCTTTTATCCAAAGCGACTTACAGTCATGCGTGCATACATTTTTTTCTTGTGTATGGGTGGTCCCGGGGATCAAACCCACTACCCTGGCGTTACAAGCGCCGTGCTCTACCAGCTGAGCTACAGAGGACCATTATCCATCCGTCTAGCTCTATAGGCCAAGGTAGCATAGATTACAGGTGTGTCGTCAAGCCATAGGTCACAGGTGAGATCCCTCTATAAACCCTAAAAAATAACAACACCATTGTCATAAATAACTATTAAGCCATTTGCTAAGATTTCCACCATTTTGACATGTGGACCTGTTGTCACTCTTACCCTGACAGTTGTCGATACCTCCGGAAACTATTTGGGTCTTATCTGATGTCTTTTACAATTCATGTCAGAATGGCCATATTCTGAAGACACTCTAGCACACAATCAATTAGGATTTACTTTGCTTTTCCCATTGAAGGCCATATTGAGGTTAAATCCATGACTGGAGTTTTTAATTGATAAAAACCAATGACCATCTCATGTTGAACATGCAAGTCACTATGGTGCATTTATTGGTCTCTGTGGCGCTCTCGGGAGGCCATGCCTATGTCTACTTTTACCCGATAGCCTTTATCCCCATACCAAAAGTGCATCTGTAGTCAGGATGGCCGAGCGGTCTAAGGTGCTGCGTTAAGGTCGCAGTCTCTCCTGGAGGCGTGGGTTCAAATCCCACTTCTGACAGTTTTTTAACGCCTCTCAAAGAGGAGTGACGCTGCTTTGTTGTGAAAATAAGATGATAAAATAACTACACACAGTGAAATAACCAGTAGTCATAAACACTCTCTCATTGAAACATTCTGCTCTTGGGCAAATATCTAAGAAAATTAAAAAGAAGCAATACTTCATAAAAATGAACGTGGGGAACATTGCATTACATAAAGTGATGACATTATTATGAGTTACTACATTATCTGTTAGTTATTACATTATCTTTTGCTGAAGACTATGCCTGCAGGGCCCTTCACTGGTAACCCCCCTCTTGTTTTTCTTTTTATAGTTGTCGTGGCCGAGTGGTTAAGGCGATGGACTAGAAATCCATTGGGATTTTCCCGCGCAGGTTCGAATCCTGCCGACAACGGATTTGCATTATGGTGACGCCTCCCTAGGTTGAAGTTTGGTCATCTTGCTTATACCAATCACATCCTCTCAGATCTCTTCATGTAGACAGGGTTTAGTGGTCCATTTGGGATTGTGCCGCAGGATGTCTATCCCACCCTCATTATAATAATAAGAAAATATGCCATTTAGCAGACGCTTTTATCCAAAGCGACTTACAGTCATGCGTGCATACATTTTTTTCTTGTGTATGGGTGGTCCCGGGGATCAAACCCACTACCCTGGCGTTACAAGCGCCGTGCTCTACCAGCTGAGCTACAGAGGACCATTATCCATCCGTCTAGCTCTATAGGCCAAGGTAGCATAGATTACAGGTGTGTCGTCAAGCCATAGGTCACAGGTGAGATCCCTCTATAAACCCTAAAAAATAACAACACCATTGTCATAAATAACTATTAAGCCATTTGCTAAGATTTCCACCATTTTGACATGTGGACCTGTTGTCACTCTTACCCTGACAGTTGTCGATACCTCCGGAAACTATTTGGGTCTTATCTGATGTCTTTTACAATTCATGTCAGAATGGCCATATTCTGAAGACACTCTAGCACACAATCAATTAGGATTTACTTTGCTTTTCCCATTGAAGGCCATATTGAGGTTAAATCCATGACTGGAGTTTTTAATTGATAAAAACCAATGACCATCTCATGTTGAACATGCAAGTCACTATGGTGCATTTATTGGTCTCTGTGGCGCTCTCGGGAGGCCATGCCTATGTCTACTTTTACCCGATAGCCTTTATCCCCATACCAAAAGTGCATCTGTAGTCAGGATGGCCGAGCGGTCTAAGGTGCTGCGTTAAGGTCGCAGTCTCTCCTGGAGGCGTGGGTTCAAATCCCACTTCTGACAGTTTTTTAACGCCTCTCAAAGAGGAGTGACGCTGCTTTGTTGTGAAAATAAGATGATAAAATAACTACACACAGTGAAATAACCAGTAGTCATAAACACTCTCTCATTGAAACATTCTGCTCTTGGGCAAATATCTAAGAAAATTAAAAAGAAGCAATACTTCATAAAAATGAACGTGGGGAACATTGCATTACATAAAGTGATGACATTATTATGAGTTACTACATTATCTGTTAGTTATTACATTATCTTTTGCTGAAGACTATGCCTGCAGGGCCCTTCACTGGTAACCCCCCTCTTGTTTTTCTTTTTATAGTTGTCGTGGCCGAGTGGTTAAGGCGATGGACTAGAAATCCATTGGGATTTTCCCGCGCAGGTTCGAATCCTGCCGACAACGGATTTGCATTATGGTGACGCCTCCCTAGGTTGAAGTTTGGTCATCTTGCTTATACCAATCACATCCTCTCAGATCTCTTCATGTAGACAGGGTTTAGTGGTCCATTTGGGATTGTGCCGCAGGATGTCTATCCCACCCTCATTATAATAATAAGAAAATATGCCATTTAGCAGACGCTTTTATCCAAAGCGACTTACAGTCATGCGTGCATACATTTTTTTCTTGTGTATGGGTGGTCCCGGGGATCAAACCCACTACCCTGGCGTTACAAGCGCCGTGCTCTACCAGCTGAGCTACAGAGGACCATTATCCATCCGTCTAGCTCTATAGGCCAAGGTAGCATAGATTACAGGTGTGTCGTCAAGCCATAGGTCACAGGTGAGATCCCTCTATAAACCCTAAAAAATAACAACACCATTGTCATAAATACCTATTAAGCCATTTGCTAAGATTTCCACCATTTTGACATGTGGACCTGTTGTCACTCTTACCCTGACAGTTGTCGATACCTCCGGAAACTATTTGGGTCTTATCTGATGTCTTTTACAATTCATGTCAGAATGGCCATATTCTGAAGACACTCTAGCACACAATCAATTAGGATTTACTTTGCTTTTCCCATTGAAGGCCATATTGAGGTTAAATCCATGACTGGAGTTTTTAATTGATAAAAACCAATGACCATCTCATGTTGAACATGCAAGTCACTATGGTGCATTTATTGGTCTCTGTGGCGCTCTCGGGAGGCCATGCCTATGTCTACTTTTACCCGATAGCCTTTATCCCCATACCAAAAGTGCATCTGTAGTCAGGATGGCCGAGCGGTCTAAGGCGTTGCGTTAAGGTCGCAGTCACTCCTGGAGGAGTCGGTTCAAATCCCACTTCTGACAGTTTTTTAACGCCTCTCAAAGAGGAGTGACGCTGCTTTGTTGTGAAAATAAGATGATAAAATAACTACACACAGTGAAATAACCAGTAGTCATAAACACTCTCTCATTGAAACATTCTGCTCTTGGGCAAATATCTAAGAAAATTAAAAAGAAGCAATACTTCATAAAAATGAACGTGGGGAACATTGCATTACATAAAGTGATGACATTATTATGAGTTACTACATTATCTGTTAGTTATTACATTATCAGCTGAGTTTTGTGTTACCAGCTGAGTTTTGTGTTTGTATAGTTGTCGTGGCCGAGTGGTGAAGGAGATGGACTAGAAATCCATTGGGATTTTCCCGCGCAGGTTCGAATCCTGCCGACAACGGATTTGCATTATGGTGACGCCTCCCTAGGTTGAAGTTTGGTCATCTTGCTTATACCAATCACATCCTCTCAGATCTCTTCATGTAGACAGGGTTTAGTGGTCCATTTGGGATTGTGCCGCAGGATGTCTATCCCACCCTCATTATAATAATAAGAAAATATGCCATTTAGCAGACGCTTTTATCCAAAGCGACTTACAGTCATGCGTGCATACATTTTTTTCTTGTGTATGGGTGGTCCCGGGGATCAAACCCACTACCCTGGCGTTACAAGCGCCGTGCTCTACCAGCTGAGCTACAGAGGACCATTATCCATCCGTCTAGCTCTATAGGCCAAGGTAGCATAGATTACAGGTGTGTCGTCAAGCCATAGGTCACAGGTGAGATCCCTCTATAAACCCTAAAAAATAACAACACCATTGTCATAAATAACTATTAAGCCATTTGCTAAGATTTCCACCATTTTGACATGTGGACCTGTTGTCACTCTTACCCTGACAGTTGTCGATACCTCCGGAAACTATTTGGGTCTTATCTGATGTCTTTTACAATTCATGTCAGAATGGCCATATTCTGAAGACACTCTAGCACACAATCAATTAGGATTTACTTTGCTTTTCCCATTGAAGGCCATATTGAGGTTAAATCCATGACTGGAGTTTTTAATTGATAAAAACCAATGACCATCTCATGTTGAACATGCAAGTCACTATGGTGCATTTATTGGTCTCTGTGGCGCTCTCGGGAGGCCATGCCTATGTCTACTTTTACCCGATAGCCTTTATCCCCATACCAAAAGTGCATCTGTAGTCAGGATGGCCGAGCGGTCTAAGGCGCTGCGTTAAGGTCGCAGTCTCTCCTGGAGGCGTGGGTTCAAATCCCACTTCTGACAGTTTTTTAACGCCTCTCAAAGAGGAGTGACGCTGCTTTGTTGTGAAAATAAGATGATAAAATAACTACACACAGTGAAATAACCAGTAGTTATAAACACTCTCTCATTGAAACATTCTGCTCTTGGGCAAATATCTAAGAAAATTAAAAAGAAGCAATACTTCATAAAAATGAACGTGGGGAACATTGCATTACATAATGTGATTACATTATTATGAGTTACTACATTATCTGTTAGTTATTACATTATCTTTTGCTGAAGGCTATGCCTGCAGGGCCCTTCACTTGTAACCCCCCTCTTGTTTTTCTTTTTATAGTTGTCGTGGCTGAGTGGTTAAGGCGATGGACTAGAAATCCATTGGGATTTTCCCGCGCAGGTTCGAATCCTGCCGACAACGGCTTTGCATTATGGTGATCCCTCCCTAGGTTGAAGTTTGGTCATCTTGCTTATACCAATCACATCCTCTCAGATCTCTTCATGTAGACAGGGTTTAGTGGTCCATTTGGGATTGTGCCGCAGGATGTCTATCCCACCCTCATTATAATAATAAGAAAATATGCCATTTAGCAGACGCTTTTATCCAAAGCGACTTACAGTCATGCGTGCATACATTTTTTTCTTGTGTATGGGTGGTCCCGGGGATCAAACCCACTACCCTGGCGTTACAAGCGCCGTGCTCTACCAGCTGAGCTACAGAGGACCATTATCCATCCGTCTAGCTCTATAGGCCAAGGTAGCATAGATTACAGGTGTGTCGTCAAGCCATAGGTCACAGGTGAGATCCCTCTATAAACCCTAAAAAATAACAACACCATTGTCATAAATAACTATTAAGCCATTTGCTAAGATTTCCACCATTTTGACATGTGGACCTGTTGTCACTCTTACCCTGACAGTTGTCGATACCTCCGGAAACTATTTGGGTCTTATCTGATGTCTTTTACAATTCATGTCAGAATGGCCATATTCTGAAGACACTCTAGCACACAATCAATTAGGATTTACTTTGCTTTTCCCATTGAAGGCCATATTGAGGTTAAATCCATGACTGGAGTTTTTAATTGATAAAAACCAATGACCATCTCATGTTGAACATGCAAGTCACTATGGTGCATTTATTGGTCTCTGTGGCGCTCTCGGGAGGCCATGCCTATGTCTACTTTTACCCGATAGCCTTTATCCCCATACCAAAAGTGCATCTGTAGTCAGGATGGCCGAGCGGTCTAAGGCGCTGCGTTAAGGTCGCAGTCTCTCCTGGAGGCGTGGGTTCAAATCCCACTTCTGACAGTTTTTTAACGCCTCTCAAAGAGGAGTGACGCTGCTTTGTTGTGAAAATAAGATGATAAAATAACTACACACAGTGAAATAACCAGTAGTCATAAACACTCTCTCATTGAAACATTCTGCTCTTGGGCAAATATCTAAGAAAATTAAAAAGAAGCAATACTTCATAAAAATGAACGTGGGGAACATTGCATTACATAAAGTGATGACATTATTATGAGTTACTACATTATCTGTTAGTTATTACATTATCTTTTGCTGAAGACTATGCCTGCAGGGCCCTTCACTGGTAACCCCCCTCTTGTTTTTCTTTTTATAGTTGTCGTGGCCGAGTGGTTAAGGTGATGGACTAGAAATCCATTGGGATTTTCCCGCGCAGGTTCGAATCCTGCCGACAACGGCTTTGCATTATGGTGACCCCTCCCTAGGTTGAAGTTTGGTCATCTTGCTTATACCAATCACATCCTCTCAGATCTCTTCATGTAGACAGGGTTTAGTGGTCCATTTGGGATTGTGCCGCAGGATGTCTATCCCACCCTCATTATAATAATAAGAAAATATGCCATTTAGCAGACGCTTTTATCCAAAGCGACTTACAGTCATGCGTGCATAAATTTTTTTCTTGTGTATGGGTGGTCCCGGGGATCAAACCCACTACCCTGGCGTTACAAGCGCCGTGCTCTACCAGCTGAGCTACAGAGGACCATTATCCATCCGTCTAGCTCTATAGGCCAAGGTAGCATAGATTACAGGTGTGTCGTCAAGCCATAGGTCACAGGTGAGATCCCTCTATAAACCCTAAAAAATAACAACACCATTGTCATAAATAACTATTAAGCCATTTGCTAAGATTTCCACCATTTTGACATGTGGACCTGTTGTCACTCTTACCCTGACAGTTGTCGATACCTCCGGAAACTATTTGGGTCTTATCTGATGTCTTTTACAATTCATGTCAGAATGGCCATATTCTGAAGACACTCTAGCACACAATCAATTAGGATTTACTTTGCTTTTCCCATTGAAGGCCATATTGAGGTTAAATCCATGACTGGAGTTTTTAATTGATAAAAACCAATGACCATCTCATGTTGAACATGCAAGTCACTATGGTGCATTTATTGGTCTCTGTGGCGCTCTCGGGAGGCCATGCCTATGTCTACTTTTACCCGATAGCCTTTATCCCCATACCAAAAGTGCATCTGTAGTCAGGATGGCCGAGCGGTCTAAGGTGCTGCGTTAAGGTCGCAGTCTCTCCTGGAGGCGTGGGTTCAAATCCCACTTCTGACAGTTTTTTAACGCCTCTCAAAGAGGAGTGACGCTGCTTTGTTGTGAAAATAAGATGATAAAATAACTACACACAGTGAAATAACCAGTAGTCATAAACACTCTCTCATTGAAACATTCTGCTCTTGGGCAAATATCTAAGAAAATTAAAAAGAAGCAATACTTCATAAAAATGAACGTGGGGAACATTGCATTACATAAAGTGATGACATTATTATGAGTTACTACATTATCTGTTAGTTATTACATTATCAGCTGAGTTTTGTGTTACCAGCTGAGTTTTGTGTTTGTATAGTTGTCGTGGCTGAGTGGTTAAGGCGATGGACTAGAAATCCATTGGGATTTTCCCGCGCAGGTTCGAATCCTGCCGACAACGGATTTGCATTATGGTGACGCCTCCCTAGGTTGAAGTTTGGTCATCTTGCTTATACCAATCACATCCTCTCAGATCTCTTCATGTAGACAGGGTTTAGTGGTCCATTTGGGATTGTGCCGCAGGATGTCTATCCCACCCTCATTATAATAATAAGAAAATATGCCATTTAGCAGACACTTTTATCCAAAGCGACTTACAGTCATGCGTGCATACATTTTTTTCTTGTGTATGGGTGGTCCCGGGGATCAAACCCACTACCCTGGCGTTACAAGCGCCGTGCTCTACCAGCTGAGCTACAGAGGACCATTATCCATCCGTCTAGCTCTATAGGCCAAGGTAGCATAGATTACAGGTGTGTCGTCAAGCCATAGGTCACAGGTGAGATCCCTCTATAAACCCTAAAAAATAACAACACCATTGTCATAAATAACTATTAAGCCATTTGCTAAGATTTCCACCATTTTGACATGTGGACCTGTTGTCACTCTTACCCTGACAGTTGTCGATACCTCCGGAAACTATTTGGGTCTTATCTGATGTCTTTTACAATTCATGTCAGAATGGCCATATTCTGAAGACACTCTAGCACACAATCAATTAGGATTTACTTTGCTTTTCCCATTGAAGGCCATATTGAGGTTAAATCCATGACTGGAGTTTTTAATTGATAAAAACCAATGACCATCTCATGTTGAACATGCAAGTCACTATGGTGCATTTATTGGTCTCTGTGGCGCTCTCGGGAGGCCATGCCTATGTCTACTTTTACCCGATAGCCTTTATCCCCATACCAAAAGTGCATCTGTAGTCAGGATGGCCGAGCGGTCTAAGGCGCTGCGTTAAGGTCGCAGTCTCTCCTGGAGGCGTGGGTTCAAATCCCACTTCTGACAGTTTTTTAACGCCTCTCAAAGAGGAGTGACGCTGCTTTGTTGTGAAAATAAGATGATAAAATAACTACACACAGTGAAATAACCAGTAGTCATAAACACTCTCTCATTGAAACATTCTGCTCTTGGGCAAATATCTAAGAAAATTAAAAAGAAGCAATACTTCATAAAAATGAACGTGGGGAACATTGCATTACATAAAGTGATGACATTATTATGAGTTACTACATTATCTGTTAGTTATTACATTATCAGCTGAGTTTTGTGTTACCAGCTGAGTTTTGTGTTTGTATAGTTGTCGTGGCTGAGTGGTTAAGGCGATGGACTAGAAATCCATTGGGATTTTCCCGCGCAGGTTCGAATCCTGCCGACAACGGATTTGCATTATGGTGACGCCTCCCTAGGTTGAAGTTTGGTCATCTTGCTTATACCAATCACATCCTCTCAGATCTCTTCATGTAGACAGGGTTTAGTGGTCCATTTGGGATTGCTCCGCAGGATGTCTATCCCACCCTCATTATAATAATAAGATAATATGCCATTTAGCAGACGCTTTTATCCAAAGCGACTTACAGTCATGCGTGCATACATTTTTTTCTTGTGTATGGGTGGTCCCGGGGATCAAACCCACTACCCTGGCGTTACAAGCGCCGTGCTCTACCAGCTGAGCTACAGAGGACCATTATCCATCCGTCTAGCTCTATAGGCCAAGGTAGCATAGATTACAGGTGTGTCGTCAAGCCATAGGTCACAGGTGAGATCCCTCTATAAACCCTAAAAAATAACAACACCATTGTCATAAATAACTATTAAGCCATTTGCTAAGATTTCCACCATTTTGACATGTGGACCTGTTGTCACTCTTACCCTGACAGTTGTCGATACCTCCGGAAACTATTTGGGTCTTATCTGATGTCTTTTACAATTCATGTCAGAATGGCCATATTCTGAAGACACTCTAGCACACAATCAATTAGGATTTACTTTGCTTTTCCCATTGAAGGCCATATTGAGGTTAAATCCATGACTGGAGTTTTTAATTGATAAAAACCAATGACCATCTCATGTTGAACATGCAAGTCACTATGGTGCATTTATTGGTCTCTGTGGCGCTCTCGGGAGGCCATGCCTATGTCTACTTTTACCCGATAGCCTTTATCCCCATACCAAAAGTGCATCTGTAGTCAGGATGGCCGAGCGGTCTAAGGCGCTGCGTTAAGGTCGCAGTCTCTCCTGGAGGCGTGGGTTCAAATCCCACTTCTGACAGTTTTTTAACGCCTCTCAAAGAGGAGTGACGCTGCTTTGTTGTGAAAATAAGATGATAAAATAACTACACACAGTGAAATAACCAGTAGTCATAAACACTCTCTCATTGAAACATTCTGCTCTTGGGCAAATATCTAAGAAAATTAAAAAGAAGCAATACTTCATAAAAATGAACGTGGGGAACATTGCATTACATAAAGTGATGACATTATTATGAGTTACTACATTATCTGTTAGTTATTACATTATCAGCTGAGTTTTGTGTTACCAGCTGAGTTTTGTGTTTGTATAGTTGTCGTGGCTGAGTGGTTAAGGCGATGGACTAGAAATCCATTGGGATTTTCCCGCGCAGGTTCGAATCCTGCCGACAACGGATTTGCATTATGGTGACGCCTCCCTAGGTTGAAGTTTGGTCATCTTGCTTATACCAATCACATCCTCTCAGATCTCTTCATGTAGACAGGGTTTAGTGGTCCATTTGGGATTGCTCCGCAGGATGTCTATCCCACCCTCATTATAATAATAAGATAATATGCCATTTAGCAGACGCTTTTATCCAAAGCGACTTACAGTCATGCGTGCATACATTTTTTTCTTGTGTATGGGTGGTCCCGGGGATCAAACCCACTACCCTGGCGTTACAAGCGCCGTGCTCTACCAGCTGAGCTACAGAGGACCATTATCCATCCGTCTAGCTCTATAGGCCAAGGTAGCATAGATTACAGGTGTGTCGTCAAGCCATAGGTCACAGGTGAGATCCCTCTATAAACCCTAAAAAATAACAACACCATTGTCATAAATAACTATTAAGCCATTTGCTAAGATTTCCACCATTTTGACATGTGGACCTGTTGTCACTCTTACCCTGACAGTTGTCGATACCTCCGGAAACTATTTGGGTCTTATCTGATGTCTTTTACAATTCATGTCAGAATGGCCATATTCTGAAGACACTCTAGCACACAATCAATTAGGATTTACTTTGCTTTTCCCATTGAAGGCCATATTGAGGTTAAATCCATGACTGGAGTTTTTAATTGATAAAAACCAATGACCATCTCATGTTGAACATGCAAGTCACTATGGTGCATTTATTGGTCTCTGTGGCGCTCTCGGGAGGCCATGCCTATGTCTACTTTTACCCGATAGCCTTTATCCCCATACCAAAAGTGCATCTGTAGTCAGGATGGCCGAGCGGTCTAAGGCGCTGCGTTAAGGTCGCAGTCTCTCCTGGAGGCGTGGGTTCAAATCCCACTTCTGACAGTTTTTTAACGCCTCTCAAAGAGGAGTGACGCTGCTTTGTTGTGAAAATAAGATGATAAAATAACTACACACAGTGAAATAACCAGTAGTCATAAACACTCTCTCATTGAAACATTCTGCTCTTGGGCAAATATCTAAGAAAATTAAAAAGAAGCAATACTTCATAAAAATGAACGTGGGGAACATTGCATTACATAAAGTGATGACATTATTATGAGTTACTACATTATCTGTTAGTTATTACATTATCTTTTGCTGAAGACTATGCCTGCAGGGCCCTTCACTTGTAACCCCCCTCTTGTTTTTCTTTTTATAGTTGTCGTGGTCGAGTGGTTAAGGCGATGGACTAGAAATCCATTGGGATTTTCCCGCGCAGGTTCGAATCCTGCCGACAACGGATTTGCATTATGGTGACGCCTCCCTAGGTTGAAGTTTGGTCATCTTGCTTATACCAATCACATCCTCTCAGATCTCTTCATGTAGACAGGGTTTAGTGGTCCATTTGGGATTGTGCCGCAGGATGTCTATCCCACCCTCATTATAATAATAAGAAAATATGCCAATTAGCAGACGCTTTTATCCAAAGCGACTTACAGTCATGCGTGCATACATTTTTTTCTTGTGTATGGGTGGTCCCGGGGATCAAATCCACTACCCTGGCGTTACAAGCGCCGTGCTCTACCAGCTGAGCTACAGAGGACCATTATCCATCCGTCTAGCTCTATAGGCCAAGGTAGCATAGATTACAGGTGTGTCGTCAAGCCATAGGTCACAGGTGAGATCCCTCTATAAACCCTAAAAAATAACAACACCATTGTCATAAATAACTATTAAGCCATTTGCTAAGATTTCCACCATTTTGACATGTGGACCTGTTGTCACTCTTACCCTGACGGTTGTCGATACCTCCGGAAACTATTTGGGTCTTATCTGATGTCTTTTACAATTCATGTCAGAATGGCCATATTCTGAAGACACTCTAGCACACAATCAATTAGGATTTACTTTGCTTTTCCCATTGAAGGCCATATTGAGGTTAAATCCATGACTGGAGTTTTTAATTGATAAAAACCAATGACCATCTCATGTTGAACATGCAAGTCACTATGGTGCATTTATTGGTCTCTGTGGCGCTCTCGGGAGGCCATGCCTATGTCTACTTTTACCCGATAGCCTTTATCCCCATACCAAAAGTGCATCTGTAGTCAGGATGGCCGAGCGGTCTAAGGCGCTGCGTTAAGGTCGCAGTCTCTCCTGGAGGCGTGGGTTCAAATTCCACTTCTGACAATTTTTTAACGCCTCTCAAAGAGGAGTGACGCTGCTTTGTTGTGAAAATAAGATGATAAAATAACTACACACAGTGAAATAACCAGTAGTCATAAACACTCTCTCATTGAAACATTCTGCTCTTGGGCAAATATCTAAGAAAATTAAAAATAAGCAATACTTCATAAAAATGAACGTGGGGAACATTGCATTACATAAAGTGATGACATTATTATGAGTTACTACATTATCTGTTAGTTATTACATTATCTTTTGCTGAAGACTATGCCTGCAGGGCCCTTCACTTGTAACCCCCCTCTTGTTTTTCTTTTTATAGTTGTCGTGGCCGAGTGGTTAAGGCGATGGACTAGAAATCCATTGGGATTTTCCCTCACAGGTTCGAATCCTGCCGACAATGGCTTTGCATTATGGTGACCCCTCCCTAGGTTGAAGTTTGGTCATCTTGCTTATACCAATCACATCCTCTCAGATCTCTTCATGTAGACAGGGTTTAGTGGTCCATTTGGGATTGTGCCGCAGGATGTCTATCCCACCCTCATTATAATAATAAGAAAATATGCCATTTAGCAGACGCTTTTATCCAAAGCGACTTACAGTCATGCGTGCATACATTTTTTTCTTGTGTATGGGTGGTCCCGGGGATCAAATCCACTACCCTGGCGTTACAAGCGCCGTGCTCTACCAGCTGAGCTACAGAGGACCATTATCCATCCGTCTAGCTCTATAGGCCAAGGTAGCATAGATTACAGGTGTGTCGTCAAGCCATAGGTCACAGGTGAGATCCCTCTATAAACCCTAAAAAATAACAACACCATTGTCATAAATAACTATTAAGCCATTTGCTAAGATTTCCACCATTTTGACATGTGGACCTGTTGTCACTCTTACCCTGACAGTTGTCGATACCTCCGGAAACTATTTGGGTCTTATCTGATGTCTTTTACAATTCATGTCAGAATGGCCATATTCTGAAGACACTCTAGCACACAATCAATTAGGATTTACTTTGCTTTTCCCATTGAAGGCCATATTGAGGTTAAATCCATGACTGGAGTTTTTAATTGATAAAAACCAATGACCATCTCATGTTGAACATGCAAGTCACTATGGTGCATTTATTGGTCTCTGTGGCGCTCTCGGGAGGCCATGCCTATGTCTACTTTTACCCGATAGCCTTTATCCCCATACCAAAAGTGCATCTGTAGTCAGGATGGCCGAGCGGTCTAAGGCGCTGCGTTAAGGTCGCAGTCTCTCCTGGAGGCGTGGGTTCAAATCCCACTTCTGACAGTTTTTTAACGCCTCTCAAAGAGGAGTGACGCTGCTTTGTTGTGAAAATAAGATGATAAAATAACTACACACAGTGAAATAACCAGTAGTCATAAACACTCTCTCATTGAAACATTCTGCTCTTGGGCAAATATCTAAGAAAATTAAAAAGAAGCAATACTTCATAAAAATGAACGTGGGGAACATTGCATTACATAAAGTGATGACATTATTATGAGTTACTACATTATCTGTTAGTTATTACATTATCTTTTGCTGAAGACTATGCCTGCAGGGCCCTTCACTGGTAACCCCCCTCTTGTTTTTCTTTTTATAGTTGTCGTGGCCGAGTGGTTAAGGCGATGGACTAGAAATCCATTGGGATTTTCCCGCGCAGGTTCGAATCCTGCCGACAACGGATTTGCATTATGGTGACGCCTCCCTAGGTTGAAGTTTGGTCATCTTGCTTATACCAATCACATCCTCTCAGATCTCTTCATGTAGACAGTGTTTAGTGGTCCATTTGGGATTGTGCCGCAGGATGTCTATCCCACCCTCATTATAATAATAAGATAATATGCCATTTAGCAGACGCTTTTATCCAAAGCGACTTACAGTCATGCGTGCATACATTTTTTTCTTGTGTATGGGTGGTCCCGGGGATCAAACCCACTACCCTGGCGTTACAAGCGCCGTGCTCTACCAGCTGAGCTACAGAGGACCATTATCCATCCGTCTAGCTCTATAGGCCAAGGTAGCATAGATTACAGGTGTGTCGTCAAGCCATAGGTCACAGGTGAGATCCCTCTATAAACCCTAAAAAATAACAACACCATTGTCATAAATACCTATTAAGCCATTTGCTAAGATTTCCACCATTTTGACATGTGGACCTGTTGTCACTCTTACCCTGACAGTTGTCGATACCTCCGGAAACTATTTGGGTCTTATCTGATGTCTTTTACAATTCATGTCAGAATGGCCATATTCTGAAGACACTCTAGCACACAATCAATTAGGATTTACTTTGCTTTTCCCATTGAAGGCCATATTGAGGTTAAATCCATGACTGGAGTTTTTAATTGATAAAAACCAATGACCATCTCATGTTGAACATGCAAGTCACTATGGTGCATTTATTGGTCTCTGTGGCGCTCTCGGGAGGCCATGCCTATGTCTACTTTTACCCGATAGCCTTTATCCCCATACCAAAAGTGCATCTGTAGTCAGGATGGCCGAGCGGTCTAAGGCGCTGCGTTAAGGTCGCAGTCTCTCCTGGAGGCGTGGGTTCAAATCCCACTTCTGACAGTTTTTTAACGCCTCTCAAAGAGGAGTGACGCTGCTTTGTTGTGAAAATAAGATGATAAAATAACTACACACAGTGAAATAACCAGTAGTCATAAACACTCTCTCATTGAAACATTCTGCTCTTGGGCAAATATCTAAGAAAATTAAAAAGAAGCAATACTTCATAAAAATGAACGTGGGGAACATTGCATTACATAAAGTGATGACATTATTATGAGTTACTACATTATCTGTTAGTTATTACATTATCGGCTGAGTTTTGTGTTACCAGCTGAATTTTGTGTTTGTATAGTTGTCGTGGCTGAGTGGTTAAGGCGATGGACTAGAAATCCATTGGGATTTTCCCGCGCAGGTTCGAATCCTGCCGACAACGGATTTGCATTATGGTGACGCCTCCCTAGGTTGAAGTTTGGTCATCTTGCTTATACCAATCACATCCTCTCAGATCTCTTCATGTAGACAGGGTTTAGTGGTCCATTTGGGATTGCTCCGCAGGATGTCTATCCCACCCTCATTATAATAATAAGATAATATGCCATTTAGCAGACGCTTTTATCCAAAGCGACTTACAGTCATGCGTGCATACATTTTTTTCTTGTGTATGGGTGGTCCCGGGGATCAAACCCACTACCCTGGCGTTACAAGCGCCGTGCTCTACCAGCTGAGCTACAGAGGACCATTATCCATCCTTCTAGCTCTATAGGCCAAGGTAGCATAGATTACAGGTGTGTCGTCAAGCCATAGGTCACAGGTGAGATCCCTCTATAAACCCTAAAAAATAACAACACCATTGTCATAAATAACTATTAAGCCATTTGCTAAGATTTCCACCATTTTGACATGTGGACCTGTTGTCACTCTTACCCTGACAGTTGTCGATACCTCCGGAAACTATTTGGGTCTTATCTGATGTCTTTTACAATTCATGTCAGAATGGCCATATTCTGAAGACACTCTAGCACACAATCAATTAGGATTTACTTTGCTTTTCCCATTGAAGGCCATATTGAGGTTAAATCCATGACTGGAGTTTTTAATTGATAAAAACCAATGACCATCTCATGTTGAACATGCAAGTCACTATGGTGCATTTATTGGTCTCTGTGGCGCTCTCGGGAGGCCATGCCTATGTCTACTTTTACCCGATAGCCTTTATCCCCATACCAAAAGTGCATCTGTAGTCAGGATGGCCGAGCGGTCTAAGGCGCTGCGTTAAGGTCGCAGTCTCTCCTGGAGGCGTGGGTTCAAATCCCACTTCTGACAGTTTTTTAACGCCTCTCAAAGAGGAGTGACGCTGCTTTGTTGTGAAAATAAGATGATAAAATAACTACACACAGTGAAATAACCAGTAGTCATAAACACTCTCTCATTGAAACATTCTGCTCTTGGGCAAATATCTAAGAAAATTAAAAAGAAGCAATACTTCATAAAAATGAACGTGGGGAACATTGCATTACATAAAGTGATGACATTATTATGAGTTACTACATTATCTGTTAGTTATTACATTATCAGCTGAGTTTTGTGTTACCAGCTGAATTTTGTGTTTGTATAGTTGTCGTGGCTGAGTGGTTAAGGCGATGGACTAGAAATCCATTGGGATTTTCCCGCGCAGGTTCGAATCCTGCCGACAACGGATTTGCATTATGGTGACGCCTCCCTAGGTTGAAGTTTGGTCATCTTGCTTATACCAATCACATCCTCTCAGATCTCTTCATGTAGACAGGGTTTAGTGGTCCATTTGGGATTGCTCCGCAGGATGTCTATCCCACCCTCATTATAATAATAAGATAATATGCCATTTAGCAGACGCTTTTATCCAAAGCGACTTACAGTCATGCGTGCATACATTTTTTTCTTGTGTATGGGTGGTCCCGGGGATCAAACCCACTACCCTGGCGTTACAAGCGCCGTGCTCTACCAGCTGAGCTACAGAGGACCATTATCCATCCTTCTAGCTCTATAGGCCAAGGTAGCATAGATTACAGGTGTGTCGTCAAGCCATAGGTCACAGGTGAGATCCCTCTATAAACCCTAAAAAATAACAACACCATTGTCATAAATAACTATTAAGCCATTTGCTAAGATTTCCACCATTTTGACATGTGGACCTGTTGTCACTCTTACCCTGACAGTTGTCGATACCTCCGGAAACTATTTGGGTCTTATCTGATGTCTTTTACAATTCATGTCAGAATGGCCATATTCTGAAAACACTCTAGCACACAATCAATTAGGATTTACTTTGCTTTTCCCATTGAAGGCCATATTGAGGTTAAATCCATGACTGGAGTTTTTAATTGATAAAAACCAATGACCATCTCATGTTGAACATGCAAGTCACTATGGTGCATTTATTGGTCTCTGTGGCGCTCTCGGGAGGCCATGCCTATGTCTACTTTTACCCGATAGCCTTTATCCCCATACCAAAAGTGCATCTGTAGTCAGGATGGCCGAGCGGTCTAAGGCGCTGCGTTAAGGTCGCAGTCTCTCCTGGAGGCGTGGGTTCAAATCCCACTTCTGACAGTTTTTTAACGCCTCTCAAAGAGGAGTGACGCTGCTTTGTTGTGAAAATAAGATGATAAAATAACTACACACAGTGAAATAACCAGTAGTCATAAACACTCTCTCATTGAAACATTCTGCTCTTGGGCAAATATCTAAGAAAATTAAAAAGAAGCAATACTTCATAAAAATGAACGTGGGGAACATTGCATTACATAAAGTGATGACATTATTATGAGTTACTACATTATCTGTTAGTTATTACATTGTCTTTTGCTGAAGACTATGCCTGCAGGGCCCTTCACTTGTAACCCCCCTCTTGTTTTTCTTTTTATAGTTGTCGTGGCCGAGTGGTTAAGGCGATGGACTAGAAATCCATTGGGATTTTCCCGCGCAGGTTCGAATCCTGCCGACAACGGCTTTGCATTATGGTGACCCCTCCCTAGGTTGAAGTTTGGTCATCTTGCTTATACCAATCACATCCTCTCAGATCTCTTCATGTAGACAGGGTTTAGTGGTCCATTTGGGATTGTGCCGCAGGATGTCTATCCCACCCTCATTATAATAATAAGATAATATGCCATTTAGCAGACGCTTTTATCCAAAGCGACTTACAGTCATGCGTGCATACATTTTTTTCTTGTGTATGGGTGGTCCCGGGGATCAAACCCACTACCCTGGCGTTACAAGCGCCGTGCTCTACCAGCTGAGCTACAGAGGACCATTATCCATCCGTCTAGCTCTATAGGCCAAGGTAGCATAGATTACAGGTGTGTCGTCAAGCCATAGGTCACAGGTGAGATCCCTCTATAAACCCTAAAAAATAACAACACCATTGTCATAAATAACTATTAAGCCATTTGCTAAGATTTCCACCATTTTGACATGTGGACCTGTTGTCACTCTTACCCTGACAGTTGTCGATACCTCCGGAAACTATTTGGGTCTTATCTGATGTCTTTTACAATTCATGTCAGAATGGCCATATTCTGAAGACACTCTAGCACACAATCAATTAGGATTTACTTTGCTTTTCCCATTGAAGGCCATATTGAAGTTAAATCCATGACTGGAGTTTTTAATTGATAAAAACCAATGACCATCTCATGTTGAACATGCAAGTCACTATGGTGCATTTATTGGTCTCTGTGGCGCTCTCGGGAGGCCATGCCTATGTCTACTTTTACCCGATAGCCTTTATCCCCATACCAAAAGTGCATCTGTAGTCAGGATGGCCGAGCGGTCTAAGGCGCTGCGGTAAGGTCGCACTCTCTCCTGGAGGCGTGGGTTCAAATCCCACTTCTGACAGTTTTTTAACGCCTCTCAAAGAGGAGTGACGCTGCTTTGTTGTGAAAATAAGATGATAAAATAACTACACACAGTGAAATAACCAGTAGTCATAAACACTCTCTCATTGAAACATTCTGCTCTTGGGCAAATATCTAAGAAAATTAAAAAGAAGCAATACTTCATAAAAATGAACGTGGGGAACATTGCATTACATAAAGTGATGACATTATTATGAGTTACTACATTATCTGTTAGTTATTACATTATCAGCTGAGTTTTGTGTTACCAGCTGAATTTTGTGTTTGTATAGTTGTCGTGGCTGAGTGGTTAAGGCGATGGACTAGAAATCCATTGGGATTTTCCCGCGCAGGTTCGAATCCTGCCGACAACGGATTTGCATTATGGTGACGCCTCCCTAGGTTGAAGTTTGGTCATCTTGCTTATACCAATCACATCCTCTCAGATCTCTTCATGTAGACAGGGTTTAGTGGTCCATTTGGGATTGCTCCGCAGGATGTCTATCCCACCCTCATTATAATAATAAGATAATATGCCATTTAGCAGACGCTTTTATCCAAAGCGACTTACAGTCATGCGTGCATACATTTTTTTCTTGTGTATGGGTGGTCCCGGGGATCAAACCCACTACCCTGGCGTTACAAGCGCCGTGCTCTACCAGCTGAGCTACAGAGGACCATTATCCATCCTTCTAGCTCTATAGGCCAAGGTAGCATAGATTACAGGTGTGTCGTCAAGCCATAGGTCACAGGTGAGATCCCTCTATAAACCCTAAAAAATAACAACACCATTGTCATAAATAACTATTAAGCCATTTGCTAAGATTTCCACCATTTTGACATGTGGACCTGTTGTCACTCTTACCCTGACAGTTGTCGATACCTCCGGAAACTATTTGGGTCTTATCTGATGTCTTTTACAATTCATGTCAGAATGGCCATATTCTGAAAACACTCTAGCACACAATCAATTAGGATTTACTTTGCTTTTCCCATTGAAGGCCATATTGAGGTTAAATCCATGACTGGAGTTTTTAATTGATAAAAACCAATGACCATCTCATGTTGAACATGCAAGTCACTATGGTGCATTTATTGGTCTCTGTGGCGCTCTCGGGAGGCCATGCCTATGTCTACTTTTACCCGATAGCCTTTATCCCCATACCAAAAGTGCATCTGTAGTCAGGATGGCCGAGCGGTCTAAGGCGCTGCGTTAAGGTCGCAGTCTCTCCTGGAGGCGTGGGTTCAAATCCCACTTCTGACAGTTTTTTAACGCCTCTCAAAGAGGAGTGACGCTGCTTTGTTGTGAAAATAAGATGATAAAATAACTACACACAGTGAAATAACCAGTAGTCATAAACACTCTCTCATTGAAACATTCTGCTCTTGGGCAAATATCTAAGAAAATTAAAAAGAAGCAATACTTCATAAAAATGAACGTGGGGAACATTGCATTACATAAAGTGATGACATTATTATGAGTTACTACATTATCTGTTAGTTATTACATTGTCTTTTGCTGAAGACTATGCCTGCAGGGCCCTTCACTTGTAACCCCCCTCTTGTTTTTCTTTTTGTAGTTGTCGTGGCCGAGTGGTTAAGGCGATGGACTAGAAATCCATTGGGATTTTCCCGCGCAGGTTCGAATCCTGCCGACAACGGCTTTGCATTATGGTGACCCCTCCCTAGGTTGAAGTTTGGTCATCTTGCTTATACCAATCACATCCTCTCAGATCTCTTCATGTAGACAGGGTTTAGTGGTCCATTTGGGATTGTGCCGCAGGATGTCTATCCCACCCTCATTATAATAATAAGATAATATGCCATTTAGCAGACGCTTTTATCCAAAGCGACTTACAGTCATGCGTGCATACATTTTTTTCTTGTGTATGGGTGGTCCCGGGGATCAAACCCACTACCCTGGCGTTACAAGCGCCGTGCTCTACCAGCTGAGCTACAGAGGACCATTATCCATCCGTCTAGCTCTATAGGCCAAGGTAGCATAGATTACAGGTGTGTCGTCAAGCCATAGGTCACAGGTGAGATCCCTCTATAAACCCTAAAAAATAACAACACCATTGTCATAAATAACTATTAAGCCATTTGCTAAGATTTCCACCATTTTGACATGTGGACCTGTTGTCACTCTTACCCTGACAGTTGTCGATACCTCCGGAAACTATTTGGGTCTTATCTGATGTCTTTTACAATTCATGTCAGAATGGCCATATTCTGAAGACACTCTAGCACACAATCAATTAGGATTTACTTTGCTTTTCCCATTGAAGGCCATATTGAAGTTAAATCCATGACTGGAGTTTTTAATTGATAAAAACCAATGACCATCTCATGTTGAACATGCAAGTCACTATGGTGCATTTATTGGTCTCTGTGGCGCTCTCGGGAGGCCATGCCTATGTCTACTTTTACCCGATAGCCTTTATCCCCATACCAAAAGTGCATCTGTAGTCAGGATGGCCGAGCGGTCTAAGGCGCTGCGGTAAGGTCGCACTCTCTCCTGGAGGCGTGGGTTCAAATCCCACTTCTGACAGTTTTTTAACGCCTCTCAAAGAGGAGTGACGCTGCTTTGTTGTGAAAATAAGATGATAAAATAACTACACACAGTGAAATAACCAGTAGTCATAAACACTCTCTCATTGAAACATTCTGCTCTTGGGCAAATATCTAAGAAAATTAAAAAGAAGCAATACTTCATAAAAATGAACGTGGGGAACATTGCATTACATAAAGTGATGACATTATTATGAGTTACTACATTATCTGTTAGTTATTACATTATCAGCTGAGTTTTGTGTTACCAGCTGAGTTTTGTGTTTGTATAGTTGTCGTGGCCGAGTGGTTAAGGCGATGGACTAGAAATCCATTGGGATTTTCCCGCGCAGGTTCGAATCCTGCCGACAACGGATTTGCATTATGGTGACGCCTCCCTAGGTTGAAGTTTGGTCATCTTGCTTATACCAATCACATCCTCTCAGATCTCTTCATGTAGACAGGGTTTAGTGGTCCATTTGGGATTGTGCCGCAGGATGTCTATCCCACCCTCATTATAATAATAAGATAATATGCCATTTAGCAGACGCTTTTATCCAAAGCGACTTACAGTCATGCGTGCATACATTTTTTTCTTGTGTATGGGTGGTCCCGGGGATCAAACCCACTACCCTGGCGTTACAAGCGCCGTGCTCTACCAGCTGAGCTACAGAGGACCATTATCCATCCGTCTAGCTCTATAGGCCAAGGTAGCATAGATTACAGGTGTGTCGTCAAGCCATAGGTCACAGGTGAGATCCCTCTATAAACCCTAAAAAATAACAACACCATTGTCATAAATAACTATTAAGCCATTTGCTAAGATTTCCACCATTTTGACATGTGGACCTGTTGTCACTCTTACCCTGACAGTTGTCGATACCTCCGGAAACTATTTGGGTCTTATCTGATGTCTTTTACAATTCATGTCAGAATGGCCATATTCTGAAGACACTCTAGCACACAATCAATTAGGATTTACTTTGCTTTTCCCATTGAAGGCCATATTGAGGTTAAATCCATGACTGGAGTTTTTAATTGATAAAAACCAATGACCATCTCATGTTGAACATGCAAGTCACTATGGTGCATTTATTGGTCTCTGTGGCGCTCTCGGGAGGCCATGCCTATGTCTACTTTTACCCGATAGCCTTTATCCCCATACCAAAAGTGCATCTGTAGTCAGGATGGCCGAGCGGTCTAAGGCGCTGCGTTAAGGTCGCACTCTCTCCTGGAGGCGTGGGTTCAAATCCCACTTCTGACAGTTTTTTAACGCCTCTCAAAGAGGAGTGACGCTGCTTTGTTGTGAAAATAAGATGATAAAATAACTACACACAGTGAAATAACCAGTAGTCATAAACACTCTCTCATTGAAACATTCTGCTCTTGGGCAAATATCTAAGAAAATTAAAAAGAAGCAATACTTCATAAAAATGAACGTGGGGAACATTGCATTACATAAAGTGATGACATTATTATGAGTTACTACATTATCTGTTAGTTATTACATTATCAGCTGAGTTTTGTGTTACCAGCTGAGTTTTGTGTTTGTATAGTTGTCGTGGCTGAGTGGTTAAGGCGATGGACTAGAAATCCATTGGGATTTTCCCGCGCAGGTTCGAATCCTGCCGACAACGGCTTTGCATTATGGTGACCCCTCCCTAGGTTGAAGTTTGGTCATCTTGCTTATACCAATCACATCCTCTCAGATCTCTTCATGTAGACAGGGTTTAGTGGTCCATTTGGGATTGTGCCGCAGGATGTCTATCCCACCCTCATTATAATAATAAGAAAATATGCCATTTAGCAGACGCTTTTATCCAAAGCGACTTACAGTCATGCGTGCATACATTTTTTTCTTGTGTATGGGTGGTCCCGGGGATCAAACCCACTACCCTGGCGTTACAAGCGCCGTGCTCTACCAGCTGAGCTACAGAGGACCATTATCCATCCGTCTAGCTCTATAGGCCAAGGTAGCATAGATTACAGGTGTGTCGTCAAGCCATAGGTCACAGGTGAGATCCCTCTATAAACCCTAAAAAATAACAACACCATTGTCATAAATAACTATTAAGCCATTTGCTAAGATTTCCACCATTTTGACATGTGGACCTGTTGTCACTCTTACCCTGACAGTTGTCGATACCTCCGGAAACTATTTGGGTCTTATCTGATGTCTTTTACAATTCATGTCAGAATGGCCATATTCTGAAGACACTCTAGCACACAATCAATTAGGATTTACTTTGCTTTTCCCATTGAAGGCCATATTGAGGTTAAATCCATGACTGGAGTTTTTAATTGATAAAAACCAATGACCATCTCATGTTGAACATGCAAGTCACTATGGTGCATTTATTGGTCTCTGTGGCGCTCTCGGGAGGCCATGCCTATGTCTACTTTTACCCGATAGCCTTTATCCCCATACCAAAAGTGCATCTGTAGTCAGGATGGCCGAGCGGTCTAAGGCGCTGCGTTAAGGTCGCACTCTCTCCTGGAGGCGTGGGTTCAAATCCCACTTCTGACAGTTTTTTAACGCCTCTCAAAGAGGAGTGACGCTGCTTTGTTGTGAAAATAAGATGATAAAATAACTACACACAGTGAAATAACCAGTAGTCATAAACACTCTCTCATTGAAACATTCTGCTCTTGGGCAAATATCTAAGAAAATTAAAAAGAAGCAATACTTCATAAAAATGAACGTGGGGAACATTGCATTACATAAAGTGATGACATTATTATGAGTTACTACATTATCTGTTAGTTATTACATTATCAGCTGAGTTTTGTGTTACCAGCTGAGTTTTGTGTTTGTATAGTTGTCGTGGCTGAGTGGTTAAGGCGATGGACTAGAAATCCATTGGGATTTTCCCGCGCAGGTTCGAATCCTGCCGACAACGGCTTTGCATTATGGTGACCCCTCCCTAGGTTGAAGTTTGGTCATCTTGCTTATACCAATCACATCCTCTCAGATCTCTTCATGTAGACAGGGTTTAGTGGTCCATTTGGGATTGTGCCGCAGGATGTCTATCCCACCCTCATTATAATAATAAGAAAATATGCCATTTAGCAGACGCTTTTATCCAAAGCGACTTACAGTCATGCGTGCATACATTTTTTTCTTGTGTATGGGTGGTCCCGGGGATCAAACCCACTACCCTGGCGTTACAAGCGCCGTGCTCTACCAGCTGAGCTACAGAGGACCATTATCCATCCGTCTAGCTCTATAGGCCAAGGTAGCATAGATTACAGGTGTGTCGTCAAGCCATAGGTCACAGGTGAGATCCCTCTATAAACCCTAAAAAATAACAACACCATTGTCATAAATAACTATTAAGCCATTTGCTAAGATTTCCACCATTTTGACATGTGGACCTGTTGTCACTCTTACCCTGACAGTTGTCGATACCTCCGGAAACTATTTGGGTCTTATCTGATGTCTTTTACAATTCATGTCAGAATGGCCATATTCTGAAGACACTCTAGCACACAATCAATTAGGATTTACTTTGCTTTTCCCATTGAAGGCCATATTGAGGTTAAATCCATGACTGGAGTTTTTAATTGATAAAAACCAATGACCATCTCATGTTGAACATGCAAGTCACTATGGTGCATTTATTGGTCTCTGTGGCGCTCTCGGGAGGCCATGCCTATGTCTACTTTTACCCGATAGCCTTTATCCCCATACCAAAAGTGCATCTGTAGTCAGGATGGCCGAGCGGTCTAAGGCGCTGCGTTAAGGTCGCAGTCTCTCCTGGAGGCGTGGGTTCAAATCCCACTTCTGACAGTTTTTTAACGCCTCTCAAAGAGGAGTGACGCTGCTTTGTTGTGAAAATAAGATGATAAAATAACTACACACAGTGAAATAACCAGTAGTCATAAACACTCTCTCATTGAAACATTCTGCTCTTGGGCAAATATCTAAGAAAATTAAAAAGAAGCAATACTTCATAAAAATGAACGTGGGGAACATTGCATTACATAAAGTGATGACATTATTATGAGTTACTACATTATCTGTTAGTTATTACATTATCAGCTGAGTTTTGTGTTACCAGCTGAATTTTGTGTTTGTATAGTTGTCGTGGCTGAGTGGTTAAGGCGATGGACTAGAAATCCATTGGGATTTTCCTGCGCAGGTTCGAATCCTGCCGACAACGGATTTGCATTATGGTGACGCCTCCCTAGGTTGAAGTTTGGTCATCTTGCTTATACCAATCACATCCTCTCAGATCTCTTCATGTAGACAGGGTTTAGTGGTCCATTTGGGATTGCTCCGCAGGATGTCTATCCCACCCTCATTATAATAATAAGATAATATGCCATTTAGCAGACGCTTTTATCCAAAGCGACTTACAGTCATGCGTGCATACATTTTTTTCTTGTGTATGGGTGGTCCCGGGGATCAAACCCACTACCCTGGCGTTACAAGCGCCGTGCTCTACCAGCTGAGCTACAGAGGACCATTATCCATCCTTCTAGCTCTATAGGCCAAGGTAGCATAGATTACAGGTGTGTCGTCAAGCCATAGGTCACAGGTGAGATCCCTCTATAAACCCTAAAAAATAACAACACCATTGTCATAAATAACTATTAAGCCATTTGCTAAGATTTCCACCATTTTGACATGTGGACCTGTTGTCACTCTTACCCTGACAGTTGTCGATACCTCCGGAAACTATTTGGGTCTTATCTGATGTCTTTTACAATTCATGTCAGAATGGCCATATTCTGAAGACACTCTAGCACACAATCAATTAGGATTTACTTTGCTTTTCCCATTGAAGGCCATATTGAGGTTAAATCCATGACTGGAGTTTTTAATTGATAAAAACCAATGACCATCTCATGTTGAACATGCAAGTCACTATGGTGCATTTATTGGTCTCTGTGGCGCTCTCGGGAGGCCATGCCTATGTCTACTTTTACCCGATAGCCTTTATCCCCATACCAAAAGTGCATCTGTAGTCAGGATGGCCGAGCGGTCTAAGGCGCTGCGTTAAGGTCGCAGTCTCTCCTGGAGGCGTGGGTTCAAATCCCACTTCTGACAGTTTTTTAACGCCTCTCAAAGAGGAGTGACGCTGCTTTGTTGTGAAAATAAGATGATAAAATAACTACACACAGTGAAATAACCAGTAGTCATAAACACTCTCTCATTGAAACATTCTGCTCTTGGGCAAATATCTAAGAAAATTAAAAAGAAGCAATACTTCATAAAAATGAACGTGGGGAACATTGCATTACATAAAGTGATGACATTATTATGAGTTACTACATTATCTGTTAGTTATTACATTATCTTTTGCTGAAGACTATGCCTGCAGGGCCCTTCACTTGTAACCCCCCTCTTGTTTTTCTTTTTATAGTTGTCGTGGCCGAGTGGTTAAGGCGATGGACTAGAAATCCATTGGGATTTTCCCGCGCAGGTTCGAATCCTGCCGACAACGGCTTTGCATTATGGTGACCCCTCCCTAGGTTGAAGTTTGGTCATCTTGCTTATACCAATCACATCCTCTCAGATCTCTTCATGTAGACAGGGTTTAGTGGTCCATTTGGGATTGTGCCGCAGGATGTCTATCCCACCCTCATTATAATAATAAGAAAATATGCCATTTAGCAGACGCTTTTATCCAAAGCGACTTACAGTCATGCGTGCATACATTTTTTTCTTGTGTATGGGTGGTCCCGGGGATCAAACCCACTACCCTGGCGTTACAAGCGCCGTGCTCTACCAGCTGAGCTACAGAGGACCATTATCCATCCGTCTAGCTCTATAGGCCAAGGTAGCATAGATTACAGGTGTGTCGTCAAGCCATAGGTCACAGGTGAGATCCCTCTATAAACCCTAAAAAATAACAACACCATTGTCATAAATAACTATTAAGCCATTTGCTAAGATTTCCACCATTTTGACATGTGGACCTGTTGTCACTCTTACCCTGACGGTTGTCGATACCTCCGGAAACTATTTGGGTCTTATCTGATGTCTTTTACAATTCATGTCAGAATGGCCATATTCTGAAGACACTCTAGCACACAATCAATTAGGATTTACTTTGCTTTTCCCATTGAAGGCCATATTGAGGTTAAATCCATGACTGGAGTTTTTAATTGATAAAAACCAATGACCATCTCATGTTGAACATGCAAGTCACTATGGTGCATTTATTGGTCTCTGTGGCGCTCTCGGGAGGCCATGCCTATGTCTACTTTTACCCGATAGCCTTTATCCCCATACCAAAAGTGCATCTGTAGTCAGGATGGCCGAGCGGTCTAAGGCGCTGCGTTAAGGTCGCAGTCTCTCCTGGAGGCGTGGGTTCAAATCCCACTTCTGACAGTTTTTTAACGCCTCTCAAAGAGGAGTGACGCTGCTTTGTTGTGAAAATAAGATGATAAAATAACTACACACAGTGAAATAACCAGTAGTCATAAACACTCTCTCATTGAAACATTCTGCTCTTGGGCAAATATCTAAGAAAATTAAAAAAAGAAGCAATACTTCATAAAAATGAACGTGGGGAACATTGCATTACATAAAGTGATGACATTATTATGAGTTACTACATTATCTGTTAGTTATTACATGATCTTTTGCTGAAGACTATGCCTGCAGGGCCCTTCACTGGTAACCCACCTCTTGTTTTTCTTTTTATAGTTGTCGTGGCCGAGTGGTTAAGGCGATGGACTAGAAATCCATTGGGATTTTCCCGCGCAGGTTCGAATCCTGCTGACAACGGATTTGCATTATGGTGACGCCTCCCTAGGTTGAAGTTTGGTCATCTTGCTTATACCAATCACATCCTCTCAGATCTCTTCATGTAGACAGGGTTTAGTGGTCCATTTGGGATTGTGCCGCAGGATGTCTATCCCACCCTCATTATAATAATAAGATAATATGCCATTTAGCAGACGCTTTTATCCAAAGCGACTTACAGTCATGCGTGCATACATTTTTTTCTTGTGTATGGGTGGTCCCGGGGATCAAACCCACTACCCTGGCGTTACAAGCGCCGTGCTCTACCAGCTGAGCTACAGAGGACCATTATCCATCCTTCTAGCTCTATAGGCCAAGGTAGCATAGATTACAGGTGTGTCGTCAAGCCATAGGTCACAGGTGAGATCCCTCTATAAACCCTAAAAAATAACAACACCATTGTCATAAATAACTATTAAGCCATTTGCTAAGATTTCCACCATTTTGACATGTGGACCTGTTGTCACTCTTACCCTGACAGTTGTCGATACCTCCGGAAACTATTTGGGTCTTATCTGATGTCTTTTACAATTCATGTCAGAATGGCCATATTCTGAAGACACTCTAGCACACAATCAATTAGGATTTACTTTGCTTTTCCCATTGAAGGCCATATTGAAGTTAAATCCATGACTGGAGTTTTTAATTGATAAAAACCAATGACCATCTCATGTTGAACATGCAAGTCACTATGGTGCATTTATTGGTCTCTGTGGCGCTCTCGGGAGGCCATGCCTATGTCTACTTTTACCCGATAGCCTTTATCCCCATACCAAAAGTGCATCTGTAGTCAGGATGGCCGAGCGGTCTAAGGCGCTGCGGTAAGGTCGCACTCTCTCCTGGAGGCGTGGGTTCAAATCCCACTTCTGACAGTTTTTTAACGCCTCTCAAAGAGGAGTGACGCTGCTTTGTTGTGAAAATAAGATGATAAAATAACTACACACAGTGAAATAACCAGTAGTCATAAACACTCTCTCATTGAAACATTCTGCTCTTGGGCAAATATCTAAGAAAATTAAAAAGAAGCAATACTTCATAAAAATGAACGTGGGGAACATTGCATTACATAAAGTGATGACATTATTATGAGTTACTACATTATCTGTTAGTTATTACATTATCAGCTGAGTTTTGTGTTACCAGCTGAGTTTTGTGTTTGTATAGTTGTCGTGGCCGAGTGGTTAAGGCGATGGACTAGAAATCCATTGGGATTTTCCCGCGCAGGTTCGAATCCTGCCGACAACGGATTTGCATTATGGTGACGCCTCCCTAGGTTGAAGTTTGGTCATCTTGCTTATACCAATCACATCCTCTCAGATCTCTTCATGTAGACAGGGTTTAGTGGTCCATTTGGGATTGTGCCGCAGGATGTCTATCCCACCCTCATTATAATAATAAGATAATATGCCATTTAGCAGACGCTTTTATCCAAAGCGACTTACAGTCATGCGTGCATACATTTTTTTCTTGTGTATGGGTGGTCCCGGGGATCAAACCCACTACCCTGGCGTTACAAGCGCCGTGCTCTACCAGCTGAGCTACAGAGGACCATTATCCATCCGTCTAGCTCTATAGGCCAAGGTAGCATAGATTACAGGTGTGTCGTCAAGCCATAGGTCACAGGTGAGATCCCTCTATAAACCCTAAAAAATAACAACACCATTGTCATAAATAACTATTAAGCCATTTGCTAAGATTTCCACCATTTTGACATGTGGACCTGTTGTCACTCTTACCCTGACAGTTGTCGATACCTCCGGAAACTATTTGGGTCTTATCTGATGTCTTTTACAATTCATGTCAGAATGGCCATATTCTGAAGACACTCTAGCACACAATCAATTAGGATTTACTTTGCTTTTCCCATTGAAGGCCATATTGAGGTTAAATCCATGACTGGAGTTTTTAATTGATAAAAACCAATGACCATCTCATGTTGAACATGCAAGTCACTATGGTGCATTTATTGGTCTCTGTGGCGCTCTCGGGAGGCCATGCCTATGTCTACTTTTACCCGATAGCCTTTATCCCCATACCAAAAGTGCATCTGTAGTCAGGATGGCCGAGCGGTCTAAGGCGCTGCGTTAAGGTCGCACTCTCTCCTGGAGGCGTGGGTTCAAATCCCACTTCTGACAGTTTTTTAACGCCTCTCAAAGAGGAGTGACGCTGCTTTGTTGTGAAAATAAGATGATAAAATAACTACACACAGTGAAATAACCAGTAGTCATAAACACTCTCTCATTGAAACATTCTGCTCTTGGGCAAATATCTAAGAAAATTAAAAAGAAGCAATACTTCATAAAAATGAACGTGGGGAACATTGCATTACATAAAGTGATGACATTATTATGAGTTACTACATTATCTGTTAGTTATTACATTATCAGCTGAGTTTTGTGTTACCAGCTGAATTTTGTGTTTGTATAGTTGTCGTGGCTGAGTGGTTAAGGCGATGGACTAGAAATCCATTGGGATTTTCCTGCGCAGGTTCGAATCCTGCCGACAACGGATTTGCATTATGGTGACGCCTCCCTAGGTTGAAGTTTGGTCATCTTGCTTATACCAATCACATCCTCTCAGATCTCTTCATGTAGACAGGGTTTAGTGGTCCATTTGGGATTGCTCCGCAGGATGTCTATCCCACCCTCATTATAATAATAAGATAATATGCCATTTAGCAGACGCTTTTATCCAAAGCGACTTACAGTCATGCGTGCATACATTTTTTTCTTGTGTATGGGTGGTCCCGGGGATCAAACCCACTACCCTGGCGTTACAAGCGCCGTGCTCTACCAGCTGAGCTACAGAGGACCATTATCCATCCTTCTAGCTCTATAGGCCAAGGTAGCATAGATTACAGGTGTGTCGTCAAGCCATAGGTCACAGGTGAGATCCCTCTATAAACCCTAAAAAATAACAACACCATTGTCATAAATAACTATTAAGCCATTTGCTAAGATTTCCACCATTTTGACATGTGGACCTGTTGTCACTCTTACCCTGACAGTTGTCGATACCTCCGGAAACTATTTGGGTCTTATCTGATGTCTTTTACAATTCATGTCAGAATGGCCATATTCTGAAGACACTCTAGCACACAATCAATTAGGATTTACTTTGCTTTTCCCATTGAAGGCCATATTGAGGTTAAATCCATGACTGGAGTTTTTAATTGATAAAAACCAATGACCATCTCATGTTGAACATGCAAGTCACTATGGTGCATTTATTGGTCTCTGTGGCGCTCTCGGGAGGCCATGCCTATGTCTACTTTTACCCGATAGCCTTTATCCCCATACCAAAAGTGCATCTGTAGTCAGGATGGCCGAGCGGTCTAAGGCGCTGCGTTAAGGTCGCAGTCTCTCCTGGAGGCGTGGGTTCAAATCCCACTTCTGACAGTTTTTTAACGCCTCTCAAAGAGGAGTGACGCTGCTTTGTTGTGAAAATAAGATGATAAAATAACTACACACAGTGAAATAACCAGTAGTCATAAACACTCTCTCATTGAAACATTCTGCTCTTGGGCAAATATCTAAGAAAATTAAAAAGAAGCAATACTTCATAAAAATGAACGTGGGGAACATTGCATTACATAAAGTGATGACATTATTATGAGTTACTACATTATCTGTTAGTTATTACATTATCTTTTGCTGAAGACTATGCCTGCAGGGCCCTTCACTTGTAACCCCCCTCTTGTTTTTCTTTTTATAGTTGTCGTGGCCGAGTGGTTAAGGCGATGGACTAGAAATCCATTGGGATTTTCCCGCGCAGGTTCGAATCCTGCCGACAACGGCTTTGCATTATGGTGACCCCTCCCTAGGTTGAAGTTTGGTCATCTTGCTTATACCAATCACATCCTCTCAGATCTCTTCATGTAGACAGGGTTTAGTGGTCCATTTGGGATTGTGCCGCAGGATGTCTATCCCACCCTCATTATAATAATAAGAAAATATGCCATTTAGCAGACGCTTTTATCCAAAGCGACTTACAGTCATGCGTGCATACATTTTTTTCTTGTGTATGGGTGGTCCCGGGGATCAAACCCACTACCCTGGCGTTACAAGCGCCGTGCTCTACCAGCTGAGCTACAGAGGACCATTATCCATCCGTCTAGCTCTATAGGCCAAGGTAGCATAGATTACAGGTGTGTCGTCAAGCCATAGGTCACAGGTGAGATCCCTCTATAAACCCTAAAAAATAACAACACCATTGTCATAAATAACTATTAAGCCATTTGCTAAGATTTCCACCATTTTGACATGTGGACCTGTTGTCACTCTTACCCTGACAGTTGTCGATACCTCCGGAAACTATTTGGGTCTTATCTGATGTCTTTTACAATTCATGTCAGAATGGCCATATTCTGAAGACACTCTAGCACACAATCAATTAGGATTTACTTTGCTTTTCCCATTGAAGGCCATATTGAAGTTAAATCCATGACTGGAGTTTTTAATTGATAAAAACCAATGACCATCTCATGTTGAACATGCAAGTCACTATGGTGCATTTATTGGTCTCTGTGGCGCTCTCGGTAGGCCATGCCTATGTCTACTTTTACCCGATAGCCTTTATCCCCATACCAAAAGTGCATCTGTAGTCAGGATGGCCGAGCGGTCTAAGGCGCTGCGGTAAGGTCGCACTCTCTCCTGGAGGCGTGGGTTCAAATCCCACTTCTGACAGTTTTTTAACGCCTCTCAAAGAGGAGTGACGCTGCTTTGTTGTGAAAATAAGATGATAAAATAACTACACACAGTGAAATAACCAGTAGTCATAAACACTCTCTCATTGAAACATTCTGCTCTTGGGCAAATATCTAAGAAAATTAAAAAGAAGCAATACTTCATAAAAATGAACGTGGGGAACATTGCATTACATAAAGTGATGACATTATTATGAGTTACTACATTATCTGTTAGTTATTACATTATCAGCTGAGTTTTGTGTTACCAGCTGAGTTTTGTGTTTGTATAGTTGTCGTGGCCGAGTGGTTAAGGCGATGGACTAGAAATCCATTGGGATTTTCCCGCGCAGGTTCGAATCCTGCCGACAACGGATTTGCATTATGGTGACGCCTCCCTAGGTTGAAGTTTGGTCATCTTGCTTATACCAATCACATCCTCTCAGATCTCTTCATGTAGACAGGGTTTAGTGGTCCATTTGGGATTGTGCCGCAGGATGTCTATCCCACCCTCATTATAATAATAAGATAATATGCCATTTAGCAGACGCTTTTATCCAAAGCGACTTACAGTCATGCGTGCATACATTTTTTTCTTGTGTATGGGTGGTCCCGGGGATCAAACCCACTACCCTGGCGTTACAAGCGCCGTGCTCTACCAGCTGAGCTACAGAGGACCATTATCCATCCGTCTAGCTCTATAGGCCAAGGTAGCATAGATTACAGGTGTGTCGTCAAGCCATAGGTCACAGGTGAGATCCCTCTATAAACCCTAAAAAATAACAACACCATTGTCATAAATAACTATTAAGCCATTTGCTAAGATTTCCACCATTTTGACATGTGGACCTGTTGTCACTCTTACCCTGACAGTTGTCGATACCTCCGGAAACTATTTGGGTCTTATCTGATGTCTTTTACAATTCATGTCAGAATGGCCATATTCTGAAGACACTCTAGCACACAATCAATTAGGATTTACTTTGCTTTTCCCATTGAAGGCCATATTGAAGTTAAATCCATGACTGGAGTTTTTAATTGATAAAAACCAATGACCATCTCATGTTGAACATGCAAGTCACTATGGTGCATTTATTGGTCTCTGTGGCGCTCTCGGGAGGCCATGCCTATGTCTACTTTTACCCGATAGCCTTTATCCCCATACCAAAAGTGCATCTGTAGTCAGGATGGCCGAGCGGTCTAAGGCGCTGCGGTAAGGTCGCACTCTCTCCTGGAGGCGTGGGTTCAAATCCCACTTCTGACAGTTTTTTAACGCCTCTCAAAGAGGAGTGACGCTGCTTTGTTGTGAAAATAAGATGATGAAATAACTACACACAGTGAAATAACCAGTAGTCATAAACACTCTCTCATTGAAACATTCTGCTCTTGGGCAAATATCTAAGAAAATTAAAAAGAAGCAATACTTCATAAAAATGAACGTGGGGAACATTGCATTACATAAAGTGATGACATTATTATGAGTTACTACATTATCTGTTAGTTATTACATTATCAGCTGAGTTTTGTGTTACCAGCTGAGTTTTGTGTTTGTATAGTTGTCGTGGCCGAGTGGTTAAGGCGATGGACTAGAAATCCATTGGGATTTTCCCGCGCAGGTTCGAATCCTGCCGACAACGGATTTGCATTATGGTGACGCCTCCCTAGGTTGAAGTTTGGTCATCTTGCTTATACCAATCACATCCTCTCAGATCTCTTCATGTAGACAGGGTTTAGTGGTCCATTTGGGATTGTGCCGCAGGATGTCTATCCCACCCTCATTATAATAATAAGATAATATGCCATTTAGCAGACGCTTTTATCCAAAGCGACTTACAGTCATGCGTGCATACATTTTTTTCTTGTGTATGGGTGGTCCCGGGGATCAAACCCACTACCCTGGCGTTACAAGCGCCGTGCTCTACCAGCTGAGCTACAGAGGACCATTATCCATCCGTCTAGCTCTATAGGCCAAGGTAGCATAGATTACAGGTGTGTCGTCAAGCCATAGGTCACAGGTGAGATCCCTCTATAAACCCTAAAAAATAACAACACCATTGTCATAAATAACTATTAAGCCATTTGCTAAGATTTCCACCATTTTGACATGTGGACCTGTTGTCACTCTTACCCTGACAGTTGTCGATACCTCCGGAAACTATTTGGGTCTTATCTGATGTCTTTTACAATTCATGTCAGAATGGCCATATTCTGAAGACACTCTAGCACACAATCAATTAGGATTTACTTTGCTTTTCCCATTGAAGGCCATATTGAGGTTAAATCCATGACTGGAGTTTTTAATTGATAAAAACCAATGACCATCTCATGTTGAACATGCAAGTCACTATGGTGCATTTATTGGTCTCTGTGGCGCTCTCGGGAGGCCATGCCTATGTCTACTTTTACCCGATAGCCTTTATCCCCATACCAAAAGTGCATCTGTAGTCAGGATGGCCGAGCGGTCTAAGGCGCTGCGTTAAGGTCGCACTCTCTCCTGGAGGCGTGGGTTCAAATCCCACTTCTGACAGTTTTTTAACGCCTCTCAAAGAGGAGTGACGCTGCTTTGTTGTGAAAATAAGATGATAAAATAACTACACACAGTGAAATAACCAGTAGTCATAAACACTCTCTCATTGAAACATTCTGCTCTTGGGCAAATATCTAAGAAAATTAAAAAGAAGCAATACTTCATAAAAATGAACGTGGGGAACATTGCATTACATAAAGTGATGACATTATTATGAGTTACTACATTATCTGTTAGTTATTACATTATCAGCTGAGTTTTGTGTTACCAGCTGAGTTTTGTGTTTGTATAGTTGTCGTGGCCGAGTGGTTAAGGCGATGGACTAGAAATCCATTGGGATTTTCCCGCGCAGGTTCGAATCCTGCCGACAACGGATTTGCATTATGGTGACGCCTCCCTAGGTTGAAGTTTGGTCATCTTGCTTATACCAATCACATCCTCTCAGATCTCTTCATGTAGACAGGGTTTAGTGGTCCATTTGGGATTGTGCCGCAGGATGTCTATCCCACCCTCATTATAATAATAAGATAATATGCCATTTAGCAGACGCTTTTATCCAAAGCGACTTACAGTCATGCGTGCATACATTTTTTTCTTGTGTATGGGTGGTCCCGGGGATCAAACCCACTACCCTGGCGTTACAAGCGCCGTGCTCTACCAGCTGAGCTACAGAGGACCATTATCCATCCGTCTAGCTCTATAGGCCAAGGTAGCATAGATTACAGGTGTGTCGTCAAGCCATAGGTCACAGGTGAGATCCCTCTATAAACCCTAAAAAATAACAACACCATTGTCATAAATAACTATTAAGCCATTTGCTAAGATTTCCACCATTTTGACATGTGGACCTGTTGTCACTCTTACCCTGACAGTTGTCGATACCTCCGGAAACTATTTGGGTCTTATCTGATGTCTTTTACAATTCATGTCAGAATGGCCATATTCTGAAGACACTCTAGCACACAATCAATTAGGATTTACTTTGCTTTTCCCATTGAAGGCCATATTGAGGTTAAATCCATGACTGGAGTTTTTAATTGATAAAAACCAATGACCATCTCATGTTGAACATGCAAGTCACTATGGTGCATTTATTGGTCTCTGTGGCGCTCTCGGGAGGCCATGCCTATGTCTACTTTTACCCGATAGCCTTTATCCCCATACCAAAACTGCATCTGTAGTCAGGATGGCCGAGCGGTCTAAGGCGCTGCGGTAAGGTCGCACTCTCTCCTGGAGGCGTGGGTTCAAATCCCACTTCTGACAGTTTTTTAACGCCTCTCAAAGAGGAGTGACGCTGCTTTGTTGTGAAAATAAGATGATAAAATAACTACACACAGTGAAATAACCAGTAGTCATAAACACTCTCTCATTGAAACATTCTGCTCTTGGGCAAATATCTAAGAAAATTAAAAAGAAGCAATACTTCATAAAAATGAACGTGGGGAACATTGCATTACATAAAGTGATGACATTATTATGAGTTACTACATTATCTGTTAGTTATTACATTATCAGCTGAGTTTTGTGTTACCAGCTGAGTTTTGTGTTTGTATAGTTGTCGTGGCCGAGTGGTTAAGGCGATGGACTAGAAATCCATTGGGATTTTCCCGCGCAGGTTCGAATCCTGCCGACAACGGATTTGCATTATGGTGACACCTCCCTAGGTTGAAGTTTGGTCATCTTGCTTATACCAATCACATCCTCTCAGATCTCTTCATGTAGACAGGGTTTAGTGGTCCATTTGGGATTGTGCCGCAGGATGTCTATCCCACCCTCATTATAATAATAAGATAATATGCCATTTAGCAGACGCTTTTATCCAAAGCGACTTACAGTCATGCGTGCATACATTTTTTTCTTGTGTATGGGTGGTCCCGGGGATCAAACCCACTACCCTGGCGTTACAAGCGCCGTGCTCTAACAGCTGAGCTACAGAGGACCATTATCCATCCGTCTAGCTCTATAGGCCAAGGTAGCATAGATTACAGGTGTGTCGTCAAGCCATAGGTCACAGGTGAGATCCCTCTATAAACCCTAAAAAATAACAACACCATTGTCATAAATAACTATTAAGCCATTTGCTAAGATTTCCACCATTTTGACATGTGGACCTGTTGTCACTCTTACCCTGACAGTTGTCGATACCTCCGGAAACTATTTGGGTCTTATCTGATGTCTTTTACAATTCATGTCAGAATGGCCATATTCTGAAGACACTCTAGCACACAATCAATTAGGATTTACTTTGCTTTTCCCATTGAAGGCCATATTGAGGTTAAATCCATGACTGGAGTTTTTAATTGATAAAAACCAATGACCATCTCATGTTGAACATGCAAGTCACTATGGTGCATTTATTGGTCTCTGTGGCGCTCTCGGGAGGCCATGCCTATGTCTACTTTTACCCGATAGCCTTTATCCCCATACCAAAAGTGCATCTGTAGTCAGGATGGCCGAGCGGTCTAAGGCGCTGCGTTAAGGTCGCACTCTCTCCTGGAGGCGTGGGTTCAAATCCCACTTCTGACAGTTTTTTAACGCCTCTCAAAAAGGAGTGACGCTGCTTTGTTGTGAAAATAAGATGATAAAATAACTACACACAGTGAAATAACCAGTAGTCATAAACACTCTCTCATTGAAACATTCTGCTCTTGGGCAAATATCTAAGAAAATTAAAAAGAAGCAATACTTCATAAAAATGAACGTGGGGAACATTGCATTACATAAAGTGATGACATTATTATGAGTTACTACATTATCTGTTAGTTATTACATTATCAGCTGAGTTTTGTGTTACCAGCTGAGTTTTGTGTTTGTATAGTTGTCGTGGCTGAGTGGTTAAGGCGATGGACTAGAAATCCATTGGGATTTTCCCGCGCAGGTTCGAATCCTGCCGACGACGGATTTGCATTATGGTGACGCCTCCCTAGGTTGAAGTTTGGTCATCTTGCTTATACCAATCACATCCTCTCAGATCTCTTCATGTAGACAGGGTTTAGTGGTCCATTTGGGATTGTGCCGCAGGATGTCTATCCCACCCTCATTATAATAATAAGATAATATGCCATTTAGCAGACGCTTTTATCCAAAGCGACTTACAGTCATGCGTGCATACATTTTTTTCTTGTGTATGGGTGGTCCCGGGGATCAAACCCACTACCCTGGCGTTACAAGCGCCGTGCTCTACCAGCTGAGCTACAGAGGACCATTATCCATCCGTCTAGCTCTATAGGCCAAGGTAGCATAGATTACAGGTGTGTCGTCAAGCCATAGGTCACAGGTGAGATCCCTCTATAAACCCTAAAAAATAACAACACCATTGTCATAAATAACTATTAAGCCATTTGCTAAGATTTCCACCATTTTGACATGTGGACATGGGCGGTGTGTTCAATAGGGCGATATGGGCGACGCACTGCCAAACGGGAAAAGGAAGGGATTTTTTTTCTAATCAATTATATCATGGCAACAGTAGTTCAGTGTTCACGTCTGATCTGCCAGCCACTAAATGTCCAATCAGGCTAAAGTCGTGCTTCAAATGTCCCCGCCCGTTTTGGGGCGATTTCAGTCAGGTTGAAAATCGCCCAGAAGTCTCTCATAGCCTCTAATGTAAAATATTTTTTTTTCAAATTTCTGAGCTTTCAATACATTCTCTATGGGTGTCTGAGGGCTTGCACTTACGCGCTTTCGTCATACGTAACGTAACGTAACCATGAACGGCAGACAGCAACGCTTGGACAGCGACTGGTGTAGCCGACATGCACCATCTTTCAGAAAAGATTAAGAAAAATGAGCTGTCAAAGACCCACATTGATAGCTGTTTGAGATTGTCTGCTTTGGTGAGAGTGAATATTGCCACTCAACTGGATGAGGGATACAGGCTAGCTGTCCGCCGCCACAACGATGAGGTTAGCAACAGCAGAGTCGTGAACACTGTCTACGAGAATCGAGACGACCTCATAGAATGTTTTGAAGCCATCCGGACGGGTTCATTGGGTTCATTTGACCAGCCCACCGTACCAGAAGCTACAGAATAAGGACATCGATGCTGTCTTTATCAAACGTGCCCTCGACAGCTTCGCAAGCAGTGTGCAGGCCATAAGGTAAGATAAAGATTAAACAATATCATTCGATCTTTCTCAAAGCAGAGCTTTATTTGAAAATGTATGCATGAAAGGAGACTGCATTTGTGTTTGGAATTACATTATTGTCATTATATATGGCCAGTGGTGTAATCTATCTTATTTTATATACTATGTGTACTGTACAGTGGTGCTCATAAGTGTATGAACACATTCTAAAGCTGACTAAAAAGAGGAATAAAAAAATAAAAAAATCATCTTTTGGAAATTGATCTTAATGACTTAATTAAAAAAGTTGGAAAATCCAACCTTTAAGGACACCAATTTTCTTTTCTTTTTTATTCCTCTTTTTAGTCAACTTTAGCATGGGATCATAAGCTTATGAGCACCACTGTATACTGTGCTGAACATCCAGGCTATGTGAGACACAAAGGCTAACTTAAACACTAAAGACTTTATGCATCCCTGCCCATTTTAAGTGGAACTGAAGTATTTGTACTATACATGGATACATTGCATATACCTGTGCATCACATAGACAACAATACTGTACAAAGCCAACAAACACATTGGTCTGTTTGCCTTCAGGGACTCCTCTCAACAGCAGCTGCAAGAAGCAACAGGAGCCAAAAGACCCAGAACAGCTTTGAGAGAAGAGGAGAAGCAGAGGCTGTCTGAAGAGGTCTGCAACACCATCCTGGATCACACCAAAGAAAGGTTCTCTTTCTCTGGCCACCTTGTGAGTGCTACCTTACTGCAAGCAGACATGTTTGAAAGGTACTGCCATTCAAAAAAATAAAAAATCTGTTCATGTTCATTTTTACAAATCTATACAATTGGCCAGAATATGGTTGTTCATATTTACAAATCTATACAATTGGCCAGAATATGGTTGTTCATTTTTACAAAGCCATACATATTGTTTATGCAGTGTTGAGGAATGTGAAAGAACACCCTTGATTATTTTTACTGTGATAACTTATTTTGCTTTTGTAAGCCAACACTTTTGAGATCAGTCAATAAATGCTTCTGGTATTGACTTATATGCTGCCCCTGTCTTCATGTTGTTGCTGGACATATCTTTTTAAAAATGTGTGTAGGTCACCTAAATCATCAGAAAAATTGCCCCTCCTGAGAATTTTTTCAGGAGCCGCCACTGCATGTGGACCTGTTGTCACTCTTACCCTGACAGTTGTCGATACCTCCGGAAACTATTTGGGTCTTATCTGATGTCTTTTACAATTCATGTCAGAATGGCCATATTCTGAAGACACTCTAGCACACAATCAATTAGGATTTACTTTGCTTTTCCCATTGAAGGCCATATTGAGGTTAAATCCATGACTGGAGTTTTTAATTGATAAAAACCAATGACCATCTCATGTTGAACATGCAAGTCACTATGGTGCATTTATTGGTCTCTGTGGCGCTCTCGGGAGGCCATGCCTATGTCTACTTTTACCCGATAGCCTTTATCCCCATACCAAAAGTGCATCTGTAGTCAGGATGGCCGAGCGGTCTAAGGCGCTGCGTTAAGGTCGCAGTCTCTCCTGGAGGCGTGGGTTCAAATCCCACTTCTGACAGTTTTTTAACGCCTCTCAAAGAGGAGTGACGCTGCTTTGTTGTGAAAATAAGATGATAAAATAACTACACACAGTGAAATAACCAGTAGTCATAAACACTCTCTCATTGAAACATTCTGCTCTTGGGCAAATATCTAAGAAAATTAAAAAGAAGCAATACTTCATAAAAATGAACTTGGGGAACATTGCATTACATAAAGTGATGACATTATTATGAGTTACTACATTATCTGTTAGTTATTACATTATCTTTTGCTGAAGACTATGCCTGCAGGGCCCTTCACTGGTAACCCCCCTCTTGTTTTTCTTTTTATAGTTGTCGTGGCCGAGTGGTTAAGGCGATGGACTAGAAATCCATTGGGATTTTCCCGCGCAGGTTCGAATCCTGCCGACAACGGATTTGCATTATGGTGACGCCTCCCTAGGTTGAAGTTTGGTCATCTTGCTTATACCAATCACATCCTCTCAGATCTCTTCATGTAGACAGGGTTTAGTGGTCCATTTGGGATTGTGCCGCAGGATGTCTATCCCACCCTCATTATAATAATAAGATAATATGCCATTTAGCAGACGCTTTTATCCAAAGCGACTTACAGTCATGCGTGCATACATTTTTTTCTTGTGTATGGGTGGTCCCGGGGATCAAACCCACTACCCTGGCGTTACAAGCGCCGTGCTCTACCAGCTGAGCTACAGAGGACCATTATCCATCCGTCTAGCTCTATAGGCCAAGGTAGCATAGATTACAGGTGTGTCGTCAAGCCATAGGTCACAGGTGAGATCCCTCTATAAACCCTAAAAAATAACAACACCATTGTCATAAATACCTATTAAGCCATTTGCTAAGATTTCCACCATTTTGACATGTGGACCTGTTGTCACTCTTACCCTGACAGTTGTCGATACCTCCGGAAACTATTTGGGTCTTATCTGATGTCTTTTACAATTCATGTCAGAATGGCCATATTCTGAAGACACTCTAGCACACAATCAATTAGGATTTACTTTGCTTTTCCCATTGAAGGCCATATTGAGGTTAAATCCATTACTGGAGTTTTTAATTGATAAAAACCAATGACCATCTCATGTTGAACATGCAAGTCACTATGGTGCATTTATTGGTCTCTGTGGCGCTCTCGGGAGGCCATGCCTATGTCTACTTTTACCCGATAGCCTTTATCCCCATACCAAAAGTGCATCTGTAGTCAGGATGGCCGAGCGGTCTAAGGCGCTGCGTTAAGGTCGCAGTCTCTCCTGGAGGCGTGGGTTCAAATCCCACTTCTGACAGTTTTTTAACGCCTCTCAAAGAGGAGTGACGCTGCTTTGTTGTGAAAATAAGATGATAAAATAACTACACACAGTGAAATAACCAGTAGTCATAAACACTCTCTCATTGAAACATTCTGCTCTTGGGCAAATATCTAAGAAAATTAAAAAGAAGCAATACTTCATAAAAATGAACTTGGGGAACATTGCATTACATAAAGTGATGACATTATTATGAGTTACTACATTATCTGTTAGTTATTACATTATCTTTTGCTGAAGACTATGCCTGCAGGGCCCTTCACTGGTAACCCCCCTCTTGTTTTTCTTTTTATAGTTGTCGTGGCCGAGTGGTTAAGGCGATGGACTAGAAATCCATTGGGATTTTCCCGCGCAGGTTCGAATCCTGCCGACAACGGATTTGCATTATGGTGACGCCTCCCTAGGTTGAAGTTTGGTCATCTTGCTTATACCAATCACATCCTCTCAGATCTCTTCATGTAGACAGGGTTTAGTGGTCCATTTGGGATTGTGCCGCAGGATGTCTATCCCACCCTCATTATAATAATAAGATAATATGCCATTTAGCAGACGCTTTTATCCAAAGCGACTTACAGTCATGCGTGCATACATTTTTTTCTTGTGTATGGGTGGTCCCGGGGATCAAACCCACTACCCTGGCGTTACAAGCGCCGTGCTCTACCAGCTGAGCTACAGAGGACCATTATCCATCCGTCTAGCTCTATAGGCCAAGGTAGCATAGATTACAGGTGTGTCGTCAAGCCATAGGTCACAGGTGAGATCCCTCTATAAACCCTAAAAAATAACAACACCATTGTCATAAATACCTATTAAGCCATTTGCTAAGATTTCCACCATTTTGACATGTGGACCTGTTGTCACTCTTACCCTGACAGTTGTCGATACCTCCGGAAACTATTTGGGTCTTATCTGATGTCTTTTACAATTCATGTCAGAATGGCCATATTCTGAAGACACTCTAGCACACAATCAATTAGGATTTACTTTGCTTTTCCCATTGAAGGCCATATTGAGGTTAAATCCATTACTGGAGTTTTTAATTGATAAAAACCAATGACCATCTCATGTTGAACATGCAAGTCACTATGGTGCATTTATTGGTCTCTGTGGCGCTCTCGGGAGGCCATGCCTATGTCTACTTTTACCCGATAGCCTTTATCCCCATACCAAAAGTGCATCTGTAGTCAGGATGGCCGAGCGGTCTAAGGCGTTGCGTTAAGGTCGCAGTCTCTCCTGGAGGCGTCGGTTCAAATCCCACTTCTGACAGTTTTTTAACGCCTCTCAAAGAGGAGTGACGCTGCTTTGTTGTGAAAATAAGATGATAAAATAACTACACACAGTGAAATAACCAGTAGTCATAAACACTCTCTCATTGAAACATTCTGCTCTTGGGCAAATATCTAAGAAAATTAAAAAGAAGCAATACTTCATAAAAATGAACGTGGGGAACATTGCATTACATAAAGTGATGACATTATTATGAGTTACTACATTATCTGTTAGTTATTACATTATCTTTTGCTGAAGACTATGCCTGCAGGGCCCTTCACTTGTAACCCCCCTCTTGTTTTTCTTTTTATAGTTGTCGTGGCCGAGTGGTTAAGGCGATGGACTAGAAATCCATTAGGATTTTCCCGCGCTGGTTTGAATCCTGCCGACAACGGCTTTGCATTATGGTGACCCCTCCCTAGGTTGAAGTTTGGTCATCTTGCTTATACCAATCACATCCTCTCAGATCTCTTCATGTAGACAGGGTTTAGTGGTCCATTTGGGATTGTGCCGCAGGATGTCTATCCCACCCTCATTATAATAATAAGATAATATGCCATTTAGCAGACGCTTTTATCCAAAGCGACTTACAGTCATGCGTGCATACATTTTTTTCTTGTGTATGGGTGGTCCCGGGGATCAAACCCACTACCCTGGCGTTACAAGCGCCGTGCTCTACCAGCTGAGCTACAGAGGACCATTATCCATCCGTCTAGCTCTATAGGCCAAGGTAGCATAGATTACAGGTGTGTCGTCAAGCCATAGGTCACAGGTGAGATCCCTCTATAAACCCTAAAAAATAACAACACCATTGTCATAAATACCTATTAAGCCATTTGCTAAGATTTCCACCATTTTGACATGTGGACCTGTTGTCACTCTTACCCTGACAGTTGTCGATACCTCCGGAAACTATTTGGGTCTTATCTGATGTCTTTTACAATTCATGTCAGAATGGCCATATTCTGAAGACACTCTAGCACACAATCAATTAGGATTTACTTTGCTTTTCCCATTGAAGGCCATATTGAGGTTAAATCCATTACTGGAGTTTTTAATTGATAAAAACCAATGACCATCTCATGTTGAACATGCAAGTCACTATGGTGCATTTATTGGTCTCTGTGGCGCTCTCGGGAGGCCATGCCTATGTCTACTTTTACCCGATAGCCTTTATCCCCATACCAAAAGTGCATCTGTAGTCAGGATGGCCGAGCGGTCTAAGGCGTTGCGTTAAGGTCGCAGTCTCTCCTGGAGGCGTCGGTTCAAATCCCACTTCTGACAGTTTTTTAACGCCTCTCAAAGAGGAGTGACGCTGCTTTGTTGTGAAAATAAGATGATAAAATAACTACACACAGTGAAATAACCAGTAGTCATAAACACTCTCTCATTGAAACATTCTGCTCTTGGGCAAATATCTAAGAAAATTAAAAAGAAGCAATACTTCATAAAAATGAACGTGGGGAACATTGCATTACATAAAGTGATGACATTATTATGAGTTACTACATTATCTGTTAGTTATTACATTATCTTTTGCTGAAGACTATGCCTGCAGGGCCCTTCACTTGTAACCCCCCTCTTGTTTTTCTTTTTATAGTTGTCGTGGCCGAGTGGTTAAGGCGATGGACTAGAAATCCATTAGGATTTTCCCGCGCAGGTTTGAATCCTGCCGACAACGGCTTTGCATTATGGTGACCCCTCCCTAGGTTGAAGTTTGGTCATCTTGCTTATACCAATCACATCCTCTCAGATCTCTTCATGTAGACAGGGTTTAGTGGTCCATTTGGGATTGTGCCGCAGGATGTCTATCCCACCCTCATTATAATAATAAGATAATATGCCATTTAGCAGACGCTTTTATCCAAAGCGACTTACAGTCATGCGTGCATACATTTTTTTCTTGTGTATGGGTGGTCCCGGGGATCAAACCCACTACCCTGGCGTTACAAGCGCCGTGCTCTACCAGCTGAGCTACAGAGGACCATTATCCATCCGTCTAGCTCTATAGGCCAAGGTAGCATAGATTACAGGTGTGTCGTCAAGCCATAGGTCACAGGTGAGATCCCTCTATAAACCCTAAAAAATAACAACACCATTGTCATAAATAACTATTAAGCCATTTGCTAAGATTTCCACCATTTTGACATGTGGACCTGTTGTCACTCTTACCCTGACAGTTGTCGATACCTCCGGAAACTATTTGGGTCTTATCTGATGTCTTTTACAATTCATGTCAGAATGGCCATATTCTGAAGACACTCTAGCACACAATCAATTAGGATTTACTTTGCTTTTCCCATTGAAGGCCATATTGAGGTTAAATCCATGACTGGAGTTTTTAATTGATAAAAACCAATGACCATCTCATGTTGAACATGCAAGTCACTATGGTGCATTTATTGGTCTCTGTGGCGCTCTCGGGAGGCCATGCCTATGTCTACTTTTACCCGATAGCCTTTATCCCCATACCAAAAGTGCATCTGTAGTCAGGATGGCCGAGCGGTCTAAGGCGCTGCGTTAAGGTCGCACTCTCTCCTGGAGGCGTGGGTTCAAATCCCACTTCTGACAGTTTTTTAACGCCTCTCAAAGAGGAGTGACGCTGCTTTGTTGTGAAAATAAGATGATAAAATAACTACACACAGTGAAATAACCAGTAGTCATAAACACTCTCTCATTGAAACATTCTGCTCTTGGGCAAATATCTAAGAAAATTAAAAAGAAGCAATACTTCATAAAAATGAACGTGGGGAACATTGCATTACATAAAGTGATGACATTATTATGAGTTACTACATTATCTGTTAGTTATTACATTATCAGCTGAGTTTTGTGTTACCAGCTGAGTTTTGTGTTTGTATAGTTGTCGTGGCTGAGTGGTTAAGGCGATGGACTAGAAATCCATTGGGATTTTCCCGCGCAGGTTCGAATCCTGCCGACAACGGATTTGCATTATGGTGACGCCTCCCTAGGTTGAAGTTTGGTCATCTTGCTTATACCAATCACATCCTCTCAGATCTCTTCATGTAGACAGGGTTTAGTGGTCCATTTGGGATTGCTCCGCAGGATGTCTATCCCACCCTCATTATAATAATAAGATAATATGCCATTTAGCAGACGCTTTTATCCTAAGCGACTTACAGTCATGCGTGCATACATTTTTTTATTGTGTATGGGTGGTCCCGGGGATCAAACCCACTACCCTGGCGTTACAAGCGCCGTGCTCTACCAGCTGAGCTACAGAGGACCATTATCCATCCTTCTAGCTCTATAGGCCAAGGTAGCATAGATTACAGGTGTGTCGTCAAGCCATAGGTCACAGGTGAGATCCCTCTATAAACCCTAAAAAATAACAACACCATTGTCATAAATAACTATTAAGCCATTTGCTAAGATTTCCACCATTTTGACATATGGACCTGTTGTCACTCTTACCCTGACAGTTGTCGATACCTCCGGAAACTATTTGGGTCTTATCTGATGTCTTTTACAATTCATGTCAGAATGGCCATATTCTGAAGACACTCTAGCACACAATCAATTAGGATTTACTTTGCTTTTCCCATTGAAGGCCATATTGAGGTTAAATCCATGACTGGAGTTTTTAATTGATAAAAACCAATGACCATCTCATGTTGAACATGCAAGTCACTATGGTGCATTTATTGGTCTCTGTGGCGCTCTCGGGAGGCCATGCCTATGTCTACTTTTACCCGATAGCCTTTATCCCCATACCAAAAGTGCATCTGTAGTCAGGATGGCCGAGCGGTCTAAGGCGCTGCGTTAAGGTTGCAGTCTCTCCTGGAGGCGTGGGTTCAAATCCCACTTCTGACAGATTTTTAACGCCTCTCAAAGAGGAGTGACGCTGCTTTGTTGTGAAAATAAGATGATAAAATAACTACACACAGTGAAATAACCAGTAGTCATAAACACTCTCTCATTGAAACATTCTGCTCTTGGGCAAATATCTAAGAAAATTAAAAAGAAGCAATACTTCATAAAAATGAACGTGGGGAACATTGCATTACATAAAGTGATGACATTATTATGAGTTACTACATTATCTGTTAGTTATTACATTATCTTTTGCTGAAGACTATGCCTGCAGGGCCCTTCACTTGTAACCCCCCTCTTGTTTTTCTTTTTATAGTTGTCGTGGCCGAGTGGTTAAGGCGATGGACTAGAAATCCATTGGGATTTTCCCGCGCAGGTTCGAATCCTGCCGACAACGGCTTTGCATTATGGTGACCCCTCCCTAGGTTGAAGTTTGGTCATCTTGCTTATACCAATCACATCCTCTCAGATCTCTTCATGTAGACAGGGTTTAGTGGTCCATTTGGGATTGTGCCGCAGGATGTCTATCCCACCCTCATTATAATAATAAGAAAATATGCCATTTAGCAGACGCTTTTATCCAAAGCGACTTACAGTCATGCGTGCATACATTTTTTTCTTGTGTATGGGTGGTCCCGGGGATCAAACCCACTACCCTGGCGTTACAAGCGCCGTGCTCTACCAGCTGAGCTACAGAGGACCATTATCCATCCGTCTAGCTCTATAGGCCAAGGTAGCATAGATTACAGGTGTGTCGTCAAGCCATAGGTCACAGGTGAGATCCCTCTATAAACCCTAAAAAATAACAACACCATTGTCATAAATAACTATTAAGCCATTTGCTAAGATTTCCACCATTTTGACATGTGGACCTGTTGTCACTCTTACCCTGACAGTTGTCGATACCTCCGGAAACTATTTGGGTCTTATCTGATGTCTTTTACAATTCATGTCAGAATGGCCATATTCTGAAGACACTCTAGCACACAATCAATTAGGATTTACTTTGCTTTTCCCATTGAAGGCCATATTGAAGTTAAATCCATGACTGGAGTTTTTAATTGATAAAAACCAATGACCATCTCATGTTGAACATGCAAGTCACTATGGTGCATTTATTGGTCTCTGTGGCGCTCTCGGGAGGCCATGCCTATGTCTACTTTTACCCGATAGCCTTTATCCCCATACCAAAAGTGCATCTGTAGTCAGGATGGCCGAGCGGTCTAAGGCGCAGCGTTAAGGTCGCACTCTCTCCTGGAGGCGTGGGTTCAAATCCCACTTCTGACAGTTTTTTAACGCCTCTCAAAGAGGAGTGACGCTGCTTTGTTGTGAAAATAAGATGATAAAATAACTACACACAGTGAAATAACCAGTAGTCATAAACACTCTCTCATTGAAACATTCTGCTCTTGGGCAAATATCTAAGAAAATTAAAAAGAAGCAATACTTCATAAAAATGAACGTGGGGAACATTGCATTACATAAAGTGATGACATTATTATGAGTTACTACATTATCTGTTAGTTATTACATTATCAGCTGAGTTTTGTGTTACCAGCTGAGTTTTGTGTTTGTATAGTTGTCGTGGCTGAGTGGTTAAGGCGATGGACTAGAAATCCATTGGGATTTTCCCGCGCAGGTTCGAATCCTGCCGACGACGGATTTGCATTATGGTGACGCCTCCCTAGGTTGAAGTTTGGTCATCTTGCTTATACCAATCACATCCTCTCAGATCTCTTCATGTAGACAGGGTTTAGTGGTCCATTTGGGATTGTGCCGCAGGATGTCTATCCCACCCTCATTATAATAATAAGATAATATGCCATTTAGCAGACGCTTTTATCCAAAGCGACTTACAGTCATGCGTGCATACATTTTTTTCTTGTGTATGGGTGGTCCCGGGGATCAAACCCACTACCCTGGCGTTACAAGCGCCGTGCTCTACCAGCTGAGCTACAGAGGACCATTATCCATCCGTCTAGCTCTATAGGCCAAGGTAGCATAGATTACAGGTGTGTCGTCAAGCCATAGGTCACAGGTGAGATCCCTCTATGAACCCTAAAAAATAACAACACCATTGTCATAAATAACTATTAAGCCATTTGCTAAGATTTCCACCATTTTGACATGTGGACCTGTTGTCACTCTTACCCTGACAGTTGTCGATACCTCCGGAAACTATTTGGGTCTTATCTGATGTCTTTTACAATTCATGTCAGAATGGCCATATTCTGAAGACACTCTAGCACACAATCAATTAGGATTTACTTTGCTTTTCCCATTGAAGGCCATATTGAGGTTAAATCCATGACTGGAGTTTTTAATTGATAAAAACCAATGACCATCTCATGTTGAACATGCAAGTCACTATGGTGCATTTATTGGTCTCTGTGGCGCTCTCGGGAGGCCATGCCTATGTCTACTTTTACCCGATAGCCTTTATCCCCATACCAAAAGTGCATCTGTAGTCAGGATGGCCGAGCGGTCTAAGGCGCTGCGTTAAGGTCGCAGTCTCTCCTGGAGGCGTGGGTTCAAATCCCACTTCTGACAGTTTTTTAACGCCTCTCAAAGAGGAGTGACGCTGCTTTGTTGTGAAAATAAGATGATAAAATAACTACACACAGTGAAATAACCAGTAGTCATAAACACTCTCTCATTGAAACATTCTGCTCTTGGGCAAATATCTAAGAAAATTAAAAAGAAGCAATACTTCATAAAAATGAACGTGGGGAACATTGCATTACATAAAGTGACGACATTATTATGAGTTACTACATTATCTGTTAGTTATTACATTATCTTTTGCTGAAGACTATGCCTGCAGGGCCCTTCACTGGTAACCCCCCTCTTGTTTTTCTTTTTATAGTTGTCGTGGCCGAGTGGTTAAGGCGATGGACTAGAAATCCATTGGGATTTTCCCGCGCAGGTTCGAATCCTGCCGACAACGGATTTGCATTATGGTGACGCCTCCCTAGGTTGAAGTTTGGTCATCTTGCTTATACCAATCACATCCTCTCAGATCTCTTCATGTAGACAGGGTTTAGTGGTCCATTTGGGATTGTGCCGCAGGATGTCTATCCCACCCTCATTATAATAATAAGATAATATGCCATTTAGCAGACGCTTTTATCCAAAGCGACTTACAGTCATGCGTGCATACATTTTTTTCTTGTGTATGGGTGGTCCCGGGGATCAAACCCACTACCCTGGCGTTACAAGCGCCGTGCTCTACCAGCTGAGCTACAGAGGACCATTATCCATCCGTCTAGCTCTATAGGCCAAGGTAGCATAGATTACAGGTGTGTCGTCAAGCCATAGGTCACAGGTGAGATCCCTCTATAAACCCTAAAAAATAACAACACCATTGTCATAAATAACTATTAAGCCATTTGCTAAGATTTCCACCATTTTGACATGTGGACCTGTTGTCACTCTTACCCTGACAGTTGTCGATACCTCCGGAAACTATTTGGGTCTTATCTGATGTCTTTTACAATTCATGTCAGAATGGCCATATTCTGAAGACACTCTAGCACACAATCAATTAGGATTTACTTTGCTTTTCCCATTGAAGGCCATATTGAGGTTAAATCCATGACTGGAGTTTTTAATTGATAAAAACCAATGACCATCTCATGTTGAACATGCAAGTCACTATGGTGCATTTATTGGTCTCTGTGGCGCTCTCGGGAGGCCATGCCTATGTCTACTTTTACCCGATAGCCTTTATCCCCATACCAAAAGTGCATCTGTAGTCAGGATGGCCGAGCGGTCTAAGGCGCTGCGTTAAGGTCGCAGTCTTTCCTGGAGGCGTGGGTTCAAATTCCACTTCTGACAGTTTTTTAACGCCTCTCAAAGAGGAGTGACGCTGCTTTGTTGTGAAAATAAGATGATAAAATAACTACACACAGTGAAATAACCAGTAGTCATAAACACTCTCTCATTGAAACATTCTGCTCTTGGGCAAATATCTAAGAAAATTAAAAAGAAGCAATACTTCATAAAAATGAACGTGGGGAACATTGCATTACATAAAGTGATGACATTATTATGAGTTACTACATTATCTGTTAGTTATTACATGATCTTTTGCTGAAGACTATGCCTGCAGGGCCCTTCACTGGTAACCCCCCTCTTGTTTTTCTTTTTATAGTTGTCGTGGCCGAGTGGTTAAGGCGATGGACTAGAAATCCATTGGGATTTTCCCGCGCAGGTTCGAATCCTGCCGACAACGAATTTGCATTATGGTGATGCCTCCCTAGGTTGAAGTTTGGTCATCTTGCTTATACCAATCACATCCTCTCAGATCTCTTCATGTAGACAGGGTTTAGTGGTCCATTTGGGATTGTGCCGCAGGATGTCTATCCCACCCTCATTATAATAATAAGATAATATGCCATTTAGCAGACGCTTTTATCCAAAGCGACTTACAGTCATGCGTGCATACATTTTTTTCTTGTGTATGGGTGGTCCCGGGGATCAAACCCACTACCCTGGCGTTACAAGCGCCGTGCTCTACCAGCTGAGCTACAGAGGACCATTATCCATCCGTCTAGCTCTATAGGCCAAGGTAGCATAGATTACAGGTGTGTCGTCAAGCCATAGGTCACAGGTGAGATCCCTCTATAAACCCTAAAAAATAACAACACCATTGTCATAAATACCTATTAAGCCATTTGCTAAGATTTCCACCATTTTGACATGTGGACCTGTTGTCACTCTTACCCTGACAGTTGTCGATACCTCCGGAAACTATTTGGGTCTTATCTGATGTCTTTTACAATTCATGTCAGAATGGCCATATTCTGAAGACACTCTAGCACACAATCAATTAGGATTTACTTTGCTTTTCCCATTGAAGGCCATATTGAGGTTAAATCCATGACTGGAGTTTTTAATTGATAAAAACCAATGACCATCTCATGTTGAACATGCAAGTCACTATGGTGCATTTATTGGTCTCTGTGGCGCTCTCGGGAGGCCATGCCTATGTCTACTTTTACCCGATAGCCTTTATCCCCATACCAAAAGTGCATCTGTAGTCAGGATGGCCGAGCGGTCTAAGGCGCTGCGTTAAGGTCGCAGTCTCTCCTGGAGGCGTGGGTTCAAATCCCACTTCTGACAGTTTTTTAACGCCTCTCAAAGAGGAGTGACGCTGCTTTGTTGTGAAAATAAGATGATAAAATAACTACACACAGTGAAATAACCAGTAGTTATAAACACTCTCTCATTGAAACATTCTGCTCTTGGGCAAATATCTAAGAAAATTAAAAAGAAGCAATACTTCATAAAAATGAACGTGGGGAACATTGCATTACATAAAGTGATGACATTATTATGAGTTACTACATTATCTGTTAGTTATTACATTATCTTTTGCTGAAGACTATGCCTGCAGGGCCCTTCACTTGTAACCCCCCTCTTGTTTTTCTTTTTATAGTTGTCGTGGCCGAGTGGTTAAGGTGATGGACTAGAAATCCATTGGGATTTTCCCGCGCTGGTTCGAATCCTGCCGACAACGGCTTTGCATTATGGTGACCCCTCCCTAGGTTGAAGTTTGGTCATCTTGCTTATACCAATCACATCCTCTCAGATCTCTTCATGTAGACAGGGTTTAGTGGTCCATTTGGGATTGTGCCGCAGGATGTCTATCCCACCCTCATTATAATAATAAGAAAATATGCCATTTAGCAGACGCTTTTATCCAAAGCGACTTACAGTCATGCGTGCATACATTTTTTTCTTGTGTATGGGTGGTCCCGGGGATCAAACCCACTACCCTGGCGTTACAAGCGCCGTGCTCTACCAGCTGAGCTACAGAGGACCATTATCCATCCGTCTAGCTCTATAGGCCAAGGTAGCATAGATTACAGGTGTGTCGTCAAGCCATAGGTCACAGGTGAGATCCCTCTATAAACCCTAAAAAATAACAACACCATTGTCATAAATAACTATTAAGCCATTTGCTAAGATTTCCACCATTTTGACATGTGGACCTGTTGTCACTCTTACCCTGACAGTTGTCGATACCTCCGGAAACTATTTGGGTCTTATCTGATGTCTTTTACAATTCATGTCAGAATGGCCATATTCTGAAGACACTCTAGCACACAATCAATTAGGATTTACTTTGCTTTTCCCATTGAAGGCCATATTGAGGTTAAATCCATGACTGGAGTTTTTAATTGATAAAAACCAATGACCATCTCATGTTGAACATGCAAGTCACTATGGTGCATTTATTGGTCTCTGTGGCGCTCTCGGGAGGCCATGCCTATGTCTACTTTTACCCGATAGCCTTTATCCCCATACCAAAAGTGCATCTGTAGTCAGGATGGCCGAGCGGTCTAAGGCGCTGCGTTAAGGTCGCAGTCTCTCCTGGAGGCGTGGGTTCAAATCCCACTTCTGACAGTTTTTTAACGCCTCTCAAAGAGGAGTGACGCTGCTTTGTTGTGAAAATAAGATGATAAAATAACTACACACAGTGAAATAACCAGTAGTCATAAACACTCTCTCATTGAAACATTCTGCTCTTGGGCAAATATCTAAGAAAATTAAAAAGAAGCAATACTTCATAAAAATGAACGTGGGGAACATTGCATTGCATAAAGTGATGACATTATTATGAGTTACTACATTATCTGTTAGTTATTACATGATCTTTTGCTGAAGACTATGCCTGCAGGGCCCTTCACTGGTAACCCCCCTCTTGTTTTTCTTTATATAGTTGTCGTGGCCGAGTGGTTAAGGCGATGGACTAGAAATCCATTGGGATTTTCCCGCGCAGGTTCGAATCCTGCCGACAACAGCTTTGCATTATGGTGACGCCTCCCTAGGTTGAAGTTTGGTCATCTTGCTTATACCAATCACATCCTCTCAGATCTCTTCATGTAGACAGGGTTTAGTGGTCCATTTGGGATTGTGCCGCAGGATGTCTATCCCACCCTCATTATAATAATAAGATAATATGCCATTTAGCAGACGCTTTTATCCAAAGCGACTTACAGTCATGCGTGCATACATTTTTTTCTTGTGTATGGGTGGTCCCGGGGATCAAACCCACTACCCTGGCGTTACAAGCGCCGTGCTCTACCAGCTGAGCTACAGAGGACCATTATCCATCCGTCTAGCTCTATAGGCCAAGGTAGCATAGATTACAGGTGTGTCGTCAAGCCATAGGTCACAGGTGAGATCCCTCTATAAACCCTAAAAAATAACAACACCATTGTCATAAATAACTATTAAGCCATTTGCTAAGATTTCCACCATTTTGACATGTGGACCTGTTGTCACTCTTACCCTGACAGTTGTCGATACCTCCGGAAACTATTTGGGTCTTATCTGATGTCTTTTACAATTCATGTCAGAATGGCCATATTCTGAAGACACTCTAGCACACAATCAATTAGGATTTACTTTGCTTTTCCCATTGAAGGCCATATTGAGGTTAAATCCATGACTGGAGTTTTTAATTGATAAAAACCAATGACCATCTCATGTTGAACATGCAAGTCACTATGGTGCATTTATTGGTCTCTGTGGCGCTCTCGGGAGGCCATGCCTATGTCTACTTTTACCCGATAGCCTTTATCCCCATACCAAAAGTGCATCTGTAGTCAGGATGGCCGAGCGGTCTAAGGCGCTGCGTTAAGGTCGCAGTCTCTCCTGGAGGCGTGGGTTCAAATCCCACTTCTGACAGTTTTTTAACGCCTCTCAAAGAGGAGTGACGCTGCTTTGTTGTGAAAATAAGATGATAAAATAACTACACACAGTGAAATAACCAGTAGTCATAAACACTCTCTCATTGAAACATTCTGCTCTTGGGCAAATATCTAAGAAAATTAAAAAGAAGCAATACTTCATAAAAATGAACTTGGGGAACATTGCATTACATAAAGTGATGACATTATTATGAGTTACTACATTATCTGTTAGTTATTACATTATCTTTTGCTGAAGACTATGCCTGCAGGGCCCTTCACTGGTAACCCCCCTCTTGTTTTTCTTTTTATAGTTGTCGTGGCCGAGTGGTTAAGGCGATGGACTAGAAATCCATTGGGATTTTCCCGCGCAGGTTCGAATCCTGCCGACAACGGATTTGCATTATGGTGACGCCTCCCTAGGTTGAAGTTTGGTCATCTTGCTTATACCAATCACATCCTCTCAGATCTCTTCATGTAGACAGGGTTTAGTGGTCCATTTGGGATTGTGCCGCAGGATGTCTATCCCACCCTCATTATAATAATAAGATAATATGCCATTTAGCAGACGCTTTTATCCAAAGCGACTTACAGTCATGCGTGCATACATTTTTTTCTTGTGTATGGGTGGTCCCGGGGATCAAACCCACTACCCTGGCGTTACAAGCGCCGTGCTCTACCAGCTGAGCTACAGAGGACCATTATCCATCCGTCTAGCTCTATAGGCCAAGGTAGCATAGATTACAGGTGTGTCGTCAAGCCATAGGTCACAGGTGAGATCCCTTTATAAACCCTAAAAAATAACAACACCATTGTCATAAATAACTATTAAGCCATTTGCTAAGATTTCCACCATTTTGACATGTGGACCTGTTGTCACTCTTACCCTGACAGTTGTCGATACCTCCGGAAACTATTTGGGTCTTATCTGATGTCTTTTACAATTCATGTCAGAATGGCCATATTCTGAAGACACTCTAGCACACAATCAATTAGGATTTACTTTGCTTTTCCCATTGAAGGCCATATTGAGGTTAAATCCATGACTGGAGTTTTTAATTGATAAAAACCAATGACCATCTCATGTTGAACATGCAAGTCACTATGGTGCATTTATTGGTCTCTGTGGCGCTCTCGGGAGGCCATGCCTATGTCTACTTTTACCCGATAGCCTTTATCCCCATACCAAAAGTGCATCTGTAGTCAGGATGGCCGAGCGGTCTAAGGCGCTGCGTTAAGGTCGCAGTCTCTCCTGGAGGCGTGGGTTCAAATCCCACTTCTGACAGTTTTTTAACGCCTCTCAAAGAGGAGTGACGCTGCTTTGTTGTGAAAATAAGATGATAAAATAACTACACACAGTGAAATAACCAGTAGTCATAAACACTCTCTCATTGAAACATTCTGCTCTTGGGCAAATATCTAAGAAAATTAAAAAGAAGCAATACTTCATAAAAATGAACGTGGGGAACATTGCATTGCATAAAGTGATGACATTATTATGAGTTACTACATTATCTGTTAGTTATTACATGATCTTTTGCTGAAGACTATGCCTGCAGGGCCCTTCACTGGTAACCCCCCTCTTGTTTTTCTTTTTATAGTTGTCGTGGCCGAGTGGTTAAGGCGATGGACTAGAAATCCATTGGGATTTTCCCGCGCAGGTTCGAATCCTGCCGACAACAGATTTGCATTATGGTGACGCCTCCCTAGGTTGAAGTTTGGTCATCTTGCTTATACCAATCACATCCTCTCAGATCTCTTCATGTAGACAGGGTTTAGTGGTCCATTTGGGATTGTGCCGCAGGATGTCTATCCCACCCTCATTATAATAATAAGATAATATGCCATTTAGCAGACGCTTTTATCCAAAGCGACTTACAGTCATGCGTGCATACATTTTTTTCTTGTGTATGGGTGGTCCCGGGGATCAAACCCACTACCCTGGCGTTACAAGCGCCGTGCTCTACCAGCTGAGCTACAGAGGACCATTATCCATCCGTCTAGCTCTATAGGCCAAGGTAGCATAGATTACAGGTGTGTCGTCAAGCCATAGGTCACAGGTGAGATCCCTCTATAAACCCTAAAAAATAACAACACCATTGTCATAAATACCTATTAAGCCATTTGCTAAGATTTCCACCATTTTGACATGTGGACCTGTTGTCACTCTTACCCTGACAGTTGTCGATACCTCCGGAAACTATTTGGGTCTTATCTGATGTCTTTTACAATTCATGTCAGAATGGCCATATTCTGAAGACACTCTAGCACACAATCAATTAGGATTTACTTTGCTTTTCCCATTGAAGGCCATATTGAGGTTAAATCCATGACTGGAGTTTTTAATTGATAAAAACCAATGACCATCTCATGTTGAACATGCAAGTCACTATGGTGCATTTATTGGTCTCTGTGGCGCTCTCGGGAGGCCATGCCTATGTCTACTTTTACCCGATAGCCTTTATCCCCATACCAAAAGTGCATCTGTAGTCAGGATGGCCGAGCGGTCTAAGGCGCTGCGTTAAGGTCGCAGTCTCTCCTGGAGGCGTGGGTTCAAATCCCACTTCTGACAGTTTTTTAACGCCTCTCAAAGAGGAGTGACGCTGCTTTGTTGTGAAAATAAGATGATAAAATAACTACACACAGTGAAATAACCAGTAGTTATAAACACTCTCTCATTGAAACATTCTGCTCTTGGGCAAATATCTAAGAAAATTAAAAAGAAGCAATACTTCATAAAAATGAACGTGGGGAACATTGCATTACATAAAGTGATGACATTATTATGAGTTACTACATTATCTGTTAGTTATTACATTATCTTTTGCTGAAGACTATGCCTGCAGGGCCCTTCACTTGTAAACCCCCTCTTGTTTTTCTTTTTATAGTTGTCGTGGCCGAGTGGTTAAGGCGATGGACTAGAAATCCAGTGGGATTTTCCCGCGCAGGTTCGAATCCTGCCGACAACGGCTTTGCATTATGGTGACCCCTCCCTAGGTTGAAGTTTGGTCATCTTGCTTATACCAATCACATCCTCTCAGATCTCTTCATGTAGACAGGGTTTAGTGGTCCATTTGGGATTGTGCCGCAGGATGTCTATCCCACCCTCATTATAATAATAAGATAATATGCCATTTAGCAGACGCTTTTATCCAAAGTGACTTACAGTCATGCGTGCATACATTTTTTTCTTGTGTATGGGTGGTCCCGGGGATCAAACCCACTACCCTGGCGTTACAAGCGCCGTGCTCTACCAGCTGAGCTACAGAGGACCATTATCCATCCGTCTAGCTCTATAGGCCAAGGTAGCATAGATTACAGGTGTGTCGTCAAGCCATAGGTCACAGGTGAGATCCCTCTATAAACCCTAAAAAATAACAACACCATTGTCATAAATACCTATTAAACCATTTGCTAAGATTTCCACCATTTTGACATGTGGACCTGTTGTCACTCTTACCCTGACAGTTGTCGATACCTCCGGAAACTATTTGGGTCTTATCTGATGTCTTTTACAATTCATGTCAGAATGGCCATATTCTGAAGACACTCTAGCACACAATCAATTAGGATTTACTTTGCTTTTCCCATTGAAGGCCATATTGAGGTTAAATCCATGACTGGAGTTTTTAATTGATAAAAACCAATGACCATCTCATGTTGAACATGCAAGTCACTATGGTGCATTTATTGGTCTCTGTGGCGCTCTCGGGAGGCCATGCCTATGTCTACTTTTACCCGATAGCCTTTATCCCCATACCAAAAGTGCATCTGTAGTCAGGATGGCCGAGCGGTCTAAGGCGCTGCGTTAAGGTCGCAGTCTCTCCTGGAGGCGTGGGTTCAAATCCCACTTCTGACAGTTTTTTAACGCCTCTCAAAGAGGAGTGACGCTGCTTTGTTGTGAAAATAAGATGATAAAATAACTACACACAGTGAAATAACCAGTAGTTATAAACACTCTCTCATTGAAACATTCTGCTCTTGGGCAAATATCTAAGAAAATTAAAAAGAAGCAATACTTCATAAAAATGAACGTGGGGAACATTGCATTACATAAAGTGATGACATTATTATGAGTTACTACATTATCTGTTAGTTATTACATGATCTTTTGCTGAAGACTATGCCTGCAGGGCCCTTCACTTGTAACCCCCCTCTTGTTTTTATTTTTATAGTTGTCGTGGCCGAGTGGTTAAGGCGATGGACTAGAAATCCATTGGGATTTTCCCGCGCAGGTTCGAATCCTGCCGACAACGGCTTTGCATTATGGTGACCCCTCCCTAGGTTGAAGTTTGGTCATCTTGCTTATACCAATCACATCCTCTCAGATCTCTTCATGTAGACAGGGTTTAGTGGTCCATTTGGGATTGTGCCGCAGGATGTCTATCCCACCCTCATTATAATAATAAGAAAATATGCCATTTAGCAGACGCTTTTATCCAAAGCGACTTACAGTCATGCGTGCATACATTTTTTTCTTGTGTATGGGTGGTCCCGGGGATCAAACCCACTACCCTGGCGTTACAAGCGCCGTGCTCTACCAGCTGAGCTACAGAGGACCATTATCCATCCGTCTAGCTCTATAGGCCAAGGTAGCATAGATTACAGGTGTGTCGTCAAGCCATAGGTCACAGGTGAGATCCCTCTATAAACCCTAAAAAATAACAACACCATTGTCATAAATAACTATTAAGCCATTTGCTAAGATTTCCACCATTTTGACATGTGGACCTGTTGTCACTCTTACCCTGACAGTTGTCGATACCTCCGGAAACTATTTGGGTCTTATCTGATGTCTTTTACAATTCATGTCAGAATGGCCATATTCTGAAGACACTCTAGCACACAATCAATTAGGATTTACTTTGCTTTTCCCATTGAAGGCCATATTGAGGTTAAATCCATGACTGGAGTTTTTAATTGATAAAAACCAATGACCATCTCATGTTGAACATGCAAGTCACTATGGTGCATTTATTGGTCTCTGTGGCGCTCTCGGGAGGCCATGCCTATGTCTACTTTTACCCGATAGCCTTTATCCCCATACCAAATGTGCATCTGTAGTCAGGATGGCCGAGTGGTCTAAGGCGCTGCGTTAAGGTCGCAGTCTCTCCTGGAGGCGTGGGTTCAAATCCCACTTCTGACAGTTTTTTAACGCCTCTCAAAGAGGAGTGACGCTGCTTTGTTGTGAAAATAAGATGATAAAATAACTACACACAGTGAAATAACCAGTAGTCATAAACACTCTCTCATTGAAACATTCTGCTCTTGGGCAAATATCTAAGAAAATTAAAAAAAGAAGCAATACTTCATAGAAATGAACGTGGGGAACATTGCATTACATAAAGTGATGACATTATTATGAGTTACTACATTATCTGTTAGTTATTACATGATCTTTTGCTGAAGACTATGCCTGCAGGGCCCTTCACTGGTAACCCACCTCTTGTTTTTCTTTTTATAGTTGTCGTGGCCGAGTGGTTAAGGCGATGGACTAGAAATCCATTGGGATTTTCCCGCGCAGGTTCGAATCCTGCCGACAACGGATTTGCATTATGGTGACGCCTCCCTAGGTTGAAGTTTGGTCATCTTGCTTATACCAATCACATCCTCTCAGATCTCTTCATGTAGACAGGGTTTAGTGGTCCATTTGGGATTGTGCCGCAGGATGTCTATCCCACCCTCATTATAATAATAAGATAATATGCCATTTGGCAGACGCTTTTATCCTAAGCGACTTACAGTCATGCGTGCATACATTTTTTTCTTGTGTATGGGTGGTCCCGGGGATCAAACCCACTACCCTGGCGTTACAAGCGCCGTGCTCTACCAGCTGAGCTACAGAGGACCATTATCCATCCGTCTAGCTCTATAGGCCAAGGTAGCATAGATTACAGGTGTGTCGTCAAGCCATAGGTCACAGGTGAGATCCCTCTATAAACCCTAAAAAATAACAACACCATTGTCATAAATACCTATTAAGCCATTTGCTAAGATTTCCACCATTTTGACATGTGGACCTGTTGTCACTCTTACCCTGACAGTTGTCGATACCTCCGGAAACTATTTGGGTCTTATCTGATGTCTTTTACAATTCATGTCAGAATGGCCATATTCTGAAGACACTCTAGCACACAATCAATTAGGATTTACTTTGCTTTTCCCATTGAAGGCCATATTGAGGTTAAATCCATGACTGGAGTTTTTAATTGATAAAAACCAATGACCATCTCATGTTGAACATGCAAGTCACTATGGTGCATTTATTGGTCTCTGTGGCGCTCTCGGGAGGCCATGCCTATGTCTACTTTTACCCGATAGCCTTTATCCCCATACCAAAAGTGCATCTGTAGTCAGGATGGCCGAGCGGTCTAAGGCGCTGCGTTAAGGTCGCAGTCTCTCCTGGAGGCTTGGGTTCAAATCCCACTTCTGACAGTTTTTTAACGCCTCTCAAAGAGGAGTGACGCTGCTTTGTTGTGAAAATAAGATGATAAAATAACTACACACAGTGAAATAACCAGTAGTTATAAACACTCTCTCATTGAAACATTCTGCTCTTGGGCAAATATCTAAGAAAATTAAAAAGAAGCAATACTTCATAAAAATGAACGTGGGGAACATTGCATTACATAAAGTGATGACATTATTATGAGTTACTACATTATCTGTTAGTTATTACATTATCTTTTGCTGAAGACTATGCCTGCAGGGCCCTTCACTTGTAACCCCCCTCTTGTTTTTCTTTTTATAGTTGTCGTGGCCGAGTGGTTAAGGCGATGGACTAGAAATCCATTGGGATTTTCCCGCGCAGGTTCGAATCCTGCAGACAACGGCTTTGCATTATGGTGACCCCTCCCTAGGTTGAAGTTTGGTCATCTTGCTTATACCAATCACATCCTCTCAGATCTCTTCATGTAGACAGGGTTTAGTGGTCCATTTGGGATTGTGCCGCAGGATGTCTATCCCACCCTCATTATAATAATAAGAAAATATGCCATTTAGCAGACGCTTTTATCCTAAGCGACTTACAGTCATGCGTGCATACATTTTTTTCTTGTGTATGGGTGGTCCCGGGGATCAAACCCACTACCCTGGCGTTACAAGCGCCGTGCTCTACCAGCTGAGCTACAGAGGACCATTATCCATCCGTCTAGCTCTATAGGCCAAGGTAGCATAGATTACAGGTGTGTCGTCAAGCCATAGGTCACAGGTGAGATCCCTCTATAAACCCTAAAAAATAACAACACCATTGTCATAAATAACTATTAAGCCATTTGCTAAGATTTCCACCATTTTGACATGTGGACCTGTTGTCACTCTTACCCTGACAGTTGTCGATACCTCCGGAAACTATTTGGGTCTTATCTGATGTCTTTTACAATTCATGTCAGAATGGCCATATTCTGAAGACACTCTAGCACACAATCAATTAGGATTTACTTTGCTTTTCCCATTGAAGGCCATATTGAGGTTAAATCCATGACTGGAGTTTTTAATTGATAAAAACCAATGACCATCTCATGTTGAACATGCAAGTCACTATGGTGCATTTATTGGTCTCTGTGGCGCTCTCGGGAGGCCATGCCTATGTCTACTTTTACCCGATAGCCTTTATCCCCATACCAAAAGTGCATCTGTAGTCAGGATGGCCGAGCGGTCTAAGGCGCTGCGTTAAGGTCGCAGTCTCTCCTGGAGGCGTGGGTTCAAATCCCAGTTCTGACAGTTTTTTAACGCCTCTCAAAGAGGAGTGACGCTGCTTTGTTGTGAAAATAAGATGATAAAATAACTACACACAGTGAAATAACCAGTAGTCATAAACACTCTCTCATTGAAACATTCTGCTCTTGGGCAAATATCTAAGAAAATTAAAAAGAAGCAATACTTCATAAAAATGAACGTGGGGAACATTGCATTACATAAAGTGATGACATTATTATGAGTTACTACATTATCTGTTAGTTATTACATGATCTTTTGCTGAAGACTATGCCTGCAGGGCCCTTCACTGGTAACCCCCCTCTTGTTTTTCTTTTTATAGTTGTCGTGGCCGAGTGGTTAAGGCGATGGACTAGAAATCCATTGGGATTTTCCCGCGCAGGTTCGAATCCTGCCGACAACGGAGTTGCATTATGGTGACGCCTCCCTAGGTTGAAGTTTGGTCATCTTGCTTATACCAATCACATCCTCTCAGATCTCTTCATGTAGACAGGGTTTAGTGGTCCATTTGGGATTGTGCCGCATGATGTCTATCCCACGCTCATTATAATAATAAGATAATATGCCATTTAGCAGACGCTTTTATCCAAAGCGACTTACAGTCATGCGTGCATACATTTTTTTCTTGTGTATGGGTGGTCCCGGGGATCAAACCCACTACCCTGGCGTTACAAGCGCCGTGCTCTACCAGCTGAGCTACAGAGGACCATTATCCATCCGTCTAGCTCTATAGGCCAAGGTAGCATAGATTACAGGTGTGTCGTCAAGCCATAGGTCACAGGTGAGATCCCTCTATAAACCCTAAAAAATAACAACACCATTGTCATAAATAACTATTAAGCCATTTGCTAAGATTTCCACCATTTTGACATGTGGACCTGTTGTCACTCTTACCCTGACAGTTGTCGATACCTCCGGAAACTATTTGGGTCTTATCTGATGTCTTTTACAATTCATGTCAGAATGGCCATATTCTGAAGACACTCTAGCACACAATCAATTAGGATTTACTTTGCTTTTCCCATTGAAGGCCATATTGAGGTTAAATCCATGACTGGAGTTTTTAATTGATAAAAACCAATGACCATCTCATGTTGAACATGCAAGTCACTATGGTGCATTTATTGGTCTCTGTGGCGCTCTCGGGAGGCCATGCCTATGTCTACTTTTACCCGATAGCCTTTATCCCCATACCAAAAGTGCATCTGTAGTCAGGATGGCCGAGCGGTCTAAGGCGCTGCGTTAAGGTCGCAGTCTCTCCTGGAGGCGTGGGTTCAAATCCCACTTCTGACAGTTTTTTAACGCCTCTCAAAGAGGAGTGACGCTGCTTTGTTGTGAAAATAAGATGATAAAATAACTACACACAGTGAAATAACCAGTAGTCATAAACACTCTCTCATTGAAACATTCTGCTCTTGGGCAAATATCTAAGAAAATTAAAAAAAGAAGCAATACTTCATAAAAATGAACGTGGGGAACATTGCATTACATAAAGTGATGACATTATTATGAGTTACTACATTATCTGTTAGTTATTACATGATCTTTTGCTGAAGACTATGCCTGCAGGGCCCTTCACTGGTAACCCACCTCTTGTTTTTCTTTTTATAGTTGTCGTGGCCGAGTGGTTAAGGCGATGGACTAGAAATCCATTGGGATTTTCCCGCGCAGGTTCGAATCCTGCTGACAACGGATTTGCATTATGGTGACGCCTCCCTAGGTTGAAGTTTGGTCATCTTGCTTATACCAATCACATCCTCTCAGATCTCTTCATGTAGACAGGGTTTAGTGGTCCATTTGGGATTGTGCCGCAGGATGTCTATCCCACCCTCATTATAATAATAAGATAATATGCCATTTAGCAGACGCTTTTATCCAAAGCGACTTACAGTCATGCGTGCATACATTTTTTTCTTGTGTATGGGTGGTCCCGGGGATCAAACCCACTACCCTGGCGTTACAAGCGCAGTGCTCTACCAGCTGAGCTACAGAGGACCATTATCCATCCGTCTAGCTCTATAGGCCAAGGTAGCATAGATTACAGGTGTGTCGTCAAGCCATAGGTCACAGGTGAGATCCCTCTATAAACCCTAAAAAATAACAACACCATTGTCATAAATACCTATTAAGCCATTTGCTAAGATTTCCACCATTTTGACATGTGGACCTGTTGTCACTCTTACCCTGACAGTTGTCGATACCTCCGGAAACTATTTGGGTCTTATCTGATGTCTTTTACAATTCATGTCAGAATGGCCATATTCTGAAGACACTCTAGCACACAATCAATTAGGATTTACTTTGCTTTTCCCATTGAAGGCCATATTGAGGTTAAATCCATGACTGGAGTTTTTAATTGATAAAAACCAATGACCATCTCATGTTGAACATGCAAGTCACTATGGTGCATTTATTGGTCTCTGTGGCGCTCTCGGGAGGCCATGCCTATGTCTACTTTTACCCGATAGCCTTTATCCCCATACCAAAAGTGCATCTGTAGTCAGGATGGCCGAGCGGTCTAAGGCGCTGCGTTAAGGTCGCAGTCTCTCCTGGAGGCTTGGGTTCAAATCCCACTTCTGACAGTTTTTTAACGCCTCTCAAAGAGGAGTGACGCTGCTTTGTTGTGAAAATAAGATGATAAAATAACTACACACAGTGAAATAACCAGTAGTTATAAACACTCTCTCATTGAAACATTCTGCTCTTGGGCAAATATCTAAGAAAATTAAAAAGAAGCAATACTTCATAAAAATGAACGTGGGGAACATTGCATTACATAAAGTGATGACATTATTATGAGTTACTACATTATCTGTTAGTTATTACATTATCTTTTGCTGAAGACTATGCCTGCAGGGCCCTTCACTTGTAACCCCCCTCTTGTTTTTCTTTTTATAGTTGTCGTGGCCGAGTGGTTAAGGCGATGGACTAGAAATCCATTGGGATTTTCCCGCGCAGGTTCGAATCCTGCCGACAACGGCTTTGCATTATGGTGACCCCTCCCTAGGTTGAAGTTTGGTCATCTTGCTTATACCAATCACATCCTCTCAGATCTCTTCATGTAGACAGGGTTTAGTGGTCCATTTGGGATTGTGCCGCAGGATGTCTATCCCACCCTCATTATAATAATAAGAAAATATGCCATTTAGCAGACGCTTTTATCCAAAGCGACTTACAGTCATGCGTGCATACATTTTTTTCTTGTGTATGGGTGGTCCCGGGGATCAAACCCACTACCCTGGCGTTACAAGCGCCGTGCTCTACCAGCTGAGCTACAGAGGACCATTATCCATCCGTCTAGCTCTATAGGCCAAGGTAGCATAGATTACAGGTGTGTCGTCAAGCCATAGGTCACAGGTGAGATCCCTCTATAAACCCTAAAAAATAACAACACCATTGTCATAAATAACTATTAAGCCATTTGCTAAGATTTCCACCATTTTGACATGTGGACCTGTTGTCACTCTTACCCTGACAGTTGTCGATACCTCCGGAAACTATTTGGGTCTTATCTGATGTCTTTTACAATTCATGTCAGAATGGCCATATTCTGAAGACACTCTAGCACACAATCAATTAGGATTTACTTTGCTTTTCCCATTGAAGGCCATATTGAGGTTAAATCCATGACTGGAGTTTTTAATTGATAAAAACCAATGACCATCTCATGTTGAACATGCAAGTCACTATGGTGCATTTATTGGTCTCTGTGGCGCTCTCGGGAGGCCATGCCTATGTCTACTTTTACCCGATAGCCTTTATCCCCATACCAAAAGTGCATCTGTAGTCAGGATGGCCGAGCGGTCTAAGGCGCTGCGTTAAGGTCGCAGTCTCTCCTGGAGGCGTGGGTTCAAATCCCACTTCTGACAGTTTTTTAACGCCTCTCAAAGAGGAGTGACGCTGCTTTGTTGTGAAAATAAGATGATAAAATAACTACACACAGTGAAATAACCAGTAGTTATAAACACTCTCTCATTGAAACATTCTGCTCTTGGGCAAATATCTAAGAAAATTAAAAAGAAGCAATACTTCATAAAAATGAACGTGGGGAACATTGCATTACATAAAGTGATGACATTATTATGAGTTACTACATTATCTGTTAGTTATTACATTATCTTTTGCTGAAGACTATGCCTGCAGGGCCCTTCACTTGTAACCCCCCTCTTGTTTTTCTTTTTATAGTTGTCGTGGCCGAGTGGTTAAGGCGATGGACTAGAAATCCATTGGGATTTTCCCGCGCAGGTTCGAATCCTGCCGACAACGGCTTTGCATTATGGTGACCCCTCCCTAGGTTGAAGTTTGGTCATCTTGCTTATACCAATCACATCCTCTCAGATCTCTTCATGTAGACAGGGTTTAGTGGTCCATTTGGGATTGTGCCGCAGGATGTCTATCCCACCCTCATTATAATAATAAGAAAATATGCCATTTAGCAGACGCTTTTATCCAAAGCGACTTACAGTCATGCGTGCATACATTTTTTTCTTGTGTATGGGTGGTCCCGGGGATCAAACCCACTACCCTGGCGTTACAAGCGCCGTGCTCTACCAGCTGAGCTACAGAGGACCATTATCCATCCGTCTAGCTCTATAGGCCAAGGTAGCATAGATTACAGGTGTGTCGTCAAGCCATAGGTCACAGGTGAGATCCCTCTATAAACCCTAAAAAATAACAACACCATTGTCATAAATAACTATTAAGCCATTTGCTAAGATTTCCACCATTTTGACATGTGGACCTGTTGTCACTCTTACCCTGACAGTTGTCGATACCTCCGGAAACTATTTGGGTCTTATCTGATGTCTTTTACAATTCATGTCAGAATGGCCATATTCTGAAGACACTCTAGCACACAATCAATTAGGATTTACTTTGCTTTTCCCATTGAAGGCCATATTGAGGTTAAATCCATGACTGGAGTTTTTAATTGATAAAAACCAATGACCATCTCATGTTGAACATGCAAGTCACTATGGTGCATTTATTGGTCTCTGTGGCGCTCTCGGGAGGCCATGCCTATGTCTACTTTTACCCGATAGCCTTTATCCCCATACCAAAAGTGCATCTGTAGTCAGAATGGCCGAGCGGTCTAAGGCGCTGCGTTAAGGTCGCAGTCTCTCCTGGAGGCGTGGGTTCAAATCCCACTTCTGACAGTTTTTTAACGCCTCTCAAAGAGGAGTGACGCTGCTTTGTTGTGAAAATAAGATGATAAAATAACTACACACAGTGAAATAACCAGTAGTTATAAACACTCTCTCATTGAAACATTCTGCTCTTGGGCAAATATCTAAGAAAATTAAAAAGAAGCAATACTTCATAAAAATGAACGTGGGGAACATTGCATTACATAAAGTGATGACATTATTATGAGTTACTACATTATCTGTTAGTTATTACATTATCTTTTGCTGAAGACTATGCCTGCAGGGCCCTTCACTGGTAACCCCCCTCTTGTTTTTCTTTTTATAGTTGTCGTGGCCGAGTGGTTAAGGCGATGGACTAGAAATCCATTGGGATTTTCCCGCGCAGGTTCGAATCCTGCAGACAACGGCTTTGCATTATGGTGACCCCTCCCTAGGTTGAAGTTTGGTCATCTTGCTTATACCAATCACATCCTCTCAGATCTCTTCATGTAGACAGGGTTTAGTGGTCCATTTGGGATTGTGCCGCAGGATGTCTATCCCACCCTCATTATAATAATAAGAAAATATGCCATTTAGCAGACGCTTTTATCCAAAGCGACTTACAGTCATACGTGCATACATTTTTTTCTTGTGTATGGGTGGTCCCGGGGATCAAACCCACTACCCTGGCGTTACAAGCGCCGTGCTCTACCAGCTGAGCTACAGAGGACCATTATCCATCCGTCTAGCTCTATAGGCCAAGGTAGCATAGATTACAGGTGTGTCGTCAAGCCATAGGTCACAGGTGAGATCCCTCTATAAACCCTAAAAAATAACAACACCATTGTCATAAATAACTATTAAGCCATTTGCTAAGATTTCCACCATTTTGACATGTGGACCTGTTGTCACTCTTACCCTGACAGTTGTCGATACCTCCGGAAACTATTTGGGTCTTATCTGATGTCTTTTACAATTCATGTCAGAATGGCCATATTCTGAAGACACTCTAGCACACAATCAATTAGGATTTACTTTGCTTTTCCCATTGAAGGCCATATTGAGGTTAAATCCATGACTGGAGTTTTTAATTGATAAAAACCAATGACCATCTCATGTTGAACATGCAAGTCACTATGGTGCATTTATTGGTCTCTGTGGCGCTCTCGGGAGGCCATGCCTATGTCTACTTTTACCCGATAGCCTTTATCCCCATACCAAAAGTGCAACTGTAGTCAGGATGGCCGAGCGGTCTAAGGCGCTGCGTTAAGGTAGCACTCTCTCCTGGAGGTGTGGGTTCAAATCCCACTTCTGACAGTTTTTTAACGCCTCTCAAAGAGGAGTGACGCTGCTTTGTTGTGAAAATAAGATGATAAAATAACTACACACAGTGAAATAACCAGTAGTCATAAACACTCTCTCATTGAAACATTCTGCTCTTGGGCAAATATCTAAGAAAATTAAAAAGAAGCAATACTTCATAAAAATGAACGTGGGGAACATTGCATTACATAAAGTGATGACATTATTATGAGTTACTACATTATCTGTTAGTTATTACATTATCAGCTGAGTTTTGTGTTACCAGCTGAGTTTTGTGTTTGTATAGTTGTCGTGGCTGAGTGGTTAAGGCGATGGACTAGAAATCCATTGGGATTTTCCTGCGCAGGTTCGAATCCTTCCGACAACGGATTTGCGTTATGGTGACGCCTCCCTAGGTTGAAGTTTGGTCATCTTGCTTATACCAATCACATCCTCTCAGATCTCTTCATGTAGACAGGGTTTAGTGGTCCATTTGGGATTGTGCCGCAGGATGTCTATCCCACCCTCATTATAATAATAAGATAATATAACATTTAGCAGACGCTTTTATCCAAAGTGACTTACAGTCATGCGTGCATACATTTTTTTCTTGTGTATGGGTGGTCCCGGGGATCAAACCCACTACCCTGGCGTTACAAGCGCCGTGCTCTACCAGCTGAGCTACAGAGGACCATTATCCATCCTTCTAGCTCTATAGGCCAAGGTAGCATAGATTACAGGTGTGTCGTCAAGCCATAGGTCACAGGTGAGATCCCTCTATAAACCCAAAAAAATAACAACACCATTGTCATAAATAACTATTAAGCCATTTGCTAAGATTTCCACCATTTTGACATGTGGACCTGTTGTCACTCTTACCCTGACAGTTGTCGATACCTCCGGAAACTATTTGGGTCTTATCTGATGTCTTTTACAATTCATGTCAGAATGGCCATATTCTGAAGACACTCTAGCACACAATCAATTAGGATTTACTTTGCTTTTCCCATTGAAGGCCATATTGAGGTTAAATCCATGACTGGAGTTTTTAATTGATAAAAACCAATGACCATCTCATGTTGAACATGCAAGTCACTATGGTGCATTTATTGGTCTCTGTGGCGCTCTCGGGAGGCCATGCCTATGTCTACTTTTACCCGATAGCCTTTATCCCCATACCAAAAGTGCATCTGTAGTCAGGATGGCCGAGCGGTCTAAGGCGCTGCGTTAAGGTCGCAGTCTCTCCTGGAGGCGTGGGTTCAAATCCCACTTCTGACAGTTTTTTAACGCCTCTCAAAGAGGAGTGACGCTGCTTTGTTGTGAAAATAAGATGATAAAATAACTACACACAGTGAAATAACCAGTAGTTATAAACACTCTCTCATTGAAACATTCTGCTCTTGGGCAAATATCTAAGAAAATTAAAAAGAAGCAATACTTCATAAAAATGAACGTGGGGAACATTGCATTACATAAAGTGATGACATTATTATGAGTTACTACATTATCTGTTAGTTATTACATGATCTTTTGCTGAAGACTATGCCTGCAGGGCCCTTCACTTGTAACCCCCCTCTTGTTTTTCTTTTTATAGTTGTCGTGGCCGAGTGGTTAAGGCGATGGACTAGAAATCCATTGGGATTTTCCCGCGCAGGTTTGAATCCTGCCGACAACGGCATTGCATTATGGTGACCCCTCCCTAGGTTGAAGTTTGGTCATCTTGCTTATACCAATCACATCCTCTCAGATCTCTTCATGTAGACAGGGTTTAGTGGTCCATTTGGGATTGTGCCGCAGGATGTCTATCCCACCCTCATTATAATAATAAGAAAATATGCCATTTAGCAGACGCTTTTATCCAAAGCGACTTACAGTCATGCGTGCATACATTTTTTTCTTGTGTATGGGTGGTCCCGGGGATCAAACCCACTACCCTGGCGTTACAAGCGCCGTGCTCTACCAGCTGAGCTACAGAGGACCATTATCCATCCGTCTAGCTCTATAGGCCAAGGTAGCATAGATTACAGGTGTGTCGTCAAGCCATAGGTCACAGGTGAGATCCCTCTATAAACCCTAAAAAATAACAACACCATTGTCATAAATAACTATTAAGCCATTTGCTAAGATTTCCACCATTTTGACATGTGGACCTGTTGTCACTCTTACCCTGACAGTTGTCGATACCTCCGGAAACTATTTGGGTCTTATCTGATGTCTTTTACAATTCATGTCAGAATGGCCATATTCTGAAGACACTCTAGCACACAATCAATTAGGATTTACTTTGCTTTTCCCATTGAAGGCCATATTGAGGTTAAATCCATGACTGGAGTTTTTAATTGATAAAAACCAATGACCATCTCATGTTGAACATGCAAGTCACTATGGTGCATTTATTGGTCTCTGTGGCGCTCTCGGGAGGCCATGCCTATGTCTACTTTTACCCGATAGCCTTTATCCCCATACCAAAAGTGCATCTGTAGTCAGGATGGCCGAGCGGTCTAAGGCGTTGCGTTAAGGTCGCAGTCTCTCCTGGAGGCGTGGGTTCAAATCCCACTTCTGACAGTTTTTTAACGCCTCTCAAAGAGGAGTGACGCTGCTTTGTTGTGAAAATAAGATGATAAAATAACTACACACAGTGAAATAACCAGTAGTCATAAACACTCTCTCATTGAAACATTCTGCTCTTGGGCAAATATCTAAGAAAATTAAAAAAAGAAGCAATACTTCATAAAAATGAACGTGGGGAACATTGCATTACATAAAGTGATGACATTATTATGAGTTACTACATTATCTGTTAGTTATTACATGATCTTTTGCTGAAGACTATGCCTGCAGGGCCCTTCACTGGTAACCCACCTCTTGTTTTTCTTTTTATAGTTGTCGTGGCTGAGTGGTTAAGGCGATGGACTAGAAATCCATTGGGATTTTCCTGCGCAGGTTCGAATCCTGCCGACAACGGATTTGCGTTATGGTGACGCCTCCCTAGGTTGAAGTTTGGTCATCTTGCTTATACCAATCACATCCTCTCAGATCTCTTCATGTAGACAGGGTTTAGTGGTCCATTTGGGATTGTGCCGCAGGATGTCTATCCCACCCTCATTATAATAATAAGATAATATGCCATTTAGCAGACGCTTTTATCCAAAGTGACTTACAGTCATGCGTGCATACATTTTTTTCTTGTGTATGGGTGGTCCCGGGGATCAAACCCACTACCCTGGCGTTACAAGCGCCGTGCTCTACCAGCTGAGCTACAGAGGACCATTATCCATCCTTCTAGCTCTATAGGCCAAGGTAGCATAGATTACAGGTGTGTCGTCAAGCCATAGGTCACAGGTGAGATCCCTCTATAAACCCAAAAAAATAACAACACCATTGTCATAAATAACTATTAAGCCATTTGCTAAGATTTCCACCATTTTGACATGTGGACCTGTTGTCACTCTTACCCTGACAGTTGTCGATACCTCCGGAAACTATTTGGGTCTTATCTGATGTCTTTTACAATTCATGTCAGAATGGCCATATTCTGAAGACACTCTAGCACACAATCAATTAGGATTTACTTTGCTTTTCCCATTGAAGGCCATATTGAGGTTAAATCCATGACTGGAGTTTTTAATTGATAAAAACCAATGACCATCTCATGTTGAACATGCAAGTCACTATGGTGCATTTATTGGTCTCTGTGGCGCTCTCGGGAGGCCATGCCTATGTCTACTTTTACCCGATAGCCTTTATCCCCATACCAAAAGTGCATCTGTAGTCAGGATGGCCGAGCGGTCTAAGGCGCTGCGTTAAGGTCGCAGTCTCTCCTGGAGGCGTGGGTTCAAATCCCACTTCTGACAGTTTTTTAACGCCTCTCAAAGAGGAGTGACGCTGCTTTGTTGTGAAAATAAGATGATAAAATAACTACACACAGTGAAATAACCAGTAGTCATAAACACTCTCTCATTGAAACATTCTGCTCTTGGGCAAATATCTAAGAAAATTAAAAAGAAGCAATACTTCATAAAAATGAACGTGGGGAACATTGCATTACATAAAGTGATGACATTATTATGAGTTACTACATTATCTGTTAGTTATTACATTATCTTTTGCTGAAGACTATGCCTGCAGGGCCCTTCACTTGTAACCCCCCTCTTGTTTTTCTTTTTATAGTTGTCGTGGCCGAGTGGTTAAGGCGATGGACTAGAAATCCATTGGGATTTTCCCGCGCAGGTTCGAATCCTGCCGACAACGGCTTTGCATTATGGTGACCCCTCCCTAGGTTGAAGTTTGGTCATCTTGCTTATACCAATCACATCCTCTCAGATCTCTTCATGTAGACAGGGTTTAGTGGTCCATTTGGGATTGTGCCGCAGGATGTCTATCCCACCCTCATTATAATAATAAGAAAATATGCCATTTAGCAGACGCTTTTATCCAAAGCGACTTACAGTCATGCGTGCATACATTTTTTTCTTGTGTATGGGTGGTCCCGGGGATCAAACCCACTACCCTGGCGTTACAAGCGCCGTGCTCTACCAGCTGAGCTACAGAGGACCATTATCCATCCGTCTAGCTCTATAGGCCAAGGTAGCATAGATTACAGGTGTGTCGTCAAGCCATAGGTCACAGGTGAGATCCCTCTATAAACCCTAAAAAATAACAACACCATTGTCATAAATAACTATTAAGCCATTTGCTAAGATTTCCACCATTTTGACATGTGGACCTGTTGTCACTCTTACCCTGACAGTTGTCGATACCTCCGGAAACTATTTGGGTCTTATCTGATGTCTTTTACAATTCATGTCAGAATGGCCATATTCTGAAGACACTCTAGCACACAATCAATTAGGATTTACTTTGCTTTTCCCATTGAAGGCCATATTGAGGTTAAATCCATGACTGGAGTTTTTAATTGATAAAAACCAATGACCATCTCATGTTGAACATGCAAGTCACTATGGTGCATTTATTGGTCTCTGTGGCGCTCTCGGGAGGCCATGCCTATGTCTACTTTTACCCGATAGCCTTTATCCCCATACCAAAAGTGCATCTGTAGTCAGGATGGCCGAGCGGTCTAAGGCGCTGCGTTAAGGTCGCAGTCTCTCCTGGAGGCGTGGGTTCAAATCCCAGTTCTGACAGTTTTTTAACGCCTCTCAAAGAGGAGTGACGCTGCTTTGTTGTGAAAATAAGATGATAAAATAACTACACACAGTGAAATAACCAGTAGTCATAAACACTCTCTCATTGAAACATTCTGCTCTTGGGCAAATATCTAAGAAAATTAAAAAGAAGCAATACTTCATAAAAATGAACGTGGGGAACATTGCATTACATAAAGTGATGACATTATTATGAGTTACTACATTATCTGTTAGTTATTACATTATCTTTTGCTGAAGACTATGCCTGCAGGGCCCTTCACTGGTAACCCCCCTCTTGTTTTTCTTTTTATAGTTGTCGTGGCCGAGTGGTTAAGGCGATGGACTAGAAATCCATTGGGATTTTCCCGCGCAGGTTCGAATCCTGCCGACAACGGCTTTGCATTATGGTGACGCCTCCCTAGGTTGAAGTTTGGTCATCTTGCTTATACCAATCACATCCTCTCAGATCTCTTCATGTAGACAGGGTTTAGTGGTCCATTTGGGATTGTGCCGCAGGATGTCTATCCCACCCTCATTATTATAATAAGATAATATGCCATTTAGCAGACGCTTTTATCCAAAGCGACTTACAGTCATGCGTGCATACATTTTTTTCTTGTGTATGGGTGGTCCCGGGGATCAAACCCACTACCCTGGCGTTACAAGCGCCGTGCTCTACCAGCTGAGCTACAGAGGACCATTATCCATCCGTCTAGCTCTATAGGCCAAGGTAGCATAGATTACAGGTGTGTCGTCAAGCCATAGGTCACAGGTGAGATCCCTCTATAAACCCTAAAAAATAACAACACCATTGTCATAAATACCTATTAAGCCATTTCTTAAGATTTCCACCATTTTGACATGTGGACCTGTTGTCACTCTTACCCTGACAGTTGTCGATACCTCCGGAAACTATTTGGGTCTTATCTGATGTCTTTTACAATTCATGTCAGAATGGCCATATTCTGAAGACACTCTAGCACACAATCAATTAGGATTTACTTTGCTTTTCCCATTGAAGGCCATATTGAGGTTAAATCCATGACTGGAGTTTTTAATTGATAAAAACCAATGACCATCTCATGTTGAACATGCAAGTCACTATGGTGCATTTATTGGTCTCTGTGGCGCTCTCGGGAGGCCATGCCTATGTCTACTTTTACCCGATAGCCTTTATCCCCATACCAAAAGTGCATCTGTAGTCAGGATGGCCGAGCGGTCTAAGGCGTTGCGTTAAGGTCGCAGTCTCTCCTGGAGGCGTCGGTTCAAATCCCACTTCTGACAGTTTTTTAACGCCTCTCAAAGAGGAGTGACGCTGCTTTGTTGTGAAAATAAGATGATAAAATAACTACACACAGTGAAATAACCAGTAGTCATAAACACTCTCTCATTGAAACATTCTGCTCTTGGGCAAATACCTAAGAAAATTAAAAAGAAGCAATACTTCATAAAAATGAACGTGGGGAACATTGCATTACATAAAGTGATGACATTATTATGAGTTACTACATTATCTGTTAGTTATTACATTATCAGCTGAGTTTTGTGTTACCAGCTGAGTTTTGTGTTTGTATAGTTGTCGTGGCCGAGTGGTTAAGGCGATGGACTAGAAATCCATTGGGATTTTCCCGCGCAGGTTTGAATACTGCTGACAACGGATTTGCATTATGGTGACGCCTCCCTAGGTTGAAGTTTGGTCATCTTGCTTATACCAATCACATCCTCTCAGATCTCTTCATGTAGACAGGGTTTAGTGGTCCATTTGGGATTGTGCCGCAGGATGTCTATCCCACCCTCATTATAATAATAAGATAATATGCCATTTAGCAGACGCTTTTATCCAAAGCGACTTACAGTCATGCGTGCATACATTTTTTTCTTGTGTATGGGTGGTCCCGGGGATCAAACCCACTACCCTGGCGTTACAAGCGCCGTGCTCTACCAGCTGAGCTACAGAGGACCATTATCCATCCGTCTAGCTCTATAGGCCAAGGTAGCATAGATTACAGGTGTGTCGTCAAGCCATAGGTCACAGGTGAGATCCCTCTATAAACCCTAAAAAATAACAACACCATTGTCATAAATACCTATTAAGCCATTTCTTAAGATTTCCACCATTTTGACATGTGGACCTGTTGTCACTCTTACCCTGACAGTTGTCGATACCTCCGGAAACTATTTGGGTCTTATCTGATGTCTTTTACAATTCATGTCAGAATGGCCATATTCTGAAGACACTCTAGCACACAATCAATTAGGATTTACTTTGCTTTTCCCATTGAAGGCCATATTGAGGTTAAATCCATGACTGGAGTTTTTAATTGATAAAAACCAATGACCATCTCATGTTGAACATGCAAGTCACTATGGTGCATTTATTGGTCTCTGTGGCGCTCTCGGGAGGCCATGCCTATGTCTACTTTTACCCGATAGCCTTTATCCCCATACCAAAAGTGCATCTGTAGTCAGGATGGCCGAGCGGTCTAAGGCGTTGCGTTAAGGTCGCAGTCTCTCCTGGAGGCGTCGGTTCAAATCCCACTTCTGACAGTTTTTTAACGCCTCTCAAAGAGGAGTGACGCTGCTTTGTTGTGAAAATAAGATGATAAAATAACTACACACAGTGAAATAACCAGTAGTCATAAACACTCTCTCATTGAAACATTCTGCTCTTGGGCAAATACCTAAGAAAATTAAAAAGAAGCAATACTTCATAAAAATGAACGTGGGGAACATTGCATTACATAAAGTGATGACATTATTATGAGTTACTACATTATCTGTTAGTTATTACATTATCTTTTGCTGAAGACTATGCCTGCAGGGCCCTTCACTTGTAACCCCCCTCTTGTTTTTCTTTTTATAGTTGTCGTGGCCGAGTGGTTAAGGCGATGGACTAGAAATCCATTGGGATTTTCCCGTGCAGGTTCGAATCCTGCCGACAACGGCTTTGCATTATGGTGACCCCTCCCTAGGTTGAAGTTTGGTCATCTTGCTTATACCAATCACATCCTCTCAGATCTCTTCATGTAGACAGGGTTTAGTGGTCCATTTGGGATTGTGCCGCAGGATGTCTATCCCACCCTCATTATAATAATAAGAAAATATGCCATTTAGCAGACGCTTTTATCCAAAGCGACTTACAGTCATGCGTGCATACATTTTTTTCTTGTGTATGGGTGGTCCCGGGGATCAAACCCACTACCCTGGCGTTACAAGCGCCGTGCTCTACCAGCTGAGCTACAGAGGACCATTATCCATCCGTCTAGCTCTATAGGCCAAGGTAGCATAGATTACAGGTGTGTCGTCAAGCCATAGGTCACAGGTGAGATCCCTCTATAAACCCTAAAAAATAACAACACCATTGTCATAAATAACTATTAAGCCATTTGCTAAGATTTCCACCATTTTGACATGTGGACCTGTTGTCACTCTTACCCTGACAGTTGTCGATACCTCCGGAAACTATTTGGGTCTTATCTGATGTCTTTTACAATTCATGTCAGAATGGCCATATTCTGAAGACACTCTAGCACACAATCAATTAGGATTTACTTTGCTTTTCCCATTGAAGGCCATATTGAGGTTAAATCCATGACTGGAGTTTTTAATTGATAAAAACCAATGACCATCTCATGTTGAACATGCAAGTCACTATGGTGCATTTATTGGTCTCTGTGGCGCTCTCGGGAGGCCATGCCTATGTCTACTTTTACCCGATAGCCTTTATCCCCATACCAAAAGTGCATCTGTAGTCAGGATGGCCGAGCGGTCTAAGGCGCTGCGTTAAGGTCGCAGTCTCTCCTGGAGGCGTGGGTTCAAATCCCAGTTCTGACAGTTTTTTAACGCCTCTCAAAGAGGAGTGACGCTGCTTTGTTGTGAAAATAAGATGATAAAATAACTACACACAGTGAAATAACCAGTAGTCATAAACACTCTCTCATTGAAACATTCTGCTCTTGGGCAAATATCTAAGAAAATTAAAAAGAAGCAATACTTCATAAAAATGAACGTGGGGAACATTGCATTACATAAAGTGATGACATTATTATGAGTTACTACATTATCTGTTAGTTATTACATTATCTTTTGCTGAAGACTATGCCTGCAGGGCCCTTCACTGGTAACCCCCCTCTTGTTTTTCTTTTTATAGTTGTCGTGGCCGAGTGGTTAAGGCGATGGACTAGAAATCCATTGGGATTTTCCCGCGCAGGTTCGAATCCTGCCGACAACGGCTTTGCATTATGGTGACGCCTCCCTAGGTTGAAGTTTGGTCATCTTGCTTATACCAATCACATCCTCTCAGATCTCTTCATGTAGACAGGGTTTAGTGGTCCATTTGGGATTGTGCCGCAGGATGTCTATCCCACCCTCATTATTATAATAAGATAATATGCCATTTAGCAGACGCTTTTATCCAAAGCGACTTACAGTCATGCGTGCATACATTTTTTTCTTGTGTATGGGTGGTCCCGGGGATCAAACCCACTACCCTGGCGTTACAAGCGCCGTGCTCTACCAGCTGAGCTACAGAGGACCATTATCCATCCGTCTAGCTCTATAGGCCAAGGTAGCATAGATTACAGGTGTGTCGTCAAGCCATAGGTCACAGGTGAGATCCCTCTATAAACCCTAAAAAATAACAACACCATTGTCATAAATACCTATTAAGCCATTTCTTAAGATTTCCACCATTTTGACATGTGGACCTGTTGTCACTCTTACCCTGACAGTTGTCGATACCTCCGGAAACTATTTGGGTCTTATCTGATGTCTTTTACAATTCATGTCAGAATGGCCATATTCTGAAGACACTCTAGCACACAATCAATTAGGATTTACTTTGCTTTTCCCATTGAAGGCCATATTGAGGTTAAATCCATGACTGGAGTTTTTAATTGATAAAAACCAATGACCATCTCATGTTGAACATGCAAGTCACTATGGTGCATTTATTGGTCTCTGTGGCGCTCTCGGGAGGCCATGCCTATGTCTACTTTTACCCGATAGCCTTTATCCCCATACCAAAAGTGCATCTGTAGTCAGGATGGCCGAGCGGTCTAAGGCGTTGCGTTAAGGTCGCAGTCTCTCCTGGAGGCGTCGGTTCAAATCCCACTTCTGACAGTTTTTTAACGCCTCTCAAAGAGGAGTGACGCTGCTTTGTTGTGAAAATAAGATGATAAAATAACTACACACAGTGAAATAACCAGTAGTCATAAACACTCTCTCATTGAAACATTCTGCTCTTGGGCAAATACCTAAGAAAATTAAAAAGAAGCAATACTTCATAAAAATGAACGTGGGGAACATTGCATTACATAAAGTGATGACATTATTATGAGTTACTACATTATCTGTTAGTTATTACATTATCAGCTGAGTTTTGTGTTACCAGCTGAGTTTTGTGTTTGTATAGTTGTCGTGGCCGAGTGGTTAAGGCGATGGACTAGAAATCCATTGGGATTTTCCCGCGCAGGTTCGAATACTGCTGACAACGGATTTGCATTATGGTGACGCCTCCCTAGGTTGAAGTTTGGTCATCTTGCTTATACCAATCACATCCTCTCAGATCTCTTCATGTAGACAGGGTTTAGTGGTCCATTTGGGATTGTGCCGCAGGATGTCTATCCCACCCTCATTATAATAATAAGATAATATGCCATTTAGCAGACGCTTTTATCCAAAGCGACTTACAGTCATGCGTGCATACATTTTTTTCTTGTGTATGGGTGGTCCCGGGGATCAAACCCACTACCCTGGCGTTACAAGCGCCGTGCTCTACCAGCTGAGCTACAGAGGACCATTATCCATCCGTCTAGCTCTATAGGCCAAGGTAGCATAGATTACAGGTGTGTCGTCAAGCCATAGGTCACAGGTGAGATCCCTCTATAAACCCTAAAAAATAACAACACCATTGTCATAAATACCTATTAAGCCATTTCTTAAGATTTCCACCATTTTGACATGTGGACCTGTTGTCACTCTTACCCTGACAGTTGTCGATACCTCCGGAAACTATTTGGGTCTTATCTGATGTCTTTTACAATTCATGTCAGAATGGCCATATTCTGAAGACACTCTAGCACACAATCAATTAGGATTTACTTTGCTTTTCCCATTGAAGGCCATATTGAGGTTAAATCCATGACTGGAGTTTTTAATTGATAAAAACCAATGACCATCTCATGTTGAACATGCAAGTCACTATGGTGCATTTATTGGTCTCTGTGGCGCTCTCGGGAGGCCATGCCTATGTCTACTTTTACCCGATAGCCTTTATCCCCATACCAAAAGTGCATCTGTAGTCAGGATGGCCGAGCGGTCTAAGGCGTTGCGTTAAGGTCGCAGTCTCTCCTGGAGGCGTCGGTTCAAATCCCACTTCTGACAGTTTTTTAACGCCTCTCAAAGAGGAGTGACGCTGCTTTGTTGTGAAAATAAGATGATAAAATAACTACACACAGTGAAATAACCAGTAGTCATAAACACTCTCTCATTGAAACATTCTGCTCTTGGGCAAATACCTAAGAAAATTAAAAAGAAGCAATACTTCATAAAAATGAACGTGGGGAACATTGCATTACATAAAGTGATGACATTATTATGAGTTACTACATTATCTGTTAGTTATTACATTATCTTTTGCTGAAGACTATGCCTGCAGGGCCCTTCACTTGTAACCCCCCTCTTGTTTTTCTTTTTATAGTTGTCGTGGCCGAGTGGTTAAGGCGATGGACTAGAAATCCATTGGGATTTTCCCGTGCAGGTTCGAATCCTGCCGACAACGGCTTTGCATTATGGTGACCCCTCCCTAGGTTGAAGTTTGGTCATCTTGCTTATACCAATCACATCCTCTCAGATCTCTTCATGTAGACAGGGTTTAGTGGTCCATTTGGGATTGTGCCGCAGGATGTCTATCCCACCCTCATTATAATAATAAGAAAATATGCCATTTAGCAGACGCTTTTATCCAAAGCGACTTACAGTCATGCGTGCATACATTTTTTTCTTGTGTATGGGTGGTCCCGGGGATCAAACCCACTACCCTGGCGTTACAAGCGCCGTGCTCTACCAGCTGAGCTACAGAGGACCATTATCCATCCGTCTAGCTCTATAGGCCAAGGTAGCATAGATTACAGGTGTGTCGTCAAGCCATAGGTCACAGGTGAGATCCCTCTATAAACCCTAAAAAATAACAACACCATTGTCATAAATAACTATTAAGCCATTTGCTAAGATTTCCACCATTTTGACATGTGGACCTGTTGTCACTCTTACCCTGACAGTTGTCGATACCTCCGGAAACTATTTGGGTCTTATCTGATGTCTTTTACAATTCATGTCAGAATGGCCATATTCTGAAGACACTCTAGCACACAATCAATTAGGATTTACTTTGCTTTTCCCATTGAAGGCCATATTGAGGTTAAATCCATGACTGGAGTTTTTAATTGATAAAAACCAATGACCATCTCATGTTGAACATGCAAGTCACTATGGTGCATTTATTGGTCTCTGTGGCGCTCTCGGGAGGCCATGCCTATGTCTACTTTTACCCGATAGCCTTTATCCCCATACCAAAAGTGCATCTGTAGTCAGGATGGCCGAGCGGTCTAAGGCGCTGCGTTAAGGTCGCAGTCTCTCCTGGAGGCGTGGGTTCAAATCCCAGTTCTGACAGTTTTTTAACGCCTCTCAAAGAGGAGTGACGCTGCTTTGTTGTGAAAATAAGATGATAAAATAACTACACACAGTGAAATAACCAGTAGTCATAAACACTCTCTCATTGAAACATTCTGCTCTTGGGCAAATATCTAAGAAAATTAAAAAGAAGCAATACTTCATAAAAATGAACGTGGGGAACATTGCATTACATAAAGTGATGACATTATTATGAGTTACTACATTATCTGTTAGTTATTACATTATCTTTTGCTGAAGACTATGCCTGCAGGGCCCTTCACTGGTAACCCCCCTCTTGTTTTTCTTTTTATAGTTGTCGTGGCCGAGTGGTTAAGGCGATGGACTAGAAATCCATTGGGATTTTCCCGCGCAGGTTCGAATCCTGCCGACAACGGCTTTGCATTATGGTGACGCCTCCCTAGGTTGAAGTTTGGTCATCTTGCTTATACCAATCACATCCTCTCAGATCTCTTCATGTAGACAGGGTTTAGTGGTCCATTTGGGATTGTGCCGCAGGATGTCTATCCCACCCTCATTATTATAATAAGATAATATGCCATTTAGCAGACGCTTTTATCCAAAGCGACTTACAGTCATGCGTGCATACATTTTTTTCTTGTGTATGGGTGGTCCCGGGGATCAAACCCACTACCCTGGCGTTACAAGCGCCGTGCTCTACCAGCTGAGCTACAGAGGACCATTATCCATCCGTCTAGCTCTATAGGCCAAGGTAGCATAGATTACAGGTGTGTCGTCAAGCCATAGGTCACAGGTGAGATCCCTCTATAAACCCTAAAAAATAACAACACCATTGTCATAAATACCTATTAAGCCATTTCTTAAGATTTCCACCATTTTGACATGTGGACCTGTTGTCACTCTTACCCTGACAGTTGTCGATACCTCCGGAAACTATTTGGGTCTTATCTGATGTCTTTTACAATTCATGTCAGAATGGCCATATTCTGAAGACACTCTAGCACACAATCAATTAGGATTTACTTTGCTTTTCCCATTGAAGGCCATATTGAGGTTAAATCCATGACTGGAGTTTTTAATTGATAAAAACCAATGACCATCTCATGTTGAACATGCAAGTCACTATGGTGCATTTATTGGTCTCTGTGGCGCTCTCGGGAGGCCATGCCTATGTCTACTTTTACCCGATAGCCTTTATCCCCATACCAAAAGTGCATCTGTAGTCAGGATGGCCGAGCGGTCTAAGGCGTTGCGTTAAGGTCGCAGTCTCTCCTGGAGGCGTCGGTTCAAATCCCACTTCTGACAGTTTTTTAACGCCTCTCAAAGAGGAGTGACGCTGCTTTGTTGTGAAAATAAGATGATAAAATAACTACACACAGTGAAATAACCAGTAGTCATAAACACTCTCTCATTGAAACATTCTGCTCTTGGGCAAATACCTAAGAAAATTAAAAAGAAGCAATACTTCATAAAAATGAACGTGGGGAACATTGCATTACATAAAGTGATGACATTATTATGAGTTACTACATTATCTGTTAGTTATTACATTATCAGCTGAGTTTTGTGTTACCAGCTGAGTTTTGTGTTTGTATAGTTGTCGTGGCCGAGTGGTTAAGGCGATGGACTAGAAATCCATTGGGATTTTCCCGCGCAGGTTCGAATACTGCTGACAACGGATTTGCATTATGGTGACGCCTCCCTAGGTTGAAGTTTGGTCATCTTGCTTATACCAATCACATCCTCTCAGATCTCTTCATGTAGACAGGGTTTAGTGGTCCATTTGGGATTGTGCCGCAGGATGTCTATCCCACCCTCATTATAATAATAAGATAATATGCCATTTAGCAGACGCTTTTATCCAAAGCGACTTACAGTCATGCGTGCATACATTTTTTTCTTGTGTATGGGTGGTCCCGGGGATCAAACCCACTACCCTGGCGTTACAAGCGCCGTGCTCTACCAGCTGAGCTACAGAGGACCATTATCCATCCGTCTAGCTCTATAGGCCAAGGTAGCATAGATTACAGGTGTGTCGTCAAGCCATAGGTCACAGGTGAGATCCCTCTATAAACCCTAAAAAATAACAACACCATTGTCATAAATAACTATTAAGCCATTTGCTAAGATTTCCACCATTTTGACATGTGGACCTGTTGTCACTCTTACCCTGACAGTTGTCGATACCTCCGGAAACTATTTGGGTCTTATCTGATGTCTTTTACAATTCATGTCAGAATGGCCATATTCTGAAGACACTCTAGCACACAATCAATTAGGATTTACTTTGCTTTTCCCATTGAAGGCCATATTGAGGTTAAATCCATGACTGGAGTTTTTAATTGATAAAAACCAATGGCCATCTCATGTTGAACATGCAAGTCACTATGGTGCATTTATTGGTCTCTGTGGCGCTCTCGGGAGGCCATGCCTATGTCTACTTTTACCCGATAGCCTTTATCCCCATACCAAAAGTGCATCTGTAGTCAGGATGGCCGAGCGGTCTAAGGCGCTGCGTTAAGGTCGCAGTCTCTCCTGGAGGCGTGGGTTCAAATCCCACTTCTGACAGTTTTTTAACGCCTCTCAAAGAGGAGTGACGCTGCTTTGTTGTGAAAATAAGATGATAAAATAACTACACACAGTGAAATAACCAGTAGTTATAAACACTCTCTCATTGAAACATTCTGCTCTTGGGCAAATATCTAAGAAAATTAAAAAGAAGCAATACTTCATAAAAATGAACGTGGGGAACATTGCATTACATAAAGTGATGACATTATTATGAGTTACTACATTATCTGTTAGTTATTACATTATCTTTTGCTGAAGACTATGCCTGCAGGGCCCTTCACTGGTAACCCCCCTCTTGTTTTTCTTTTTATAGTTGTCGTGGCCGAGTGGTTAAGGCGATGGACTAGAAATCCATTGGGATTTTCCCGCGCAGGTTCGAATCCTGCCGACAACGGCTTTGCATTATGGTGACGCCTCCCTAGGTTGAAGTTTGGTCATCTTGCTTACACCAATCACATCCTCTCAGATCTCTTCATGTAGACAGGGTTTAGTGGTCCATTTGGGATTGTGCCGCAGGATGTCTATCCCACCCTCATTATAATAATAAGATAATATGCCATTTAGCAGACGCTTTTATCCAAAGCGACTTACAGTCATGCGTGCATACATTTTTTTCTTGTGTATGGGTGGTCCCGGGGATCAAACCCACTACCCTGGCGTTACAAGCGCCGTGCTCTACCAGCTGAGCTACAGAGGACCATTATCCATCCGTCTAGCTCTATAGGCCAAGGTAGCATAGATTACAGGTGTGTCGTCAAGCCATAGGTCACAGGTGAGATCCCTCTATAAACCCTAAAAAATAACAACACCATTGTCATAAATACCTATTAAGCCATTTGCTAAGATTTCCACCATTTTGACATGTGGACCTGTTGTCACTCTTACCCTGACAGTTGTCGATACCTCCGGAAACTATTTGGGTCTTATCTGATGTCTTTTACAATTCATGTCAGAATGGCCATATTCTGAAGACACTCTAGCACACAATCAATTAGGATTTACTTTGCTTTTCCCATTGAAGGCCATATTGAGGTTAAATCCATGACTGGAGTTTTTAATTGATAAAAACCAATGACCATCTCATGTTGAACATGCAAGTCACTATGGTGCATTTATTGGTCTCTGTGGCGCTCTCGGGAGGCCATGCCTATGTCTACTTTTACCCGATAGCCTTTATCCCCATACCAAAACTGCATCTGTTGTCAGGATGGCCGAGCGGTCTAAGGCGTTGCGTTAAGGTCGCAGTCTCTCCTGGAGGCGTTGGTTCAAATCCCACTTCTGACAGTTTTTTAACGCCTCTCAAAGAGGAGTGACGCTGCTTTGTTGTGAAAATAAGATGATAAAATAACTACACACAGTGAAATAACCAGTAGTCATAAACACTCTCTCATTGAAACATTCTGCTCTTGGGCAAATATCTAAGAAAATTAAAAAGAAGCAATACTTCATAAAAATGAACGTGGGGAACATTGCATTACATAAAGTGATGACATTATTATGAGTTACTACATTATCTGTTAGTTATTACATTATCAGCTGAGTTTTGTGTTACCAGCTGAGTTTTGTGTTTGTATAGTTGTCGTGGCCGAGTGGTTAAGGCGATGGACTAGAACTCCATTGGGATTTTCCCGCGCAGGTTCGAATCCTGCCGACAACGGCTTTGCATTATGGTGACGCCTCCCTAGGTTGAAGTTTGGTCATCTTGCTTATACCAATCACATCCTCTCAGATCTCTTCATGTAGACAGGGTTTAGTGGTCCATTTGGGATTGTGCCGCAGGATGTCTATCCCACCCTCATTATAATAATAAGATAATATGCCATTTAGCAGACGCTTTTATCCAAAGCGACTTACAGTCATGCGTGCATACATTTTTTTCTTGTGTATGGGTGGTCCCGGGGATCAAACCCACTACCCTGGCGTTACAAGCGCCGTGCTCTACCAGCTGAGCTACAGAGGACCATTATCCATCCGTCTAGCTCTATAGGCCAAGGTAGCATAGATTACAGGTGTGTCGTCAAGCCATAGGTCACAGGTGAGATCCCTCTATAAACCCTAAAAAATAACAACACCATTGTCATAAATACCTATTAAGCCATTTGCTAAGATTTCCACCATTTTGACATGTGGACCTGTTGTCACTCTTACCCTGACAGTTGTCGATACCTCCGGAAACTATTTGGGTCTTATCTGATGTCTTTTACAATTCTTGTCAGAATGGCCATATTCTGAAGACACTCTAGCACACAATCAATTAGGATTTACTTTGCTTTTCCCATTGAAGGCCATATTGAGGTTAAATCCATGACTGGAGTTTTTAATTGATAAAAACCAATGACCATCTCATGTTGAACATGCAAGTCACTATGGTGCATTTATTGGTCTCTGTGGCGCTCTCGGGAGGCCATGCCTATGTCTACTTTTACCCGATAGCCTTTATCCCCATACCAAAAGTGCATCTGTAGTCAGGATGGCCGAGCGGTCTGAGGCGTTGCGTTAAGGTTGCAGTCTCTCCTGGAGGCGTCGGTTCAAATCCCACTTCTGACAGGTTTTTAACGCCTCTCAAAGAGGAGTGACGCTGCTTTGTTGTGAAAATAAGATGATAAAATAACTACACACAGTGAAATAACCAGTAGTCATAAACACTCTCTCATTGAAACATTCTGCTCTTGGGCAAATATCTAAGAAAATTAAAAAGAAGCAATACTTCATAAAAATGAACGTGGGGAACATTGCATTACATAAAGTGATGACATTATTATGAGTTACTACATTATCTGTTAGTTATTACATTATCAGCTGAGTTTTGTGTTACCAGCTGAGTTTTGTGTTTGTATAGTTGTCGTGGCCGAGTGGTTAAGGCGATGGACTAGAAATCCATTGGGATTTTCCCGCGCAGGTTCGAATACTGCTGACAACGGATTTGCATTATGGTGTCGCCTCCCTAGGTTGAAGTTTGGTCATCTTGCTTATACCAATCACATCCTCTCAGATCTCTTCATGTAGACAGGGTTTAGTGGTCCATTTGGGATTGTGCCGCAGGATGTCTATCCCACCCTCATTATAATAATAAGATAATATGCCATTTAGCAGACGCTTTTATCCAAAGCGACTTACAGTCATGCGTGCATACATTTTTTTCTTGTGTATGGGTGGTCCCGGGGATCAAACCCACTACCCTGGCGTTACAAGCGCCGTGCTCTACCAGCTGAGCTACAGAGGACCATTATCCATCCGTCTAGCTCTATAGGCCAAGGTAGCATAGATTACAGGTGTGTCGTCAAGCCATAGGTCACAGGTGAGATCCCTCTATAAACCCTAAAAAATAACAACACCATTGTCATAAATACCTATTAAGCCATTTGCTAAGATTTCCACCATTTTGACATGTGGACCTGTTGTCACTCTTACCCTGACAGTTGTCGATACCTCCGGAAACTATTTGGGTCTTATCTGATGTCTTTTACAATTCATGTCAGAATGGCCATATTCTGAAGACACTCTAGCACACAATCAGGGCGGCAGGTAGCTTAGTGGGTAAGAGCGTTGTGCCAGTAACCGAAAGGTCGCTGGTTCTAATCCCCGAGCCGACTAGGTGAAAAATCTGTCGATGTGCCCTTAAGCAAGGCACTTAACCCTAATTGCTCCTGTAAGTCGCTCTGGATAAGAGCGTCTGCTAAATGACTAAAATGTAAAAATGTAAACAATCAATTAGGATTTACTTTGCTTTTCCCATTGAAGGCCATATTGAGGTTAAATCCATGACTGGAGTTTTTAATTGATAAAAACCAATGACCATCTCATGTTGAACATGCAAGTCACTATGGTGCATTTATTGGTCTCTGTGGCGCTCTCGGGAGGCCATGCCTATGTCTACTTTTACCCGATAGCCTTTATCCCCATACCAAAAGTGCATCTGTAGTCAGGATGGCTGAGCGGTCTAAGGCGTTGCGTTAAGGTCGCAGTCTCTCCTGGAGGCGTCGGTTCAAATCCCACTTCTGACAGTTTTTTAACGCCTCTCAAAGAGGAGTGACGCTGCTTTGTTGTGAAAATAAGATGATAAAATAACTACACACAGTGAAATAACCAGTAGTCATAAACACTCTCTCATTGAAACATTCTGCTCTTGGGCAAATATCTAAGAAAATTAAAAAGAAGCAATACTTCATAAAAATGAACGTGGGGAACATTGCATTACATAAAGTGATGACATTATTATGAGTTACTACATTATCTGTTAGTTATTACATGATCTTTTGCTGAAGACTATGCCTGCAGGGCCCTTCACTTGTAACCCCCCTCTTGTGTTTCTATTTATAGTTGTCGTGGCCGAGTGGTTAAGGCGATGGACTAGAAATCCATTGGGATTTTCCCGCGCAGGTTTGAATCCTGCCGACAACGGCTTTGCATTATGGTGACCCCTCCCTAGGTTGAAGTTTGGTCATCTTGCTTATACCAATCACATCCTCTCAGATCTCTTCATGTAGACAGGGTTTAGTGGTCCATTTGGGATTGTGCCGCAGGATGTCTATCCCACCCTCATTATAATAATAAGAAAATATGCCATTTAGCAGACGCTTTTATCCAAAGCGACTTACAGTCATGCGTGCATACATTTTTTTCTTGTGTATGGGTGGTCCCGAGGATCAAACCCACTACCCTGGCGTTACAAGCGCCGTGCTCTACCAGCTGAGCTACAGAGGACCATTATCCATCCGTCTAGCTCTATAGGCCAAGGTAGCATAGATTACAGGTGTGTCGTCAAGCCATAGGTCACAGGTGAGATCCCTCTATAAACCCTAAAAAAGAACAACACCATTGTCATAAATAACTATTAAGCCATTTGCTAAGATTTCCACCATTTTGACATGTGGACCTGTTGTCACTCTTACCCTGACGGTTGTCGATACCTCCGGAAACTATTTGGGTCTTATCTGATGTCTTTTACAATTCATGTCAGAATGGCCATATTCTGAAGACACTCTAGCACACAATCAATTAGGATTTACTTTGCTTTTCCCATTGAAGGCCATATTGAGGTTAAATCCATGACTGGAGTTTTTAATTGATAAAAACCAATGACCATCTCATGTTGAACATGCAAGTCACTATGGTGCATTTATTGGTCTCTGTGGCGCTCTCGGGAGGCCATGCCTATGTCTACTTTTACCCGATAGCCTTTATCCCCATACCAAAAGTGCATCTGTAGTCAGGATGGCCGAGCGGTCTAAGGCGCTGCGTTAAGGTCGCAGTCTCTCCTGGAGGCGTGGGTTCAAATCCCACTTCTGACAGTTTTTTAACGCCTCTCAAAGAGGAGTGACGCTGCTTTGTTGTGAAAATAAGATGATAAAATAACTACACACAGTGAAATAACCAGTAGTCATAAACACTCTCTCATTGAAACATTCTGCTCTTGGGCAAATATCTAAGAAAATTAAAAAGAAGCAATACTTCATAAAAATGAACGTGGGGAACATTGCATTACATAAAGTGATGACATTATTATGAGTTACTACATTATCTGTTAGTTATTACATTATCTTTTGCTGAAGACTATGCCTGCAGGGCCCTTCACTTGTAACCCCCCTCTTGTTTTTCTTTTTATAGTTGTCGTGGCTGAGTGGTTAAGGCGATGGACTAGAAATCCATTGGGATTTTCCTGCGCAGGTTCGAATCCTGCCGACATCGGCTTTGCATTATGGTGACCCCTCCCTAGGTTGAAGTTTGGTCATCTTGCTTATACCAATCACATCCTCTCAGATCTCTTCATGTAGACAGGGTTTAGTGGTCCATTTGGGATTGTGCCGCAGGATGTCTATCCCACCCTCATTATAATAATAAGAAAATATGCCATTTAGCAGACGCTTTTATCCAAAGCGACTTACAGTCATGCGTGCATACATTTTTTTCTTGTGTATGGGTGGTCCCGAGGATCAAACCCACTACCCTGGCGTTACAAGCGCCGTGCTCTACCAGCTGAGCTACAGAGGACCATTATCCATCCGTCTAGCTCTATAGGCCAAGGTAGCATAGATTACAGGTGTGTCGTCAAGCCATAGGTCACAGGTGAGATCCCTCTATAAACCCTAAAAAAGAACAACACCATTGTCATAAATAACTATTAAGCCATTTGCTAAGATTTCCACCATTTTGACATGTGGACCTGTTGTCACTCTTACCCTGACGGTTGTCGATACCTCCGGAAACTATTTGGGTCTTATCTGATGTCTTTTACAATTCATGTCAGAATGGCCATATTCTGAAGACACTCTAGCACACAATCAATTAGGATTTACTTTGCTTTTCCCATTGAAGGCCATATTGAGGTTAAATCCATGACTGGAGTTTTTAATTGATAAAAACCAATGACCATCTCATGTTGAACATGCAAGTCACTATGGTGCATTTATTGTTCTCTGTGGCGCTCTCGGGAGGCCATGCCTATGTCTACTTTTACCCGATAGCCTTTATCCCCATACCAAAAGTGCATCTGTAGTCAGGATGGCCGAGCGGTCTAAGGCGCTGCGTTAAGGTCGCAGTCTCTCCTGGAGGCGTGGGTTCAAATCCCACTTCTGCCAGTTTTTTAACGCCTCTCAAAGAGGAGTGACGCTGCTTTGTTGTGAAAATAAGATGATAAAATAACTACACACAGTGAAATAACCAGTAGTCATAAACACTCTCTCATTGAAACATTCTGCTCTTGGGCAAATATCTAAGAAAATTAAAAAGAAGCAATACTTCATAAAAATGAACGTGGGGAACATTGCATTACATAAAGTGATGACATTATTATGAGTTACTACATTATCTGTTAGTTATTACATGATCTTTTGCTGAAGACTATGCCTGCAGGGCCCTTCACTTGTAAACCCCCTCTTGTTCTTCTTTTTATAGTTGTCGTGGCCGAGTGGTTAAGGCGATGGACTAGAAATCCATTGGGATTTTCCTGCGCAGGTTCGAATCCTGCAGACATCGGCTTTGCATTATGGTGACCCCTCCCTAGGTTGAAGTTTGGTCATCTTGCTTATACCAATCACATCCTCTCAGATCTCTTCATGTAGACAGGGTTTAGTGGTCCATTTGGGATTGTGCCGCAGGATGTCTATCCCACCCTCATTATAATAATAAGAAAATATGCCATTTAGCAGACGCTTTTATCCAAAGCGACTTACAGTCATGCGTGCATACATTTTTTTCTTGTGTATGGGTGGTCCCGGGGATCAAACCCACTACCCTGGCGTTACAAGCGCCGTGCTCTACCAGCTGAGCTACAGAGGACCATTATCCATCCGTCTAGCTCTATAGGCCAAGGTAGCATAGATTACAGGTGTGTCGTCAAGCCATAGGTCACAGGTGAGATCCCTCTATAAACCCTAAAAAAGAACAACACCATTGTCATAAATAACTATTAAGCCATTTGCTAAGATTTCCACCATTTTGACATGTGGACCTGTTGTCACTCTTACCCTGACAGTTGTCGATACCTCCGGAAACTATTTGGGTCTTATCTGATGTCTTTTACAATTCATGTCAGAATGGCCATATTCTGAAGACACTCTAGCACACAATCAATTAGGATTTACTTTGCTTTTCCCATTGAAGGCCATATTGAGGTTAAATCCATGACTGGAGTTTTTAATTGATAAAAACCAATGACCATCTCATGTTGAACATGCAAGTCACTATGGTGCATTTATTGGTCTCTGTGGCGCTCTCGGGAGGCCATGCCTATGTCTACTTTTACCCGATAGCCTTTATCCCCATACCAAAAGTGCATCTGTAGTCAGGATGGCCGAGCGGTCTAAGGCGCTGCGTTAAGGTCGCAGTCTCTCCTGGAGGCGTGGGTTCAAATCCCACTTCTGACAGTTTTTTAACGCCTCTCAAAGAGGAGTGACGCTGCTTTGTTGTGAAAATAAGATGATAAAATAACTACACACAGTGAAATAACCAGTAGTCATAAACACTCTCTCATTGAAACATTCTGCTCTTGGGCAAATATCTAAGAAAATTAAAAAGAAGCAATACTTCATAAAAATGAACGTGGGGAACATTGCATTACATAAAGTGATGACATTATTATGAGTTACTACATTATCTGTTAGTTATTACATGATCTTTTGCTGAAGACTATGCCTGCAGGGCCCTTCACTTGTAAACCCCCTCTTGTTCTTCTTTTCATAGTTGTCGTGGCCGAGTGGTTAAGGCGATGGACTAGAAATCCATTGGGATTTTCCTGCGCAGGTTCGAATCCTGCAGACATCGGCTTTGCATTATGGTGACCCCTCCCTAGGTTGAAGTTTGGTCATCTTGCTTATACCAATCACATCCTCTCAGATCTCTTCATGTAGACAGGGTTTAGTGGTCCATTTGGGATTGTGCCGCAGGATGTCTATCCCACCCTCATTATAATAATAAGAAAATATGCCATTTAGCAGACGCTTTTATCCAAAGCGACTTACAGTCATGCGTGCATACATTTTTTTCTTGTGTATGGGTGGTCCCGGGGATCAAACCCACTACCCTGGCGTTACAAGCGCCGTGCTCTACCAGCTGAGCTACAGAGGACCATTATCCATCCGTCTAGCTCTATAGGCCAAGGTAGCATAGATTACAGGTGTGTCGTCAAGCCATAGGTCACAGGTGAGATCCCTCTATAAACCCTAAAAAAGAACAACACCATTGTCATAAATAACTATTAAGCCATTTGCTAAGATTTCCACCATTTTGACATGTGGACCTGTTGTCACTCTTACCCTGACGGTTGTCGATACCTCCGGAAACTATTTGGGTCTTATCTGATGTCTTTTACAATTCATGTCAGAATGGCCATATTCTGAAGACACTCTAGCACACAATCAATTAGGATTTACTTTGCTTTTCCCATTGAAGGCCATATTGAGGTTAAATCCATGACTGGAGTTTTTAATTGATAAAAACCAATGACCATCTCATGTTGAACATGCAAGTCACTATGGTGCATTTATTGGTCTCTGTGGCGCTCTCGGGAGGCCATGCCTATGTCTACTTTTACCCGATAGCCTTTATCCCCATACCAAAAGTGCATCTGTAGTCAGGATGGCCGAGCGGTCTAAGGCGCTGCGTTAAGGTCGCAGTCTCTCCTGGAGGCGTGGGTTCAAATCCCACTTCTGACAGTTTTTTAACGCCTCTCAAAGAGGAGTGACGCTGCTTTGTTGTGAAAATAAGATGATAAAATAACTACACACAGTGAAATAACCAGTAGTCATAAACACTCTCTCATTGAAACATTCTGCTCTTGGGCAAATATCTAAGAAAATTAAAAAGAAGCAATACTTCATAAAAATGAACGTGGGGAACATTGCATTACATAAAGTGATGACATTATTATGAGTTACTACATTATCTGTTAGTTATTACATGATCTTTTGCTGAAGACTATGCCTGCAGGGCCCTTCACTTGTAAACCCCCTCTTGTTCTTCTTTTTATAGTTGTCGTGGCCGAGTGGTTAAGGCGATGTACTAGAAATCCATTGGGATTTTCCCGCGCAGGTTCGATTCCTGCCGACAACAGCTTTGCATTATGGTGACCCCTCCCTAGGTTGAAGTTTGGTCATCTTGCTTATACCAATCACATCCTCTCAGATCTCTTCATGTAGACAGGGTTTAGTGGTCCATTTGGGATTGTGCCGCAGGATGTCTATCCCACCCTCATTATAATAATAAGAAAATATGCCATTTAGCAGACGCTTTTATCCAAAGCGACTTACAGTCATGCGTGCATACATTTTTTTCTTGTGTATGGGTGGTCCCGAGGATCAAACCCACTACCCTGGCGTTACAAGCGCCGTGCTCTACCAGCTGAGCTACAGAGGACCATTATCCATCCGTCTAGCTCTATAGGCCAAGGTAGCATAGATTACAGGTGTGTCGTCAAGCCATAGGTCACAGGTGAGATCCCTCTATAAACCCTAAAAAAGAACAACACCATTGTCATAAATAACTATTAAGCCATTTGCTAAGATTTCCACCATTTTGACATGTGGACCTGTTGTCACTCTTACCCTGACGGTTGTCGATACCTCCGGAAACTATTTGGGTCTTATCTGATGTCTTTTACAATTCATGTCAGAATGGCCATATTCTGAAGACACTCTAGCACACAATCAATTAGGATTTACTTTGCTTTTCCCATTGAAGGCCATATTGAGGTTAAATCCATGACTGGAGTTTTTAATTGATAAAAACCAATGACCATCTCATGTTGAACATGCAAGTCACTATGGTGCATTTATTGGTCTCTGTGGCGCTCTCGGGAGGCCATGCCTATGTCTACTTTTACCCGATAGCCTTTATCCCCATACCAAAAGTGCATCTGTAGTCAGGATGGCCGAGCGGTCTAAGGCGCTGCGTTAAGGTCGCAGTCTCTCCTGGAGGCGTGGGTTCAAATCCCACTTCTGACAGTTTTTTAACGCCTCTCAAAGAGGAGTGACGCTGCTTTGTTGTGAAAATAAGATGATAAAATAACTACACACAGTGAAATAACCAGTAGTCATAAACACTCTCTCATTGAAACATTCTGCTCTTGGGCAAATATCTAAGAAAATTAAAAAGAAGCAATACTTCATAAAAATGAACGTGGGGAACATTGCATTACATAAAGTGATGACATTATTATGAGTTACTACATTATCTGTTAGTTATTACATGATCTTTTGCTGAAGACTATGCCTGCAGGGCCCTTCACTTGTAAACCCCCTCTTGTTCTTCTTTTTATAGTTGTCGTGGCCGAGTGGTTAAGGCGATGGACTAGAAATCCATTGGGATTTTCCTGCGCAGGTTCGAATCCTGCAGACATCGGCTTTGCATTATGGTGACCCCTCCCTAGGTTGAAGTTTGGTCATCTTGCTTATACCAATCACATCCTCTCAGATCTCTTCATGTAGACAGGGTTTAGTGGTCCATTTGGGATTGTGCCGCAGGATGTCTATCCCACCCTCATTATAATAATAAGAAAATATGCCATTTAGCAGACGCTTTTATCCAAAGCGACTTACAGTCATGCGTGCATACATTTTTTTCTTGTGTATGGGTGGTCCCGGGGATCAAACCCACTACCCTGGCGTTACAAGCGCCGTGCTCTACCAGCTGAGCTACAGAGGACCATTATCCATCCGTCTAGCTCTATAGGCCAAGGTAGCATAGATTACAGGTGTGTCGTCAAGCCATAGGTCACAGGTGAGATCCCTCTATAAACCCTAAAAAAGAACAACACCATTGTCATAAATAACTATTAAGCCATTTGCTAAGATTTCCACCATTTTGACATGTGGACCTGTTGTCACTCTTACCCTGACAGTTGTCGATACCTCCGGAAACTATTTGGGTCTTATCTGATGTCTTTTACAATTCATGTCAGAATGGCCATATTCTGAAGACACTCTAGCACACAATCAATTAGGATTTACTTTGCTTTTCCCATTGAAGGCCATATTGAGGTTAAATCCATGACTGGAGTTTTTAATTGATAAAAACCAATGACCATCTCATGTTGAACATGCAAGTCACTATGGTGCATTTATTGGTCTCTGTGGCGCTCTCGGGAGGCCATGCCTATGTCTACTTTTACCCGATAGCCTTTATCCCCATACCAAAAGTGCATCTGTAGTCAGGATGGCCGAGCGGTCTAAGGCGCTGCGTTAAGGTCGCAGTCTCTCCTGGAGGCGTGGGTTCAAATCCCACTTCTGACAGTTTTTTAACGCCTCTCAAAGAGGAGTGACGCTGCTTTGTTGTGAAAATAAGATGATAAAATAACTACACACAGTGAAATAACCAGTAGTCATAAACACTCTCTCATTGAAACATTCTGCTCTTGGGCAAATATCTAAGAAAATTAAAAAGAAGCAATACTTCATAAAAATGAACGTGGGGAACATTGCATTACATAAAGTGATGACATTATTATGAGTTACTACATTATCTGTTAGTTATTACATTATCTTTTGCTGAAGACTATGCCTGCAGGGCCCTTCACTGGTAACCCCCCTCTTGTTTTTCTTTTTATAGTTGTCGTGGCCGAGTGGTTAAGGCGATGGACTAGAAATCCATTGGGATTTTCCCGCGCAGGTTCGAATCCTGCCGACAACGGCTTTGCATTATGGTGACCCCTCCCTAGGTTGAAGTTTGGTCATCTTGCTTATACCAATCACATCCTCTCAGATCTCTTCATGTAGACAGGGTTTAGTGGTCCATTTGGGATTGTGCCGCAGGATGTCTATCCCACCCTCATTATAATAATAAGAAAATATGCCATTTAGCAGACGCTTTTATCCAAAGCGACTTACAGTCATGCGTGCATAAATTTTTTTCTTGTGTATGGGTGGTCCCGGGGATCAAACCCACTACCCTGGCGTTACAAGCGCCGTGCTCTACCAGCTGAGCTACAGAGGACCATTATCCATCCGTCTAGCTCTATAGGCCAAGGTAGCATAGATTACAGGTGTGTCGTCAAGCCATAGGTCACAGGTGAGATCCCTCTATAAACCCTAAAAAAGAACAACACCATTGTCATAAATAACTATTAAGCCATTTGCTAAGATTTCCACCATTTTGACATGTGGACCTGTTGTCACTCTTACCCTGACGGTTGTCGATACCTCCGGAAACTATTTGGGTCTTATCTGATGTCTTTTACAATTCATGTCAGAATGGCCATATTCTGAAGACACTCTAGCACACAATCAATTAGGATTTACTTTGCTTTTCCCATTGAAGGCCATATTGAGGTTAAATCCATGACTGGAGTTTTTAATTGATAAAAACCAATGACCATCTCATGTTGAACATGCAAGTCACTATGGTGCATTTATTGGTCTCTGTGGCGCTCTCGGGAGGCCATGCCTATGTCTACTTTTACCCGATAGCCTTTATCCCCATACCAAAAGTGCATCTGTAGTCAGGATGGCCGAGCGGTCTAAGGCGCTGCGTTAAGGTCGCAGTCTCTCCTGGAGGCGTGGGTTCAAATCCCACTTCTGACAGTTTTTTAACGCCTCTCAAAGAGGAGTGACGCTGCTTTGTTGTGAAAATAAGATGATAAAATAACTACACACAGTGAAATAACCAGTAGTCATAAACACTCTCTCATTGAAACATTCTGCTCTTGGGCAAATATCTAAGAAAATTAAAAAGAAGCAATACTTCATAAAAATGAACGTGGGGAACATTGCATTACATAAAGTGATGACATTATTATGAGTTACTACATTATCTGTTAGTTATTACATGATCTTTTGCTGAAGACTATGCCTGCAGGGCCCTTCACTTGTAAACCCCCTCTTGTTCTTCTTTTTATAGTTGTCGTGGCCGAGTGGTTAAGGCGATGGACTAGAAATCCATTGGGATTTTCCTGCGCAGGTTCGAATCCTGCAGACATCGGCTTTGCATTATGGTGACCCCTCCCTAGGTTGAAGTTTGGTCATCTTGCTTATACCAATCACATCCTCTCAGATCTCTTCATGTAGACAGGGTTTAGTGGTCCATTTGGGATTGTGCCGCAGGATGTCTATCCCACCCTCATTATAATAATAAGAAAATATGCCATTTAGCAGACGCTTTTATCCAAAGCGACTTACAGTCATGCGTGCATACATTTTTTTCTTGTGTATGGGTGGTCCCGGGGATCAAACCCACTACCCTGGCGTTACAAGCGCCGTGCTCTACCAGCTGAGCTACAGAGGACCATTATCCATCCGTCTAGCTCTATAGGCCAAGGTAGCATAGATTACAGGTGTGTCGTCAAGCCATAGGTCACAGGTGAGATCCCTCTATAAACCCTAAAAAAGAACAACACCATTGTCATAAATAACTATTAAGCCATTTGCTAAGATTTCCACCATTTTGACATGTGGACCTGTTGTCACTCTTACCCTGACAGTTGTCGATACCTCCGGAAACTATTTGGGTCTTATCTGATGTCTTTTACAATTCATGTCAGAATGGCCATATTCTGAAGACACTCTAGCACACAATCAATTAGGATTTACTTTGCTTTTCCCATTGAAGGCCATATTGAGGTTAAATCCATGACTGGAGTTTTTAATTGATAAAAACCAATGACCATCTCATGTTGAACATGCAAGTCACTATGGTGCATTTATTGGTCTCTGTGGCGCTCTCGGGAGGCCATGCCTATGTCTACTTTTACCCGATAGCCTTTATCCCCATACCAAAAGTGCATCTGTAGTCAGGATGGCCGAGCGGTCTAAGGCGCTGCGTTAAGGTCGCAGTCTCTCCTGGAGGCGTGGGTTCAAATCCCACTTCTGACAGTTTTTTAACGCCTCTCAAAGAGGAGTGACGCTGCTTTGTTGTGAAAATAAGATGATAAAATAACTACACACAGTGAAATAACCAGTAGTCATAAACACTCTCTCATTGAAACATTCTGCTCTTGGGCAAATATCTAAGAAAATTAAAAAGAAGCAATACTTCATAAAAATGAACGTGGGGAACATTGCATTACATAAAGTGATGACATTATTATGAGTTACTACATTATCTGTTAGTTATTACATGATCTTTTGCTGAAGACTATGCCTGCAGGGCCCTTCACTTGTAAACCCCCTCTTGTTCTTCTTTTTATAGTTGTCGTGGCCGAGTGGTTAAGGCGATGGACTAGAAATCCATTGGGATTTTCCTGCGCAGGTTCGAATCCTGCAGACATCGGCTTTGCATTATGGTGACCCCTCCCTAGGTTGAAGTTTGGTCATCTTGCTTATACCAATCACATCCTCTCAGATCTCTTCATGTAGACAGGGTTTAGTGGTCCATTTGGGATTGTGCCGCAGGATGTCTATCCCACCCTCATTATAATAATAAGAAAATATGCCATTTAGCAGACGCTTTTATCCAAAGCGACTTACAGTCATGCGTGCATACATTTTTTTCTTGTGTATGGGTGGTCCCGGGGATCAAACCCACTACCCTGGCGTTACAAGCGCCGTGCTCTACCAGCTGAGCTACAGAGGACCATTATCCATCCGTCTAGCTCTATAGGCCAAGGTAGCATAGATTACAGGTGTGTCGTCAAGCCATAGGTCACAGGTGAGATCCCTCTATAAACCCTAAAAAAGAACAACACCATTGTCATAAATAACTATTAAGCCATTTGCTAAGATTTCCACCATTTTGACATGTGGACCTGTTGTCACTCTTACCCTGACAGTTGTCGATACCTCCGGAAACTATTTGGGTCTTATCTGATGTCTTTTACAATTCATGTCAGAATGGCCATATTCTGAAGACACTCTAGCACACAATCAATTAGGATTTACTTTGCTTTTCCCATTGAAGGCCATATTGAGGTTAAATCCATGACTGGAGTTTTTAATTGATAAAAACCAATGACCATCTCATGTTGAACATGCAAGTCACTATGGTGCATTTATTGGTCTCTGTGGCGCTCTCGGGAGGCCATGCCTATGTCTACTTTTACCCGATAGCCTTTATCCCCATACCAAAAGTGCATCTGTAGTCAGGATGGCCGAGCGGTCTAAGGCGCTGCGTTAAGGTCGCAGTCTCTCCTGGAGGCGTGGGTTCAAATCCCACTTCTGACAGTTTTTTAACGCCTCTCAAAGAGGAGTGACGCTGCTTTGTTGTGAAAATAAGATGATAAAATAACTACACACAGTGAAATAACCAGTAGTCATAAACACTCTCTCATTGAAACATTCTGCTCTTGGGCAAATATCTAAGAAAATTAAAAAGAAGCAATACTTCATAAAAATGAACGTGGGGAACATTGCATTACATAAAGTGATGACATTATTATGAGTTACTACATTATCTGTTAGTTATTACATGATCTTTTGCTGAAGACTATGCCTGCAGGGCCCTTCACTTGTAAACCCCCTCTTGTTCTTCTTTTTATAGTTGTCGTGGCCGAGTGGTTAAGGCGATGGACTAGAAATCCATTGGGATTTTCCTGCGCAGGTTCGAATCATGCAGACATCGGCTTTGCATTATGGTGACCCCTCCCTAGGTTGAAGTTTGGTCATCTTGCTTATACCAATCACATCCTCTCAGATCTCTTCATGTAGACAGGGTTTAGTGGTCCATTTGGGATTGTGCCGCAGGATGTCTATCCCACCCTCATTATAATAATAAGAAAATATGCCATTTAGCAGACGCTTTTATCCAAAGCGACTTACAGTCATGCGTGCATACATTTTTTTCTTGTGTATGGGTGGTCCCGGGGATCAAACCCACTACCCTGGCGTTACAAGCGCCGTGCTCTACCAGCTGAGCTACAGAGGACCATTATCCATCCGTCTAGCTCTATAGGCCAAGGTAGCATAGATTACAGGTGTGTCGTCAAGCCATAGGTCACAGGTGAGATCCCTCTATAAACCCTAAAAAAGAACAACACCATTGTCATAAATAACTATTAAGCCATTTGCTAAGATTTCCACCATTTTGACATGTGGACCTGTTGTCACTCTTACCCTGACAGTTGTCGATACCTCCGGAAACTATTTGGGTCTTATCTGATGTCTTTTACAATTCATGTCAGAATGGCCATATTCTGAAGACACTCTAGCACACAATCAATTAGGATTTACTTTGCTTTTCCCATTGAAGGCCATATTGAGGTTAAATCCATGACTGGAGTTTTTAATTGATAAAAACCAATGACCATCTCATGTTGAACATGCAAGTCACTATGGTGCATTTATTGGTCTCTGTGGCGCTCTCGGGAGGCCATGCCTATGTCTACTTTTACCCGATAGCCTTTATCCCCATACCAAAAGTGCATCTGTAGTCAGGATGGCCGAGCGGTCTAAGGCGCTGCGTTAAGGTCGCAGTCTCTCCTGGAGGCGTGGGTTCAAATCCCACTTCTGACAGTTTTTTAACGCCTCTCAAAGAGGAGTGACGCTGCTTTGTTGTGAGAATAAGATGATAAAATAACTACACACAGTGAAATAACCAGTAGTCATAAACACTCTCTCATTGAAACATTCTGCTCTTGGGCAAATATCTAAGAAAATTAAAAAGAAGCAATACTTCATAAAAATGAACGTGGGGAACATTGCATTACATAAAGTGATGACATTATTATGAGTTACTACATTATCTGTTAGTTATTACATGATCTTTTGCTGAAGACTATGCCTGCAGGGCCCTTCACTTGTAACCCCCCTCTTGTTTTTCTTTTTATAGTTGTCGTGGCCGAGTGGTTAAGGCGATGGACTAGAAATCCATTGGGATTTTCCTGCGCAGGTTCGAATCCTGCCGACATCGGCTTTGCATTATGGTGACCCCTCCCTAGGTTGAAGTTTGGTCATCTTGCTTATACCAATCACATCCTCTCAGATCTCTTCATGTAGACAGGGTTTAGTGGTCCATTTGGGATTGTGCCGCAGGATGTCTATCCCACCCTCATTATAATAATAAGAAAATATGCCATTTAGCAGACGCTTTTATCCAAAGCGACTTACAGTCATGCGTGCATACATTTTTTTCTTGTGTATGGGTGGTCCCGGGGATCAAACCCACTACCCTGGCGTTACAAGCACCGTGCTCTACCAGCTGAGCTACAGAGGACCATTATCCATCCGTCTAGCTCTATAGGCCAAGGTAGCATAGATTACAGGTGTGTCGTCAAGCCATAGGTCACAGGTGAGATCCCTCTATAAACCCTAAAAAAGAACAACACCATTGTCATAAATAACTATTAAGCCATTTGCTAAGATTTCCACCATTTTGACATGTGGACCTGTTGTCACTCTTACCCTGACAGTTGTCGATACCTCCGGAAACTATTTGGGTCTTATCTGATGTCTTTTACAATTCATGTCAGAATGGCCATATTCTGAAGACACTCTAGCACACAATCAATTAGGATTTACTTTGCTTTTCCCATTGAAGGCCATATTGAGGTTAAATCCATGACTGGAGTTTTTAATTGATAAAAACCAATGACCATCTCATGTTGAACATGCAAGTCACTATGGTGCATTTATTGGTCTCTGTGGCGCTCTCGGGAGGCCATGCCTATGTCTACTTTTACCCGATAGCCTTTATCCCCATACCAAAAGTGCATCTGTAGTCAGGATGGCCGAGCGGTCTAAGGCGCTGCGTTAAGGTCGCAGTCTCTCCTGGAGGCGTGGGTTCAAATCCCACTTCTGACAGTTTTTTAACGCCTCTCAAAGAGGAGTGACGCTGCTTTGTTGTGAAAATAAGATGATAAAATAACTACACACAGTGAAATAACCAGTAGTCATAAACACTCTCTCATTGAAACATTCTGCTCTTGGGCAAATATCTAAGAAAATTAAAAAGAAGCAATACTTCATAAAAATGAACGTGGGGAACATTGCATTACATAAAGTGATGACATTATTATGAGTTACTACATTATCTGTTAGTTATTACATGATCTTTTGCTGAAGACTATGCCTGCAGGGCCCTTCACTTGTAAACCCCCTCTTGTTCTTCTTTTTATAGTTGTCGTGGCCGAGTGGTTAAGGCGATGGACTAGAAATCCATTGGGATTTTCCTGCGCAGGTTCGAATCCTGCAGACATCGGCTTTGCATTATGGTGACCCCTCCCTAGGTTGAAGTTTGGTCATCTTGCTTATACCAATCACATCCTCTCAGATCTCTTCATGTAGACAGGGTTTAGTGGTCCATTTGGGATTGTGCCGCAGGATGTCTATCCCACCCTCATTATAATAATAAGAAAATATGCCATTTAGCAGACGCTTTTATCCAAAGCGACTTACAGTCATGCGTGCATACATTTTTTTCTTGTGTATGGGTGGTCCCGGGGATCAAACCCACTACCCTGGCGTTACAAGCGCCGTGCTCTACCAGCTGAGCTACAGAGGACCATTATCCATCCGTCTAGCTCTATAGGCCAAGGTAGCATAGATTACAGGTGTGTCGTCAAGCCATAGGTCACAGGTGAGATCCCTCTATAAACCCTAAAAAAGAACAACACCATTGTCATAAATAACTATTAAGCCATTTTCTAAGATTTCCACCATTTTGACATGTGGACCTGTTGTCACTCTTACCCTGACAGTTGTCGATACCTCCGGAAACTATTTGGGTCTTATCTGATGTCTTTTACAATTCATGTCAGAATGGCCATATTCTGAAGACACTCTAGCACACAATCAATTAGGATTTACTTTGCTTTTCCCATTGAAGGCCATATTGAGGTTAAATCCATGACTGGAGTTTTTAATTGATAAAAACCAATGACCATCTCATGTTGAACATGCAAGTCACTATGGTGCATTTATTGGTCTCTGTGGCGCTCTCGGGAGGCCATGCCTATGTCTACTTTTACCCGATAGCCTTTATCCCCATACCAAAAGTGCATCTGTAGTCAGGATGGCCGAGCGGTCTAAGGCGCTGCGTTAAGGTCGCAGTCTCTCCTGGAGGCGTGGGTTCAAATCCCACTTCTGACAGTTTTTTAACGCCTCTCAAAGAGGAGTGACGCTGCTTTGTTGTGAAAATAAGATGATAAAATAACTACACACAGTGAAATAACCAGTAGTCATAAACACTCTCTCATTGAAACATTCTGCTCTTGGGCAAATATCTAAGAAAATTAAAAAGAAGCAATACTTCATAAAAATGAACGTGGGGAACATTGCATTACATAAAGTGATGACATTATTATGAGTTACTACATTATCTGTTAGTTATTACATGATCTTTTGCTGAAGACTATGCCTGCAGGGCCCTTCACTTGTAACCCCCCTCTTGTTTTTCTTTTTATAGTTGTCGTGGCCGAGTGGTTAAGGCGATGGACTAGAAATCCATTGGGATTTTCCTGCGCAGGTTCGAATCCTGCCGACATCGGCTTTGCATTATGGTGACCCCTCCCTAGGTTGAAGTTTGGTCATCTTGCTTATACCAATCACATCCTCTCAGATCTCTTCATGTAGACAGGGTTTAGTGGTCCATTTGGGATTGTGCCGCAGGATGTCTATCCCACCCTCATTATAATAATAAGAAAATATGCCATTTAGCAGACGCTTTTATCCAAAGCGACTTACAGTCATGCGTGCATACATTTTTTTCTTGTGTATGGGTGGTCCCGAGGATCAAACCCACTACCCTGGCGTTACAAGCGCCGTGCTCTACCAGCTGAGCTACAGAGGACCATTATCCATCCGTCTAGCTCTATAGGCCAAGGTAGCATAGATTACAGGTGTGTCGTCAAGCCATAGGTCACAGGTGAGATCCCTCTATAAACCCTAAAAAAGAACAACACCATTGTCATAAATAACTATTAAGCCATTTGCTAAGATTTCCACCATTTTGACATGTGGACCTGTTGTCACTCTTACCCTGACGGTTGTCGATACCTCCGGAAACTATTTGGGTCTTATCTGATGTCTTTTACAATTCATGTCAGAATGGCCATATTCTGAAGACACTCTAGCACACAATCAATTAGGATTTACTTTGCTTTTCCCATTGAAGGCCATATTGAGGTTAAATCCATGACTGGAGTTTTTAATTGATAAAAACCAATGACCATCTCATGTTGAACATGCAAGTCACTATGGTGCATTTATTGGTCTCTGTGGCGCTCTCGGAAAGCCATGCCTATGTCTACTTTTACCCGATAGCCTTTATCCCCATACCAAAAGTGCATCTGTAGTCAGGATGGCCGAGCGGTCTAAGGCGCTGCGTTAAGGTCGCAGTCTCTCCTGGAGGCGTGGGTTCAAATCCCACTTCTGACAGTTTTTTAACGCCTCTCAAAGAGGAGTGACGCTGCTTTGTTGTGAAAATAAGATGATAAAATATCTACACACAGTGAAATAACCAGTAGTCATAAACACTCTCTCATTGAAACATTCTGCTCTTGGGCAAATATCTAAGAAAATTAAAAAGAAGCAATACTTCATAAAAATGAACGTGGGGAACATTGCATTACATAAAGTGATGACATTATTATGAGTTACTACATTATCTGTTAGTTATTACATTATCTTTTGCTGAAGACTATGCCTGCAGGGCCCTTCACTTGTAACCCCCCTCTTGTTTTTCTTTTTATAGTTGTCGTGGCCGAGTGGTTAAGGCGATGGACTAGAAATCCATTGGGATTTTCCCGCGCAGGTTCGAATCCTGCCGACAACGGCTTTGCATTATGGTGACCCCTCCCTAGGTTGAAGTTTGGTCATCTTGCTTATACCAATCACATCCTCTCAGATCTCTTCATGTAGACAGGGTTTAGTGGTCCATTTGGGATTGTGCCGCAGGATGTCTATCCCACCCTCATTATAATAATAAGATAATAGGCCATTTAGCAGACGCTTTTATACAAAGCGACTTACAGTCATGCGTGCATACATTTTTTTCTTGTGTATGGGTGGTCCCGGGGATCAAACCCACTACCCTGCCGTTACAAGCGCCGTGCTCTACCAGCTGAGCTACAGAGGACCATTATCCATCCGTCTAGCTCTATAGGCCAAGGTAGCATAGATTACAGGTGTGTCGTCAAGCCATAGGTCACAGGTGAGATCCCTCTATAAACCCTAAAAAATAACAACACCATTGTCATAAATAACTATTAAGCCATTTGCTAAGATTTCCACCATTTTGACATGTGGACCTGTTGTCACTCTTACCCTGACGGTTGTCGATACCTCCGGAAACTATTTGGGTCTTATCTGATGTCTTTTACAATTCATGTCAGAATGGCCATATTCTGAAGACACTCTAGCACACAATCAATTAGGATTTACTTTGCTTTTCCCATTGAAGGCCATATTGAGGTTAAATCCATGACTGGAGTTTTTAATTGATCAAAACCAATGACCATCTCATGTTGAACATGCAAGTCACTATGGTGCATTTATTGGTCTCTGTGGCGCTCTCGGGAGGCCATGCCTATGTCTACTTTTACCCGATAGCCTTTATCCCCATACCAAAAGTGCATCTGTAGTCAGGATGGCCGAGCGGTCTAAGGCGCTGCGTTAAGGCGCTGCGTTAAGGTCGCAGTCTCTCCTGGAGGCGTGGGTTCAAATCCCACTTCTGACAATTTTTTAACGCCTCTCAAAGAGGAGTGACGCTGCTTTGTTGTGAAAATAAGATGATAAAATAACTACACACAGTGAAATAACCAGTAGTCATAAACACTCTCTCATTGAAACATTCTGCTCTTGGGCAAATATCTAAGAAAATTAAAAAGAAGCAATACTTCATAAAAATGAACGTGGGGGACATTGCATTACATAAAGTGATGACATTATTATGAGTTACTACATTATCTGTTAGTTATTACATTATCTTTTGCTGAAGACTGTGCCTGCAGGGCCCTTCACTTGTAACCCCCCTCTTGTTTTTCTTTTTATAGTTGTCGTGGCCGAGTGGTTAAGGCGATGTACTAGAAATCCATTGGGATTTTCCCGCGCAGGTTCGAATCCTGCCGACAACGGCTTTGCATTATGGTGACCCCTCCCTAGGTTGAAGTTTGGTCATCTTGCTTATACCAATCACATCCTCTCAGATCTCTTCATGTAGACAGGGTTTAGTGGTCCATTTGGGATTGTGCCGCAGGATGTCTATCCCACCCTCATTATAATAATAAGATAATAGGCCATTTAGCAGACGCTTTTATCCAAAGCGACTTACAGTCATGCGTGCATACATTTTTTTCTTGTGTATGGGTGGTCCCGGGGATCAAACCCACTACCCTGCCGTTACAAGCGCCGTGCTCTACCAGCTGAGCTACAGAGGACCATTATCCATCCGTCTAGCTCTATAGGCCAAGGTAGCATAGATTACAGGTGTGTCGTCAAGCCATAGGTCACAGGTGAGATCCCTCTATGAACCCTAAAAAATAACAACACCATTGTCATAAATAACTATTAAGCCATTTGCTAAGATTTCCACCATTTTGACATGTGGACCTGTTGTCACTCTTACCCTGACGGTTGTCGATACCTCCGGAAACTATTTGGGTCTTATCTGATGTCTTTTACAATTCATGTCAGAATGGCCATATTCTGAAGACACTCTAGCACACAATCAATTAGGATTTACTTTGCTTTTCCCATTGAAGGCCATATTGAGGTTAAATCCATGACTGGAGTTTTTAATTGATAAAAACCAATGACCATCTCATGTTGAACATGCAAGTCACTATGGTGCATTTATTGGTCTCTGTGGCGCTCTCGGGAGGCCATGCCTATGTCTACTTTTACCCGATAGCCTTTATCCCCATACCAAAAGTGCATCTGTAGTCAGGATGGCCGAGCGGTCTAAGGCGCTGCGTTAAGGCGCTGCGTTAAGGTCGCAGTCTCTCCTGGAGGCGTGGGTTCATATCCCACTTCTGACAATTTTTTAACGCCTCTCAAAGAGGAGTGACGCTGCTTTGTTGTGAAAATAAGATGATAAAATAACTACACACAGTGAAATAACCAGTAGTCATAAACACTCTCTCATTGAAACATTCTGCTCTTGGGCAAATATCTAAGAAAATTAAAAAGAAGCAATACTTCATAAAAATGAACGTGGGGAACATTGCATTACATAAAGTGATGACATTATTATGAGTTACTACATTATCTGTTAGTTATTACATTATCTTTTGCTGAAGACTATGCCTGCAGGGCCCTTCACTTGTAAACCCCCTCTTGTTCTTCTTTTTATAGTTGTCGTGGCCGAGTGGTTAAGGCGATGGACTAGAAATCCATTGGGATTTTCCCGCGCAGGTTCGAATCCTGCAGACATCGGCTTTGCATTATGGTGACCCCTCCCTAGGTTGAAGTTTGGTCATCTTGCTTATACCAATCACATCCTCTCAGATCTCTTCATGTAGACAGGGTTTAGTGGTCCATTTGGGATTGTGCCGCAGGATGTCTATCCCACCCTCATTATAATAATAAGAAAATATGCCATTTAGCAGACGCTTTTATCCAAAGCGACTTACAGTCATGCGTGCATACATTTTTTTCTTGTGTATGGGTGGTCCCGGGGATCAAACCCACTACCCTGGCGTTACAAGCGCCGTGCTCTACCAGCTGAGCTACAGAGGACCATTATCCATCCGTCTAGCTCTATAGGCCAAGGTAGCATAGATTACAGGTGTGTCGTCAAGCCATAGGTCACAGGTGAGATCCCTCTATAAACCCTAAAAAATAACAACACCATTGTCATAAATAACTATTAAGCCATTTGCTAAGATTTCCACCATTTTGACATGTGGACCTGTTGTCACTCTTACCCTGACGGTTGTCGATACCTCCGGAAACTATTTGGGTCTTATCTGATGTCTTTTACAATTCATGTCAGAATGGCCATATTCTGAAGACACTCTAGCACACAATCAATTAGGATTTACTTTGCTTTTCCCATTGAAGGCCATATTGAGGTTAAATCCATGACTGGAGTTTTTAATTGATAAAAACCAATGACCATCTCATGTTGAACATGCAAGTCACTATGGTGCATTTATTGGTCTCTGTGGCGCTCTCGGGAGGCCATGCCTATGTCTACTTTTACCCGATAGCCTTTATCCCCATACCAAAAGTGCATCTGTAGTCAGGATGGCCGAGCGGTCTAAGGCGCTGCGTTAAGGTCGCAGTCTCTCCTGGAGGCGTGGGTTCAAATCCCACTTCTGACAATTCTTTAACGCCTCTCAAAGAGGAGTGACACTGCTTTGTTGTGAAAATAAGATGATAAAATAACTACACACAGTGAAATAACCAGTAGTCATAAACACTCTCTCATTGAAACATTCTGCTCTTGGGCAAATATCTAAGAAAATTAAAAAGAAGCAATACTTCATAAAAATGAACGTGGGGAACATTGCATTACATAAAGTGATGACATTATTATGAGTTACTACATTATCTGTTAGTTATTACATTATCTTTTGCTGAAGACTATGCCTGCAGGGCCCTTCACTTGTAAACCCCCTCTTGTTTTTCTTTTTATAGTTGTCGTGGCCGAGTGGTTAAGGCGATGGACTACAAACCCATTGGGATTTTCCCGCGCAGGTTCGAATCCTGCCGACAACGGCTTTGCATTATGGTGACCCCTCCCTAGGTTGAAGTTTGGTCATCTTGCTTATACCAATCACATCCTCTCAGATCTCTTCATGTAGACAGGGTTTAGTGGTCCATTTGGGATTGTGCCGCAGGATGTCTATCCCACCCTCATTATAATAATAAGATAATATGCCATTTAGCAGACGCTTTTATCCAAAGCGACTTACAGTCATGCGTGCATAAATTTTTTTCTTGTGTATGGGTGGTCCCGGGGATCAAACCCACTACCCTGGCGTTACAAGCGCCGTGCTCTACCAGCTGAGCTACAGAGGACCATTATCCATCCGTCTAGCTCTATAGGCCAAGGTAGCATAGATTACAGGTGTGTCGTCAAGCCATAGGTCACAGGTGAGATCCCTCTATAAACCCTAAAAAATAACAACACCATTGTCATAAATAACTATTAAGCCATTTGCTAAGATTTCCACCATTTTGACATGTGGACCTGTTGTCACTCTTACCCTGACGGTTGTCGATACCTCCGGAAACTATTTGGGTCTTATCTGATGTCTTTTACAATTCATGTCAGAATGGCCATATTCTGAAGACACTCTAGCACACAATCAATTAGGATTTACTTTGCTTTTCCCATTGAAGGCCATATTGAGGTTAAATCCATGACTGGAGTTTTTAATTGATAAAAACCAATGACCATCTCATGTTGAACATGCAAGTCACTATGGTGCATTTATTGGTCTCTGTGGCGCTCTCGGGAGGCCATGCCTATGTCTACTTTTACCCGATAGCCTTTATCCCCATACCAAAAGTGCATCTGTAGTCAGGATGGCCGTGCGGTCTAAGGCGCTGCGTTAAGGTCGCAGTCTCTCCTGGAGGCGTGGGTTCAAATCCCACTTCTGACAATTCTTTAACGCCTCTCAAAGAGGAGTGACACTGCTTTGTTGTGAAAATAAGATGATAAAATAACTACACACAGTGAAATAACCAGTAGTCATAAACACTCTCTCATTGAAACATTCTGCTCTTGGGCAAATATCTAAGAAAATTAAAAAGAAGCAATACTTCATAAAAATGAACGTGGGGAACATTGCATTACATAAAGTGATGACATTATTATGAGTTACTACATTATCTGTTAGTTATTACATTATCTTTTGCTGAAGACTATGCCTGCAGGGCCCTTCACTTGTAAACCCCCTCTTGTTTTTCTTTTTATAGTTGTCGTGGCCGAGTGGTTAAGGCGATGGACTACAAATCCATTGGGATTTTCCCGCGCAGGTTCGAATCCTGCCGACAACGGCTTTGCATTATGGTGACCCCTCCCTAGGTTGAAGTTTGGTCATCTTGCTTATACCAATCACATCCTCTCAGATCTCTTCATGTAGACAGGGTTTAGTGGTCCATTTGGGATTGTGCCGCAGGATGTCTATCCCACCCTCATTATAATAATAAGATAATATGCCATTTAGCAGACGCTTTTATCCAAAGCGACTTACAGTCATGCGTGCATACATTTTTTTCTTGTGTATGGGTGGTCCCGGGGATCAAACCCACTACCCTGGCGTTACAAGCGCCGTGCTCTACCAGCTGAGCTACAGTGGACCATTATCCATCCGTCTAGCTCTATAGGCCAAGGTAGCATAGATTACAGGTGTGTCGTCAAGCTATAGGTCACAGGTGAGATCCCTCTATAAACCCTAAAAAATAACAACACCATTGTCATAAATAACTATTAAGCCATTTGCTAAGATTTCCACCATTTTGACATGTGGACCTGTTGTCACTCTTACCCTGACGGTTGTCGATACCTCCGGAAACTATTTGGGTCTTATCTGATGTCTTTTACAATTCATGTCAGAATGGCCATATTCTGAAGACACTCTAGCACACAATCAATTAGGATTTACTTTGCTTTTCCCATTGAAGGCCATATTGAGGTTAAATCCATGACTGGAGTTTTTAATTGATAAAAACCAATGACCATCTCATGTTGAACATGCAAGTCACTATGGTGCATTTATTGGTCTCTGTGGCGCTCTCGGGAGGCCATGCCTATGTCTACTTTTACCCGATAGCCTTTATCCCCATACCAAAAGTGCATCTGTAGTCAGGATGGCCGAGCGGTCTAAGGCGCTGCGTTAAGGTCGCAGTCTCTCCTGGAGGCGTGGGTTCAAATCCCACTTCGGACAATTTTTTAACGCCTCTCAAAGAGGAGTGACGCTGCTTTGTTGTGAAAATAAGATGATAAAATAACTACACACAGTGAAATAACCAGTAGTCATAAACACTCTCTCATTGAAACATTCTGCTCTTGGGCAAATATCTAAGAAAATTAAAAAGAAGCAATACTTCATAAAAATGAACGTGGGGAACATTGCATTACATAAAGTGATGACATTATTATGAGTTACTACATTATCTGTTAGTTATTACATGATCTTTTGCTGAAGCCTATGCCTGCAGGGCCCTTCACTTGTAACGCCCCTCTTGTTTTTTTTTTTATAGTTGTCGTGGCCGAGTGGTTAAGGCGATGGACTAGAAATCCATTGGGATTTTCCCGCGCAGGTTCGAATCCTGCCGACAACGGCTTTGCATTATGGTGACCCCTCCCTAGGTTGAAGTTTGGTCATCTTGCTTATACCAATCACATCCTCTCAGATCTCCTCATGTACACAGGGTTTAGTGGTCCATTTGGGATTGTGCCGCAGGATGTCTATCCCACCCTCATTATCCATCCGTCTAGCTCTATAGGCCAAGGTAGCATAGATTACAGGTGTGTCGTCAAGCCATAGGTCACAGGTGAGATCCCTCTATAAACCCTAAAAAATAACAACACCATTGTCATAAATAACTATTAAGCCATTTGCTAAGATTTCCACCATTTTGACATGTGGACCTGTTGTCACTCTTACCCTGACGGTTGTCGATACCTCCGGAAACTATTTGGGTCTTATCTGATGTCTTTTACAATTCATGTCAGAATGGCCATATTCTGAAGACACTCTAGCACACAATCAATTAGGATTTACTTTGCTTTTCCCATTGAAGGCCATATTGAGGTTAAATCCATGACTGGAGTTTTTAATTGATAAAAACCAATGACCATCTCATGTTGAACATGCAAGTCACTATGGTGCATTTATTGGTCTCTGTGGCGCTCTCGGGAGGCCATGCCTATGTCTACTTTTACCCTATAGCCTTTATCCCCATACCAAAAGTGCATCTGTAGTCAGGATGGCCGAGCGGTCTAAGGCGCTGCGTTAAGGTCACAGTCTCTCCTGGAGGCGTGGGTTCAAATCCCACTTCTGACAGTTTTTTAAAGCCTCTCAAAGAGGAGTGACGCTGCTTTGTTGTGAAAATAAGATGGTAAAATAACTACACACAGTGAAATAACCAGTAGTCATAAACACTCTCTCATTGAAACATTCTGCTCTTGGGCAAATATCTAAGAAAATTAAAAAGAAGCAATACTTCATAAAAATGAACGTGGGGAACATTGCATTACATAAAGTGATGACATTATTATGAGTTACTACATTATCTGTTAGTTATTACATGATCTTTTGCTGAAGACTATGCCTGCAGGGCCCTTCACTTGTAACGCCCCTCTTGTTTTTTTTTTATAGTTGTCGTGGCCGAGTGGTTAAGGCGATGGACTAGAAATCCATTGGGATTTTCCCGCGCAGGTTCGAATCCTGCCGACAACGGCTTTGCATTATGGTGACCCCTCCCTAGGTTGAAGTTTGGTCATCTTGCTTATACCAATCACATCCTCTCAGATCTCCTCATGTACACAGGGTTTAGTGGTCCATTTGGGATTGTGCCGCAGGATGTCTATCCCACCCTCATTATCCATCCGTCTAGCTCTATAGGCCAAGGTAGCATAGATTACAGGTGTGTCGTCAAGCCATAGGTCACAGGTGAGATCCCTCTATAAACCCTAAAAAATAACAACACCATTGTCATAAATAACTATTAAGCCATTTGCTAAGATTTCCACCATTTTGACATGTGGACCTGTTGTCACTCTTACCCTGACGGTTGTCGATACCTCCGGAAACTATTTGGGTCTTATCTGATGTCTTTTACAATTCATGTCAGAATGGCCATATTCTGAAGACACTCTAGCACACAATCAATTAGGATTTACTTTGCTTTTCCCATTGAAGGCCATATTGAGGTTAAATCCATGACTGGAGTTTTTAATTGATAAAAACCAATGACCATCTCATGTTGAACATGCAAGTCACTATGGTGCATTTATTGGTCTCTGTGGCGCTCTCGGGAGGCCATGCCTATGTCTACTTTTACCCGATAGCCTTTATCCCCATACCAAAAGTGCATCTGTAGTCAGGATGGCCGAGCGGTCTAAGGCGCTGCGTTAAGGTCGCAGTCTCTCCTGGAGGCGTGGGTTCAAATCCCACTTCGGACAATTTTTTAACGCCTCTCAAAGAGGAGTGACGCTGCTTTGTTGTGAAAATAAGATGATAAAATAACTACACACAGTGAAATAACCAGTAGTCATAAACACTCTCTCATTGAAACATTCTGCTCTTGGGCAAATATCTAAGAAAATTAAAAAGAAGCAATACTTCATAAAAATGAACGTGGGGAACATTGCATTACATAAAGTGATGACATTATTATGAGTTACTACATTATCTGTTAGTTATTACATTATCTTTTGCTGAAGACTATGCCTGCAGGGCCCTTCACTTGTAAACCCCCTCTTGTTTTTCTTTTTATAGTTGTCGTGGCCGAGTGGTTAAGGCGATGAACTAGAAATCCATTGTGATTTTCCCGCGCAGATTCGAATCCTGCCGACAACGTCTTTGCATTCTGGTGACCCCTCCCTAGGTTGAAATTTGGTCATCTTGCTTATACCAATCACATCCTCTCAGATCTCCTCATGTAGACAGGGTTTAGTGGTCCATTTGGGATTGTGCCGCAGGATGTCTATCCCACCCTCATTATAATAATAAGATAATATGCCATTTAGCAGACGCTTTTATCCAAAGCGACTTACAGTCATGCGTGCATACATTTTTTTATTGTGTATGGGTGGTCCCGGGGATCAAACCCACTACCCTGGCGTTACAAGCGCCGTGCTCTACCAGCTGAGCTACAGAGGACCATTATCCATCCGTCTAGCTCTATAGGCCAAGGTAGCATAGATTACAGGTGTGTCGTCAAGCCATAGGTCACAGGTGAGATCCCTCTATAAACCCTAAAAAATAACAACACCATTGTCATAAATAACTATTAAGCCATTTGCTAAGATTTCCACCATTTTGACATGTGGACCTGTTGTCACTCTTACCCTGACGGTTGTCGATACCTCCGGAAACTATTTGGATCTTATCTGATGTCTTTTACAATTCATGTCAGAATGGCCATATTCTGAAGACACTCTAGCACACAATCAATTAGGATTTACTTTGCTTTTCCCATTGAAGGCCATATTGAGGTTAAATCCATGACTGGAGTTTTTAATTGATCAAAACCAATGACCATCTCATGTTGAACATGCAAGTCACTATGGTGCATTTATTGGTCTCTGTGGCGCTCTCGGGAGGCCATGCCTATGTCTACTTTTACCCGATAGCCTTTATCCCCATACCAAAAGTGCATCTGTAGTCAGGATGGCTGAGCGGTCTAAGGTGCTGCGTTAAGGTTGCAGTCTCTCCTGGAGGCGTGGGTTCAAATCCCACTTCGGACAATTTTTTAACGCCTCTCAAAGAGGAGTGACGCTGCTTTGTTGTGAAAATAAGATGATAAAATAACTACACACAGTGAAATAACCAGTAGTCATAAACACTCTCTCATTGAAACATTCTGCTCTTGGGCAAATATCTAAGAAAATTAAAAAGAAGCAATACTTCATAAAAATGAACGTGGGGAACATTGCATTACATAAAGTGATGACATTATTATGAGTTACTACATTATCTGTTAGTTATTACATGATCTTTTGCTGAAGCCTATGCCTGCAGGGCCCTTCACTTGTAACGCCCCTCTTGTTTTTTTTTTTATAGTTGTCGTGGCCGAGTGGTTAAGGCGATGGACTAGAAATCCATTGGGATATTCCCGCGCAGGTTCGAATCCTGCTGACAACGGCTTTGCATTATGGTGACCCCTCCCTAGGTTGAAGTTTGGTCATCTTGCTTATACCAATCACATCCTCTCAGATCTCCTCATGTACACAGGGTTTAGTGGTCCATTTGGGATTGTGCCGCAGGATGTCTATCCCACCCTCATTATCCATCCGTCTAGCTCTATAGGCCAAGGTAGCATAGATTACAGGTGTGTCGTCAAGCCATAGGTCACAGGTGAGATCCCTCTATAAACCCTAAAAAATAACAACACCATTGTCATAAATAACTATTAAGCCATTTGCTAAGATTTCCACCATTTTGACATGTGGACCTGTTGTCACTCTTACCCTGACGGTTGTCGATACCTCCGGAAACTATTTGGGTCTTATCTGATGTCTTTTACAATTCATGTCAGAATGGCCATATTCTGAAGACACTCTAGCACACAATCAATTAGGATTTACTTTGCTTTTCCCATTGAAGGCCATATTGAGGTTAAATCCATGACTGGAGTTTTTAATTGATAAAAACCAATGACCATCTCATGTTGAACATGCAAGTCACTATGGTGCATTTATTGGTCTCTGTGGCGCTCTCGGGAGGCCATGCCTATGTCTACTTTTACCCGATAGCCTTTATCCCCATACCAAAAGTGCATCTGTAGTCAGGATGGCCGAGCGGTCTAAGGCGCTGCGTTAAGGTCGCAGTCTCTCCTGGAGGCGTGTGTTCAAATCCCACTTCTGACAATTTTTTAACGCCTCTCAAAGAGGAGTGACGCTGCTTTGTTGTGAAAATAAGATGATAAAATAACTACACACAGTGAAATAACCAGTAGTCATAAACACTCTCTCATTGAAACATTCTGCTCTTGGGCAAATATCTAAGAAAATTAAAAAGAAGCAATACTTCATAAAAATGAACGTGGGGAACATTGCATTACATAAAGTGATGACATTATTATGAGTTACTACATTATCTGTTAGTTATTACATGATCTTTTGCTGAAGCCTATGCCTGCAGGGCCCTTCACTTGTAACGCCCCTCTTGTTTTTTTTTTTTATAGTTGTCGTGGCCGAGTGGTTAAGGCGATGGACTAGAAATCCATTGGGATTTTCCCGCGCAGGTTCGAATCCTGCAGACAACGGCTTTGCATTATGGTGACCCCTCCCTAGGTTGAAGTTTGGTCATCTTGCTTATACCAATCACATCCTCTCAGATCTCCTCATGTACACAGGGTTTAGTGGTCCATTTGGGATTGTGCCGCAGGATGTCTATCCCACCCTCATTATCCATCCGTCTAGCTCTATAGGCCAAGGTAGCATAGATTACAGGTGTGTCGTCAAGCCATAGGTCACAGGTGAGATCCCTCTATAAACCCTAAAAAATAACAACACCATTGTCATAAATAACTATTAAGCCATTTGCTAAGATTTCCACCATTTTGACATGTGGACCTGTTGTCACTCTTACCCTGACGGTTGTCGATACCTCCGGAAACTATTTGGGTCTTATCTGATGTCTTTTACAATTCATGTCAGAATGGCCATATTCTGAAGACACTCTAGCACACAATCAATTAGGATTTACTTTGCTTTTCCCATTGAAGGCCATATTGAGGTTAAATCCATGACTGGAGTTTTTAATTGATAAAAACCAATGACCATCTCATGTTGAACATGCAAGTCACTATGGTGCATTTATTGGTCTCTGTGGCGCTCTCGGGAGGCCATGCCTATGTCTACTTTTACCCGATAGCCTTTATCCCCATACCAAAAGTGCATCTGTAGTCAGGATGGCCGAGCGGTATAAGGCGCTGCGTTAAGGTCACAGTCTCTCCTGGAGGCGTGGGTTCAAATCCCACTTCTGACAGTTTTTTAAAGCCTCTCAAAGAGGAGTGACGCTGCTTTGTTGTGAAAATAAGATGGTAAAATAACTACACACAGTGAAATAACCAGTAGTCATAAACACTCTCTCATTGAAACATTCTGCTCTTGGGCAAATATCTAAGAAAATTAAAAAGAAGCAATACTTCATAAAAATGAACGTGGGGAACATTGCATTACATAAAGTGATGACATTATTATGAGTTACTACATTATCTGTTAGTTATTACATGATCTTTTGCTGAAGCCTATGCCTGCAGGGCCCTTCACTTGTAACGCCCCTCTTGTTTTTTTTTTTTAGTTGTCGTGGCCGAGTGGTTAAGGCGATGGACTAGAAATCCATTGGGATTTTCCCGCGCAGGTTCGAATCCTGCAGACAACGGCTTTGCATTATGGTGACCCCTCCCTAGGTTGAAGTTTGGTCATCTTGCTTATACCAATCACATCCTCTCAGATCTCCTCATGTACACAGGGTTTAGTGGTCCATTTGGGATTGTGCCGCAGGATGTCTATCCCACCCTCATTATCCATCCGTCTAGCTCTATAGGCCAAGGTAGCATAGATTACAGGTGTGTCGTCAAGCCATAGGTCACAGGTGAGATCCCTCTATAAACCCTAAAAAATAACAACACCATTGTCATAAATAACTATTAAGCCATTTGCTAAGATTTCCACCATTTTGACATGTGGACCTGTTGTCACTCTTACCCTGACGGTTGTCGATACCTCCGGAAACTATTTGGGTCTTATCTGATGTCTTTTACAATTCATGTCAGAATGGCCATATTCTGAAGACACTCTAGCACACAATCAATTAGGATTTACTTTGCTTTTCCCATTGAAGGCCATATTGAGGTTAAATCCATGACTGGAGTTTTTAATTGATAAAAACCAATGACCATCTCATGTTGAACATGCAAGTCACTATGGTGCATTTATTGGTCTCTGTGGCGCTCTCGGGAGGCCATGCCTATGTCTACTTTTACCCGATAGCCTTTATCCCCATACCAAAAGTGCATCTGTAGTCAGGATGGCCGAGCCGTCTAAGGCGCTGCGTTAAGGTCACAGTCTCTCCTGGAGGCGTGGGTTCAAATCCCACTTCTGACAGTTTTTTAAAGCCTCTCAAAGAGGAGTGACGCTGCTTACTTGTGAAAATAAGATGGTAAAATAACTACACACAGTGAAATAACCAGTAGTCATAAACACTCTCTCATTGAAACATTCTGCTCTTGGGCAAATATCTAAGAAAATTAAAAAGAAGCAATACTTCATAAAAATGAACGTGGGGAACATTGCATTACATAAAGTGATGACATTATTATGAGTTACTACATTATCTGTTAGTTATTACATGATCTTTTGCTGAAGCCTATGCCTGCAGGGCCCTTCACTTGTAACGCCCCTCTTGTTTTTTTTTTTTATAGTTGTCGTGGCCGAGTGGTTAAGGCGATGGACTAGAAATCCATTGGGATTTTCCCGCGCAGGTTCGAATCCTGCAGACAACGGCTTTGCATTATGGTGACCCCTCCCTAGGTTGAAGTTTGGTCATCTTGCTTATACCAATCACATCCTCTCAGATCTCCTCATGTACACAGGGTTTAGTGGTCCATTTGGGATTGTGCCGCAGGATGTCTATCCCACCCTCATTATCCATCCGTCTAGCTCTATAGGCCAAGGTAGCATAGATTACAGGTGTGTCGTCAAGCCATAGGTCACAGGTGAGATCCCTCTATAAACCCTAAAAAATAACAACACCATTGTCATAAATAACTATTAAGCCATTTGCTAAGATTTCCACCATTTTGACATGTGGACCTGTTGTCACTCTTACCCTGACGGTTGTCGATACCTCCGGAAACTATTTGGGTCTTATCTGATGTCTTTTACAATTCATGTCAGAATGGCCATATTCTGAAGACACTCTAGCACACAATCAATTAGGATTTACTTTGCTTTTCCCATTGAAGGCCATATTGAGGTTAAATCCATGACTGGAGTTTTTAATTGATAAAAACCAATGACCATCTCATGTTGAACATGCAAGTCACTATGGTGCATTTATTGGTCTCTGTGGCGCTCTCGGGAGGCCATGCCAATGTCTACTTTTACCCGATAGCCTTTATCCCCATACCAAAAGTGCATCTGTAGTCAGGATGGCCGAGCCGTCTAAGGCGCTGCGTTAAGGTCACAGTCTCTCCTGGAGGCGTGGGTTCAAATCCCACTTCTGACAGTTTTTTAAAGCCTCTCAAAGAGGAGTGACGCTGCTTTGTTGTGAAAATAAGATGGTAAAATAACTACACACAGTGAAATAACCAGTAGTCATAAACACTCTCTCATTGAAACATTCTGCTCTTGGGCAAATATCTAAGAAAATTAAAAAGAAGCAATACTTCATAAAAATGAACGTGGGGAACATTGCATTACATAAAGTGATGACATTATTATGAGTTACTACATTATCTGTTAGTTATTACATGATCTTTTGCTGAAGCCTATGCCTGCAGGGCCCTTCACTTGTAACGCCCCTCTTGTTTTTTTTTTTATAGTTGTCGTGGCCGAGTGGTTAAGGCGATGGACTAGAAATCCATTGGGATTTTCCCGCGCAGGTTCGAATCCTGCCGACAACGGCTTTGCATTATGGTGACCCCTCCCTAGGTTGAAGTTTGGTCATCTTGCTTATACCAATCACATCCTCTCAGATCTCCTCATGTACACAGGGTTTAGTGGTCCATTTGGGATTGTGCCACAGGATGTCTATCCCACCCTCATTATCCATCCGTCTAGCTCTATAGGCCAAGGTAGCATAGATTACAGGTGTGTCGTCAAGCCATAGGTCACAGGTGAGATCCCTCTATAAACCCTAAAAAATAACAACACCATTGTCATAAATAACTATTAAGCCATTTGCTAAGATTTCCACCATTTTGACATGTGGACCTGTTGTCACTCTTACCCTGACGGTTGTCGATACCTCGGGAAACTATTTGGGTCTTATCTGATGTCTTTTACAATTCATGTCAGAATGGCCATATTCTGAAGACACTCTAGCACACAATCAATTAGGATTTACTTTGCTTTTCCCATTGAAGGCCATATTGAGGTTAAATCCATGACTGGAGTTTTTAATTGATAAAAACCAATGACCATCTCATGTTGAACATGCAAGTCACTATGGTGCATTTATTGGTCTCTGTGGCGCTCTCGGGAGGCCATGCCTATGTCTACTTTTACCCGATAGCCTTTATCCCCATACCAAAAGTGCATCTGTAGTCAGGATGGCCGAGCGGTCTAAGGCGCTGCGTTAAGGTCGCAGTCTCTCCTGGAGGCGTGGGTTCAAATCCCACTTCGGACAATTTTTTAACGCCTCTCAAAGAGGAGTGACGCTGCTTTGTTGTGAAAATAAGATGATAAAATAACTACACACAGTGAAATAACCAGTAGTCATAAACACTCTCTCATTGAAACATTCTGCTCTTGGGCAAATATCTAAGAAAATTAAAAAGAAGCAATACTTCATAAAAATGAACGTGGGGAACATTGCATTACATAAAGTGATGACATTATTATGAGTTACTACATTATCTGTTAGTTATTACATGATCTTTTGCTGAAGCCTATGCCTGCAGGGCCCTTCACTTGTAACGCCCCTCTTGTTTTTTTTTTTATAGTTGTCGTGGCCGAGTGGTTAAGGCGATGGACTAGAAATCCATTGGGATTTTCCCGCGCAGGTTCGAATCCTGCCGACAACGGCTTTGCATTATGGTGACCCCTCCCTAGGTTGAAGTTTGGTCATCTTGCTTATACCAATCACATCCTCTCAGATCTCCTCATGTACACAGGGTTTAGTGGTCCATTTGGGATTGTGCCACAGGATGTCTATCCCACCCTCATTATCCATCCGTCTAGCTCTATAGGCCAAGGTAGCATAGATTACAGGTGTGTCGTCAAGCCATAGGTCACAGGTGAGATCCCTCTATAAACCCTAAAAAATAACAACACCATTGTCATAAATAACTATTAAGCCATTTGCTAAGATTTCCACCATTTTGACATGTGGACCTGTTGTCACTCTTACCCTGACGGTTGTCGATACCTCGGGAAACTATTTGGGTCTTATCTGATGTCTTTTACAATTCATGTCAGAATGGCCATATTCTGAAGACACTCTAGCACACAATCAATTAGGATTTACTTTGCTTTTCCCATTGAAGGCCATATTGAGGTTAAATCCATGACTGGAGTTTTTAATTGATAAAAACCAATGACCATCTCATGTTGAACATGCAAGTCACTATGGTGCATTTATTGGTCTCTGTGGCGCTCTCGGGAGGCCATGCCTATGTCTACTTTTACCCGATAGCCTTTATCCCCATACCAAAAGTGCATCTGTAGTCAGGATGGCCGAGCGGTCTAAGGCGCTGCGTTAAGGTCGCAGTCTCTCCTGGAGGCGTGGGTTCAAATCCCACTTCGGACAATTTTTTAACGCCTCTCAAAGAGGAGTGACGCTGCTTTGTTGTGAAAATAAGATGATAAAATAACTACACACAGTGAAATAACCAGTAGTCATAAACACTCTCTCATTGAAACATTCTGCTCTTGGGCAAATATCTAAGAAAATTAAAAAGAAGCAATACTTCATAAAAATGAACGTGGGGAACATTGCATTACATAAAGTGATGACATTATTATGAGTTACTACATTATCTGTTAGTTATTACATGATCTTTTGCTGAAGCCTATGCCTGCAGGGCCCTTCACTTGTAACGCCCCTCTTGTTTTTTTTTTTTATAGTTGTCGTGGCCGAGTGGTTAAGGCGATGGACTAGAAATCCATTGGGATTTTCCCGCGCAGGTTCGAATCCTGCCGACAACGGCTTTGCATTATGGTGACCCCTCCCTAGGTTGAAGTTTGGTCATCTTGCTTATACCAATCACATCCTCTCAGATCTCCTCATGTACACAGGGTTTAGTGGTCCATTTGGGATTGTGCCACAGGATGTCTATCCCACCCTCATTATCCATCCGTCTAGCTCTATAGGCCAAGGTAGCATAGATTACAGGTGTGTCGTCAAGCCATAGGTCACAGGTGAGATCCCTCTATAAACCCTAAAAAATAACAACACCATTGTCATAAATAACTATTAAGCCATTTGCTAAGATTTCCACCATTTTGACATGTGGACCTGTTGTCACTCTTACCCTGACGGTTGTCGATACCTCCGGAAACTATTTGGGTCTTATCTGATGTCTTTTACAATTCATGTCAGAATGGCCATATTCTGAAGACACTCTAGCACACAATCAATTAGGATTTACTTTGCTTTTCCCATTGAAGGCCATATTGAGGTTAAATCCATGACTGGAGTTTTTAATTGATAAAAACCAATGACCATCTCATGTTGAACATGCAAGTCACTATGGTGCATTTATTGGTCTCTGTGGCGCTCTCGGGAGGCCATGCCTATGTCTACTTTTACCCGATAGCCTTTATCCCCATACCAAAAGTGCATCTGTAGTCAGGATGGCCGAGCGGTCTAAGGCGCTGCGTTAAGGTCGCAGTCTCTCCTGGAGGCGTGGGTTCAAATCCCACTTCGGACAATTTTTTAACGCCTCTCAAAGAGGAGTGACGCTGCTTTGTTGTGAAAATAAGATGATAAAATAACTACACACAGTGAAATAACCAGTAGTCATAAACACTCTCTCATTGAAACATTCTGCTCTTGGGCAAATATCTAAGAAAATTAAAAAGAAGCAATACTTCATAAAAATGAACGTGGGGAACATTGCATTACATAAAGTGATGACATTATTATGAGTTACTACATTATCTGTTAGTTATTACATTATCTTTTGCTGAAGACTATGCCTGCAGGGCCCTTCACTTGTAAACCCCCTCTTGTTTTTCTTTTTATAGTTGTCGTGGCCGAGTGGTTAAGGCGATGAACTAGAAATCCATTGTGATTTTCCCGCGCAGATTCGAATCCTGCCGACAACGTCTTTGCATTCTGGTGACCCCTCCCTAGGTTGAAATTTGGTCATCTTGCTTATACCAATCACATCCTCTCAGATCTCCTCATGTAGACAGGGTTTAGTGGTCCATTTGGGATTGTGCCGCAGGATGTCTATCCCACCCTCATTATAATAATAAGATAATATGCCATTTAGCAGACGCTTTTATCCAAAGCGACTTACAGTCATGCGTGCATTCATTTTTTTATTGTGTATGGGTGGTCCCGGGGATCAAACCCACTACCCTGGCGTTACAAGCGCCGTGCTCTACCAGCTGAGCTACAGAGGACCATTATCCATCCGTCTAGCTCTATAGGCCAAGGTAGCATAGATTACAGGTGTGTCGTCAAGCCATAGGTCACAGGTGAGATCCCTCTATAAACCCTAAAAAATAACAACACCATTGTCATAAATAACTATTAAGCCATTTGCTAAGATTTCCACCATTTTGACATGTGGACCTGTTGTCACTCTTACCCTGACGGTTGTCGATACCTCCGGAAACTATTTGGATCTTATCTGATGTCTTTTACAATTCATGTCAGAATGGCCATATTCTGAAGACACTCTAGCACACAATCAATTAGGATTTACTTTGCTTTTCCCATTGAAGGCCATATTGAGGTTAAATCCATGACTGGAGTTTTTAATTGATCAAAACCAATGACCATCTCATGTTGAACATGCAAGTCACTATGGTGCATTTATTGGTCTCTGTGGCGCTCTCGGGAGGCCATGCCTATGTCTACTTTTACCCGATAGCCTTTATCCCCATACCAAAAGTGCATCTGTAGTCAGGATGGCTGAGCGGTCTAAGGTGCTGCGTTAAGGTTGCAGTCTCTCCTGGAGGCGTGGGTTCAAATCCCACTTCGGACAATTTTTTAACGCCTCTCAAAGAGGAGTGACGCTGCTTTGTTGTGAAAATAAGATGATAAAATAACTACACACAGTGAAATAACCAGTAGTCATAAACACTCTCTCGTTGAAACATTCTGCTCTTGGGCAAATATCTAAGAAAATTAAAAAGAAGCAATACTTCATAAAAATGAACGTGGGGAACATTGCATTACATAAAGTGATGACATTATTATGAGTTACTACATTATCTGTTAGTTATTACATGATCTTTTGCTGAAGCCTATGCCTGCAGGGCCCTTCACTTGTAACGCCCCTCTTGTTTTTTTTTTTATAGTTGTCGTGGCTGAGTGGTTAAGGCGATGGACTAGAAATCCATTGGGATTTTCCCGCGCAGGTTCGAATCCTGCTGACAACGGCTTTGCATTATGGTGACCCCTCCCTAGGTTGAAGTTTGGTCATCTTGCTTATACCAATCACATCCTCTCAGATCTCCTCATGTACACAGGGTTTAGTGGTCCATTTGGGATTGTGCCGCAGGATGTCTATCCCACCCTCATTATCCATCCGTCTAGCTCTATAGGCCAAGGTAGCATAGATTACAGGTGTGTCGTCAAGCCATAGGTCACAGGTGAGATCCCTCTATAAACCCTAAAAAATAACAACACCATTGTCATAAATAACTATTAAGCCATTTGCTAAGATTTCCACCATTTTGACATGTGGACCTGTTGTCACTCTTACCCTGACGGTTGTCGATACCTCCGGAAACTATTTGGGTCTTATCTGATGTCTTTTACAATTCATGTCAGAATGGCCATATTCTGAAGACACTCTAGCACACAATCAATTAGGATTTACTTTGCTTTTCCCATTGAAGGCCATATTGAGGTTAAATCCATGACTGGAGTTTTTAATTGATAAAAACCAATGACCATCTCATGTTGAACATGCAAGTCACTATGGTGCATTTATTGGTCTCTGTGGCGCTCTCGGGAGGCCATGCCTATGTCTACTTTTACCCGATAGCCTTTATCCCCATACCAAAAGTGCATCTGTAGTCAGGATGGCCGAGCGGTCTAAGGCGCTGCGTTAAGGTCGCAGTCTCTCCTGGAGGCGTGGGTTCAAATCCCACTTCTGACAATTTTTTAACGCCTCTCAAAGAGGAGTGACGCTGCTTTGTTGTGAAAATAAGATGATAAAATAACTACACACAGTGAAATAGCCAGTAGTCATAAACACTCTCTCATTGAAACATTCTGCTCTTGGGCAAATATCTAAGAAAATTAAAAAGAAGCAATACTTCATAAAAATGAACGTGGGGAACATTGCATTACATAAAGTGATGACATTATTATGAGTTACTACATTATCTGTTAGTTATTACATGATCTTTTGCTGAAGCCTATGCCTGCAGGGCCCTTCACTTGTAACGCCCCTCTTGTTTTTTTTTTTATAGTTGTCGTGGCCGAGTGGTTAAGGCGATGGACTAGAAATCCATTGGGATTTTCCCGCGCAGGTTCGAATCCTGCAGACAACGGCTTTGCATTATGGTGACCCCTCCCTAGGTTGAAGTTTGGTCATCTTGCTTATACCAATCACATCCTCTCAGATCTCCTCATGTACACAGCGTTTAGTGGTCCATTTGGGATTGTGCCGCAGGATGTCTATCCCACCCTCATTATCCATCCGTCTAGCTCTATAGGCCAAGGTAGCATAGATTACAGGTGTGTCGTCAAGCCATAGGTCACAGGTGAGATCCCTCTATAAACCCTAAAAAATAACAACACCATTGTCATAAATAACTATTAAGCCATTTGCTAAGATTTCCACCATTTTGACATGTGGACCTGTTGTCACTCTTACCCTGACGGTTGTCGATACCTCCGGAAACTATTTGGGTCTTATCTGATGTCTTTTACAATTCATGTCAGAATGGCCATATTCTGAAGACACTCTAGCACACAATCAATTAGGATTTACTTTGCTTTTCCCATTGAAGGCCATATTGAGGTTAAATCCATGACTGGAGTTTTTAATTGATAAAAACCAATGACCATCTCATGTTGAACATGCAAGTCACTATGGTGCATTTATTGGTCTCTGTGGCGCTCTCGGGAGGCCATGCCTATGTCTACTTTTACCCGATAGCCTTTATCCCCATACCAAAAGTGCATCTGTAGTCAGGATGGCCGAGCGGTCTAAGGCGCTGCGTTAAGGTCACAGTCTCTCCTGGAGGCGTGGGTTCAAATCCCACTTCTGACAGTTTTTTAAAGCCTCTCAAAGAGGAGTGACGCTGCTTTGTTGTGAAAATAAGATGGTAAAATAACTACACACAGTGAAATAACCAGTAGTCATAAACACTCTCTCATTGAAACATTCTGCTCTTGGGCAAATATCTAAGAAAATTAAAAAGAAGCAATACTTCATAAAAATGAACGTGGGGAACATTGCATTACATAAAGTGATGACATTATTATGAGTTACTACATTATCTGTTAGTTATTACATGATCTTTTGCTGAAGCCTATGCCTGCAGGGCCCTTCACTTGTAACGCCCCTCTTGTTTTTTTTTTTATAGTTGTTGTGGCCGAGTGGTTAAGGCGATGGACTAGAAATCCATTGGGATTTTCCCGCGCAGGTTCGAATCCTACAGACAACGGCTTTGCATTATGGTGACCCCTCCCTAGGTTGAAGTTTGGTCATCTTGCTTATACCAATCACATCCTCTCAGATCTCCTCATGTACACAGGGTTTAGTGGTCCATTTGGGATTGTGCCGCAGGATGTCTATCCCACCCTCATTATCCATCCGTCTAGCTCTATAGGCCAAGGTAGCATAGATTACAGGTGTGTCGTCAAGCCATAGGTCACAGGTGAGATCCCTCTATAAACCCTAAAAAATAACAACACCATTGTCATAAATAACTATTAAGCCATTTGCTAAGATTTCCACCATTTTGACATGTGGACCTGTTGTCACTCTTACCCTGACGGTTGTCGATACCTCCGGAAACTATTTGGGTCTTATCTGATGTCTTTTACAATTCATGTCAGAATGGCCATATTCTGAAGACACTCTAGCACACAATCAATTAGGATTTACTTTGCTTTTCCCATTGAAGGCCATATTGAGGTTAAATCCATGACTGGAGTTTTTAATTGATAAAAACCAATGACCATCTCATGTTGAACATGCAAGTCACTATGGTGCATTTATTGGTCTCTGTGGCGCTCTCAGGAGGCCATGCCTATGTCTACTTTTACCCGATAGCCTTTATCCCCATACCAAAAGTGCATCTGTAGTCAGGATGGCCGAGCGGTCTAAGGCGCTGCGTTAAGGTCGCAGTCTCTCCTGGAGGCGTGGGTTCAAATCCCACTTCGGACAGTTTTTTAACGCCTCTCAAAGAGGAGTGACGCTGCTTTGTTGTGAAAATAAGATGATAAAATAACTACACACAGTGAAATAACCAGTAGTCATAAACACTCTCTCATTGAAACATTCTGCTCTTGGGCAAATATCTAAGAAAATTAAAAAGAAGCAATACTTCATAAAAATGAACGTGGGGAACATTGCATTACATAAAGTGATGACATTATTATGAGTTACTACATTATCTGTTAGTTATTACATTATCTTTTGCTGAAGACTATGCCTGCAGGGCCCTTCACTTGTAAACCCCCTCTTGTTTTTCTTTTTATAGTTGTCGTGGCCGAGTGGTTAAGGCGATGGACTAGAAATCCATTGGGATTTTCCCGCGCAGGTTCGAATCCTGCCGACAACGTCTTTGCATTCTGGTGACCCCTCCCTAGGTTGAAATTTGGTCATCTTGCTTATACCAATCACATCCTCTCAGATCTCCTCATGTAGACAGGGTTTAGTGGTCCATTTGGGATTGTGCCGCAGGATGTCTATCCCACCCTCATTATAATAATAAGATAATATGCCATTTAGCAGACGCTTTTATCCAAAGCGACTTACAGTCATGCGTGCATACATTTTTTTATTGTGTATGGGTGGTCCCGGGGATCAAACCCACTACCCTGGCGTTACAAGCGCCGTGCTCTACCAGCTGAGCTACAGAGGACCATTATCCATCCGTCTAGCTCTATAGGCCAAGGTAGCATAGATTACAGGTGTGTCGTCAAGCCATAGGTCACAGGTGAGATCCCTCTATAAACCCTAAAAAATAACAACACCATTGTCATAAATAACTATTAAGCCATTTGCTAAGATTTCCACCATTTTGACATGTGGACCTGTTGTCACTCTTACCCTGACGGTTGTCGATACCTCCGGAAACTATTTGGATCTTATCTGATGTCTTTTACAATTCATGTCAGAATGGCCATATTCTGAAGACACTCTAGCACACAATCAATTAGGATTTACTTTGCTTTTCCCATTGAAGGCCATATTGAGGTTAAATCCATGACTGGAGTTTTTAATTGATAAAAACCAATGACCATCTCATGTTGAACATGCAAGTCACTATGGTGCATTTATTGGTCTCTGTGGCGCTCTCGGGAGGCCATGCCTATGTCTACTTTTACCCGATAGCCTTTATCCCCATACCAAAAGTGCATCTGTAGTCAGGATGGCCGAGCGGTCTAAGGCGCTGCGTTAAGGTCGCAGTCTCTCCTGGAGGCGTGGGTTCAAATCCCACTTCTGACAATTTTTTAACGCCTCTCAAAGAGGAGTGACGCTGCTTTGTTGTGAAAATAAGATGATAAAATAACTACACACAGTGAAATAACCAGTAGTCATAAACACTCTCTCATTGAAACATTCTGCTCTTGGGCAAATATCTAAGAAAATTAAAAAGAAGCAATACTTCATAAAAATGAACGTGGGGAACATTGCATTACATAAAGTGATGACATTATTATGAGTTACTACATTATCTGTTAGTTATTACATGATCTTTTGCTGAAGCCTATGCCTGCAGGGCCCTTCACTTGTAACGCCCCTCTTGTTTTTTTTTTTTATAGTTGTCGTGGCCGAGTGGTTAAGGCGATGGACTAGAAATCCATTGGGATTTTCCCGCGCAGGTTCGAATCCTGCAGACAACGGCTTTGCATTATGGTGACCCCTCCCTAGGTTGAAGTTTGGTCATCTTGCTTATACCAATCACATCCTCTCAGATCTCCTCATGTACACAGGGTTTAGTGGTCCATTTGGGATTGTGCCGCAGGATGTCTATCCCACCCTCATTATCCATCCGTCTAGCTCTATAGGCCAAGGTAGCATAGATTACAGGTGTGTCGTCAAGCCATAGGTCACAGGTGAGATCCCTCTATAAACCCTAAAAAATAACAACACCATTGTCATAAATAACTATTAAGCCATTTGCTAAGATTTCCACCATTTTGACATGTGGACCTGTTGTCACTCTTACCCTGACGGTTGTCGATACCTCCGGAAACTATTTGGGTCTTATCTGATGTCTTTTACAATTCATGTCAGAATGGCCATATTCTGAAGACACTCTAGCACACAATCAATTAGGATTTACTTTGCTTTTCCCATTGAAGGCCATATTGAGGTTAAATCCATGACTGGAGTTTTTAATTGATAAAAACCAATGACCATCTCATGTTGAACATGCAAGTCACTATGGTGCATTTATTGGTCTCTGTGGCGCTCTCGGGAGGCCATGCCTATGTCTACTTTTACCCGATAGCCTTTATCCCCATACCAAAAGTGCATCTGTAGTCAGGATGGCCGAGCGGTCTAAGGCGCTGCGTTAAGGTCACAGTCTCTCCTGGAGGCGTGGGTTCAAATCCCACTTCTGACAGTTTTTTAAAGCCTCTCAAAGAGGAGTGACGCTGCTTTGTTGTGAAAATAAGATGGTAAAATAACTACACACAGTGAAATAACCAGTAGTCATAAACACTCTCTCATTGAAACATTCTGCTCTTGGGCAAATATCTAAGAAAATTAAAAAGAAGCAATACTTCATAAAAATGAACGTGGGGAACATTGCATTACATAAAGTGATGACATTATTATGAGTTACTACATTATCTGTTAGTTATTACATGATCTTTTGCTGAAGCCTATGCCTGCAGGGCCCTTCACTTGTAACGCCCCTCTTGTTTTTTTTTTTATAGTTGTCGTGGCCGAGTGGTTAAGGCGATGGACTAGAAATCCATTGGGATTTTCCCGCGCAGGTTCGAATCCTGCAGACAACGGCTTTGCATTATGGTGACCCCTCCCTAGGTTGAAGTTTGGTCATCTTGCTTATACCAATCACATCCTCTCAGATCTCCTCATGTACACAGGGTTTAGTGGTCCATTTGGGATTGTGCCGCAGGATGTCTATCCCACCCTCATTATCCATCCGTCTAGCTCTATAGGCCAAGGTAGCATAGATTACAGGTGTGTCGTCAAGCCATAGGTCACAGGTGAGATCCCTCTATAAACCCTAAAAAATAACAACACCATTGTCATAAATAACTATTAAGCCATTTGCTAAGATTTCCACCATTTTGACATGTGGACCTGTTGTCACTCTTACCCTGACGGTTGTCGATACCTCCGGAAACTATTTGGGTCTTATCTGATGTCTTTTACAATTCATGTCAGAATGGCCATATTCTGAAGACACTCTAGCACACAATCAATTAGGATTTACTTTGCTTTTCCCATTGAAGGCCATATTGAGGTTAAATCCATGACTGGAGTTTTTAATTGATAAAAACCAATGACCATCTCATGTTGAACATGCAAGTCACTATGGTGCATTTATTGGTCTCTGTGGCGCTCTCGGGAGGCCATGCCTATGTCTACTTTTACCCGATAGCCTTTATCCCCATACCAAAAGTGCATCTGTAGTCAGTATGGCCGAGCGGTCTAAGGCGCTGCGTTAAAGTCGCAGTCTCTCCTGGAGGCGTGGGTTCAAATCCCACTTCGGACAATTTTTTAACGCCTCTTAAAGAGGAGTGACGCTGCTTTGTTGTGAAAATAAGATGATAAAATAACTACACACAGTGAAATAACCAGTAGTCATAAACACTCTCTCATTGAAACATTCTGCTCTTGGGCAAATATCTAAGAAAATTAAAAAGAAGCAATACTTCATAAAAATGAACGTGGGGAACATTGCATTACATAAAGTGATGACATTATTATGAGTTACTACATTATCTGTTAGTTATTACATTATCTTTTGCTGAAGACTATGCCTGCAGGGCCCTTCACTTGTAAACCCCCTCTTGTTTTTCTTTTTATAGTTGTCGTGGCCGAGTGGTTAAGGCGATGAACTAGAAATCCATTGGGATTTTCCTGCGCAGGTTCGAATCCTGCCGACAACGTCTTTGCATTCTGGTGACCCCTCCCTAGGTTGAAATTTGGTCATCTTGCTTATACCAATCACATCCTCTCAGATCTCCTCATGTAGACAGGGTTTAGTGGTCCATTTGGGATTGTGCCGCAGGATGTCTATCCCACCCTCATTATAATAATAAGATAATATGCCATTTAGCAGACGCTTTTATCCAAAGCGACTTACAGTCATGCGTGCATACATTTTTTTATTGTGTATGGGTGGTCCCGGGGATCAAACCCACTACCCTGGCGTTACAAGCGCCGTGCTCTACCAGCTGAGCTACAGAGGACCATTATCCATCCGTCTAGCTCTATAGGCCAAGGTAGCATAGATTACAGGTGTGTCGTCAAGCCATAGGTCACAGGTGAGATCCCTCTATAAACCCTAAAAAATAACAACACCATTGTCATAAATAACTATTAAGCCATTTGCTAAGATTTCCACCATTTTGACATGTGGACCTGTTGTCACTCTTACCCTGACGGTTGTCGATACCTCCGGAAACTATTTGGATCTTATCTGATGTCTTTTACAATTCATGTCAGAATGGCCATATTCTGAAGACACTCTAGCACACAATCAATTAGGATTTACTTTGCTTTTCCCATTGAAGGCCATATTGAGGTTAAATCCATGACTGGAGTTTTTAATTGATAAAAACCAATGACCATCTCATGTTGAACATGCAAGTCACTATGGTGCATTTATTGGTCTCTGTGGCGCACTCGGGAGGCCATGCCTATGTCTACTTTTACCCGATAGCCTTTATCCCCATACCAAAAGTGCATCTGTAGTCAGGATGGCCGAGCGGTCTAAGGCGCTGCGTTAAGGTCGCAGTCTCTCCTGGAGGCGTGGGTTCAAATCCCACTTCTGACAATTTTTTAACGCCTCTCAAAGAGGAGTGACGCTGCTTTGTTGTGAAAATAAGATGATAAAATAACTACACACAGTGAAATAACCAGTAGTCATAAACACTCTCTCATTGAAACATTCTGCTCTTGGGCAAATATCTAAGAAAATTAAAAAGAAGCAATACTTCATAAAAATGAACGTGGGGAACATTGCATTACATAAAGTGATGACATTATTATGAGTTACTACATTATCTGTTAGTTATTACATGATCTTTTGCTGAAGCCTATGCCTGCAGGGCCCTTCACTTGTAACGCCCCTCTTGTTTTTTTTTTTATAGTTGTCGTGGCCGAGTGGTTAAGGCGATGGACTAGAAATCCATTGGGATTTTCCCGCGCAGGTTCGAATCCTGCAGACAACGGCTTTGCATTATGGTGACCCCTCCCTAGGTTGAAGTTTGGTCATCTTGCTTATACCAATCACATCCTCTCAGATCTCCTCATGTACACAGGGTTTAGTGGTCCATTTGGGATTGTGCCGCAGGATGTCTATCCCACCCTCATTATCCATCCGTCTAGCTCTATAGGCCAAGGTAGCATAGATTACAGGTGTGTCGTCAAGCCATAGGTCACAGGTGAGATCCCTCTATAAACCCTAAAAAATAACAACACCATTGTCATAAATAACTATTAAGCCATTTGCTAAGATTTCCACCATTTTGACATGTGGACCTGTTGTCACTCTTACCCTGACGGTTGTCGATACCTCCGGAAACTATTTGGGTCTTATCTGATGTCTTTTACAATTCATGTCAGAATGGCCATATTCTGAAGACACTCTAGCACACAATCAATTAGGATTTACTTTGCTTTTCCCATTGAAGGCCATATTGAGGTTAAATCCATGACTGGAGTTTTTAATTGATAAAAACCAATGACCATCTCATGTTGAACATGCAAGTCACTATGGTGCATTTATTGGTCTCTGTGGCGCTCTCGGGAGGCCATGCCTATGTCTACTTTTACCCGATAGCCTTTATCCCCATACCAAAAGTGCATCTGTAGTCAGGATGGCCGAGCGGTCTAAGGCGCTGCGTTAAGGTCACAGTCTCTCCTGGAGGCGTGGGTTCAAATCCCACTTCTGACAGTTTTTTAAAGCCTCTCAAAGAGGAGTGACGCTGCTTTGTTGTGAAAATAAGATGGTAAAATAACTACACACAGTGAAATAACCAGTAGTCATAAACACTCTCTCATTGAAACATTCTGCTCTTGGGCAAATATCTAAGAAAATTAAAAAGAAGCAATACTTCATAAAAATGAACGTGGGGAACATTGCATTACATAAAGTGATGACATTATTATGAGTTACTACATTATCTGTTAGTTATTACATGATCTTTTGCTGAAGCCTATGCCTGCAGGGCCCTTCACTTGTAACGCCCCTCTTGTTTTTTTTTTTATAGTTGTCGTGGCCGAGTGGTTAAGGCGATGGACTAGAAATCCATTGGGATTTTCCCGCGCAGGTTCGAATCCTGCAGACAACGGCTTTGCATTATGGTGACCCCTCCCTAGGTTGAAGTTTGGTCATCTTGCTTATACCAATCACATCCTCTCAGATCTCCTCATGTACACAGGGTTTAGTGGTCCATTTGGGATTGTGCCGCAGGATGTCTATCCCACCCTCATTATCCATCCGTCTAGCTCTATAGGCCAAGGTAGCATAGATTACAGGTGTGTCGTCAAGCCATAGGTCACAGGTGAGATCCCTCTATAAACCCTAAAAAATAACAACACCATTGTCATAAATAACTATTAAGCCATTTGCTAAGATTTCCACCATTTTGACATGTGGACCTGTTGTCACTCTTACCCTGACGGTTGTCGATACCTCCGGAAACTATTTGGGTCTTATCTGATGTCTTTTACAATTCATGTCAGAATGGCCATATTCTGAAGACACTCTAGCACACAATCAATTAGGATTTACTTTGCTTTTCCCATTGAAGGCCATATTGAGGTTAAATCCATGACTGGAGTTTTTAATTGATAAAAACCAATGACCATCTCATGTTGAACATGCAAGTCACTATGGTGCATTTATTGGTCTCTGTGGCGCTCTCGGGAGGCCATGCCTATGTCTACTTTTACCCGATAGCCTTTATCCCCATACCAAAAGTGCATCTGTAGTCAGTATGGCCGAGCGGTCTAAGGCGCTGCGTTAAGGTCGCAGTCTCTCCTGGAGGCGTGGGTTCAAATCCCACTTCGGACAATTTTTTAACGCCTCTCAAAGAGGAGTGACGCTGCTTTGTTGTGAAAATAAGATGATAAAATAACTACACACAGTGAAATAACCAGTAGTCATAAACACTCTCTCATTGAAACATTCTGCTCTTGGGCAAATATCTAAGAAAATTAAAAAGAAGCAATACTTCATAAAAATGAACGTGGGGAACATTGCATTACATAAAGTGATGACATTATTATGAGTTACTACATTATCTGTTAGTTATTACATTATCTTTTGCTGAAGACTATGCCTGCAGGGCCCTTCACTTGTAAACCCCCTCTTGTTTTTCTTTTTATAGTTGTCGTGGCCGAGTGGTTAAGGCGATGAACTAGAAATCCATTGGGATTTTCCTGCGCAGGTTCGAATCCTGCCGACAACGTCTTTGCATTCTGGTGACCCCTCCCTAGGTTGAAATTTGGTCATCTTGCTTATACCAATCACATCCTCTCAGATCTCCTCATGTAGACAGGGTTTAGTGGTCCATTTGGGATTGTGCCGCAGGATGTCTATCCCACCCTCATTATAATAATAAGATAATATGCCATTTAGCAGACGCTTTTATCCAAAGCGACTTACAGTCATGCGTGCATACATTTTTTTATTGTGTATGGGTGGTCCCGGGGATCAAACCCACTACCCTGGCGTTACAAGCGCCGTACTCTACCAGCTGAGCTACAGAGGACCATTATCCATCCGTCTAGCTCTATAGGCCAAGGTAGCATAGATTACAGGTGTGTCGTCAAGCCATAGGTCACAGGTGAGATCCCTCTATAAACCCTAAAAAATAACAACACCATTGTCATAAATAACTATTAAGCCATTTGCTAAGATTTCCACCATTTTGACATGTGGACCTGTTGTCACTCTTACCCTGACGGTTGTCGATACCTCCGGAAACTATTTGGATCTTATCTGATGTCTTTTACAATTCATGTCAGAATGGCCATATTCTGAAGACACTCTAGCACACAATCAATTAGGATTTACTTTGCTTTTCCCATTGAAGGCCATATTGAGGTTAAATCCATGACTGGAGTTTTTAATTGATCAAAACCAATGACCATCTCATGTTGAACATGCAAGTCACTATGGTGCATTTATTGGTCTCTGTGGCGCTCTCGGGAGGCCATGCCTATGTCTACTTTTACCCGATAGCCTTTATCCCCATACCAAAAGTGCATCTGTAGTCAGGATGGCTGAGCGGTCTAAGGTGCTGCATTAAGGTTGCAGTCTCTCCTGGAGGCGTGGGTTCAAATCCCACTTCGGACAATTTTTTAACGCCTCTCAAAGAGGAGTGACGCTGCTTTGTTGTGAAAATAAGATGATAAAATAACTACACACAGTGAAATAACCAGTAGTCATAAACACTCTCTCATTGAAACATTCTGCTCTTGGGCAAATATCTAAGAAAATTAAAAAGAAGCAATACTTCATAAAAATGAACGTGGGGAACATTGCATTACATAAAGTGATGACATTATTATGAGTTACTACATTATCTGTTAGTTATTACATTATCTTTTGCTGAAGACTATGCCTGCAGGGCCCTTCACTTGTAACCCCCCTCTTGTTTTTCTTTTTATAGTTGTCGTGGCCGAGTGGTTAAGGCGATGGACAAGAAATCCATTGGGATTTTCCCGCGCAGGTTCGAATCCTGCCGACAACGGCTTTGCATTATGGTGACCCCTCCCTAGGTTGAAGTTTGGTCATCTTGCTTATACCAATCACATCCTCTCAGATCTCTTCATGTAGACAGGGTTTAGTGGTCCATTTGGGATTGTGCCGCAGGATGTCTATCCCACCCTCATTATAATAATAAGATAATATGCCATTTAGCAGACGCTTTTATCCAAAGCGACTTACAGTCATGCGTGCATACATTTTTTTCTTGTGTATGGGTGGTCCCGGGGATCAAACCCACTACCCTGGCGTTACAAGCGCCGTGCTCTACCAGCTGAGCTACAGAGGACCATTATCCATCCGTCTAGCTCTATAGGCCAAGGTAGCATAGATTACAGGTGTGTCGTCAAGCCATAGGTCACAGGTGAGATCCCTCTATAAACCCTAAAAAATAACAACACCATTGTCATAAATAACTATTAAGCCATTTGCTAAGATTTCCACCATTTTGACATGTGGACCTGTTGTCACTCTTACCCTGACAGTTGTCGATACCTCCGGAAACTATTTGGGTCTTATCTGATGTCTTTTACAATTCATGTCAGAATGGCCATATTCTGAAGACACTCTAGCACACAATCAATTAGGATTTACTTTGCTTTTCCCATTGAAGGCCATATTGAGGTTAAATCCATGACTGGAGTTTTTAATTGATAAAAACCAATGACCATCTCATGTTGAACATGCAAGTCACTATGGTGCATTTATTGGTCTCTTTGGCGCTCTCGGGAGGCCATGCCTATGTCTACTTTTACCCGATAGCCTTTATCCCCATACCAAAAGTGCATCTGTAGTCAGGATGGCCGAGCGGTCTAAGGCGCTGCGTTAAGGTCGCAGTCTCTCCTGGAGGCGTGGGTTCAAATCCCACTTCTGACAATTTTTTAACGCCTCTCAAAGAGGAGTGACGCTGCTTTGTTGTGAAAATAAGATGATAAAATAACTACACACAGTGAAATAACCAGTAGTCATAAACACTCTCTCATTGAAACATTCTGCTCTTGGGCAAATATCTAAGAAAATTAAAAAGAAGCAATACTTCATAAAAATGAACGTGGGGAACATTGCATTACATAAAGTGATGACATTATTATGAGTTACTACATTATCTGTTAGTTATTACATGATCTTTTGCTGAAGCCTATGCCTGCAGGGCCCTTCACTTGTAACGCCCCTCTTGTTTTTGTTTTTATAGTTGTCGTGGCCGAGTGGTTAAGGCGATGGACTAGAAATCCATTGGGATTTTCCCGCGCAGGTTCGAATCCTGCAGACAACGGCTTTGCATTATGGTGACCCCTCCCTAGGTTGAAGTTTGGTCATCTTGCTTATACCAATCACATCCTCTCAGATCTCCTCATGTACACAGGGTTTAGTGGTCCATTTGGGATTGTGCCGCAGGATGTCTATCCCACCCTCATTATCCATCCGTCTAGCTCTATAGGCCAAGGTAGCATAGATTACAGGTGTGTCGTCAAGCCATAGGTCACAGGTGAGATCCCTCTATAAACCCTAAAAAATAACAACACCATTGTCATAAATAACTATTAAGCCATTTGCTAAGATTTCCACCATTTTGACATGTGGACCTGTTGTCACTCTTACCCTGACGGTTGTCGATACCTCCGGAAACTATTTGGGTCTTATCTGATGTCTTTTACAATTCATGTCAGAATGGCCATATTCTGAAGACACTCTAGCACACAATCAATTAGGATTTACTTTGCTTTTCCCATTGAAGGCCATATTGAGGTTAAATCCATGACTGGAGTTTTTAATTGATAAAAACCAATGACCATCTCATGTTGAACATGCAAGTCACTATGGTGCATTTATTGGTCTCTGTGGCGCTCTCGGGAGGCCATGCCTATGTCTACTTTTACCCGATAGCCTTTATCCCCATACCAAAAGTGCATCTGTAGTCAGGATGGCCGAGCGGTCTAAGGCGCTGCGTTAAGGTCACAGTCTCTCCTGGAGGCGTGGGTTCAAATCCCACTTCTGACAGTTTTTTAAAGCCTCTCAAAGAGGAGTGACGCTGCTTTGTTGTGAAAATAAGATGGTAAAATAACTACACACAGTGAAATAACCAGTAGTCATAAACACTCTCTCATTGAAACATTCTGCTCTTGGGCAAATATCTAAGAAAATTAAAAAGAAGCAATACTTCATAAAAATGAACGTGGGGAACATTGCATTACATAAAGTGATGACATTATTATGAGTTACTACATTATCTGTTAGTTATTACATGATCTTTTGCTGAAGCCTATGCCTGCAGGGCCCTTCACTTGTAACGCCCCTCTTGTTTTTTTTTTTATAGTTGTCGTGGCCGAGTGGTTAAGGCGATGGACTAGAAATCCATTGGGATTTTCCCGCGCAGGTTCGAATCCTGCAGACAACGGCTTTGCATTATGGTGACCCCTCCCTAGGTTGAAGTTTGGTCATCTTGCTTATACCAATCACATCCTCTCAGATCTCCTCATGTACACAGGGTTTAGTGGTCCATTTGGGATTGTGCCGCAGGATGTCTATCCCACCCTCATTATCCATCCGTCTAGCTCTATAGGCCAAGGTAGCATAGATTACAGGTGTGTCGTCAAGCCATAGGTCACAGGTGAGATCCCTCTATAAACCCTAAAAAATAACAACACCATTGTCATAAATAACTATTAAGCCATTTGCTAAGATTTCCACCATTTTGACATGTGGACCTGTTGTCACTCTTACCCTGACGGTTGTCGATACCTCCGGAAACTATTTGGGTCTTATCTGATGTCTTTTACAATTCATGTCAGAATGGCCATATTCTGAAGACACTCTAGCACACAATCAATTAGGATTTACTTTGCTTTTCCCATTGAAGGCCATATTGAGGTTAAATCCATGACTGGAGTTTTTAATTGATAAAAACCAATGACCATCTCATGTTGAACATGCAAGTCACTATGGTGCATTTATTGGTCTCTGTGGCGCTCTCGGGAGGCCATGCCTATGTCTACTTTTACCCGATAGCCTTTATCCCCATACCAAAAGTGCATCTGTAGTCAGTATGGCCGAGCGGTCTAAGGCGCTGCGTTAAGGTCGCAGTCTCTCCTGGAGGCGTGGGTTCAAATCCCACTTCGGACAATTTTTTAACGCCTCTCAAAGAGGAGTGACGCTGCTTTGTTGTGAAAATAAGATGATAAAATAACTACACACAGTGAAATAACCAGTAGTCATAAACACTCTCTCATTGAAACATTCTGCTCTTGGGCAAATATCTAAGAAAATTAAAAAGAAGCAATACTTCATAAAAATGAACGTGGGGAACATTGCATTACATAAAGTGATGACATTATTATGAGTTACTACATTATCTGTTAGTTATTACATTATCTTTTGCTGAAGACTATGCCTGCAGGGCCCTTCACTTGTAAACCCCGTCTTGTTTTTCTTTTTATAGTTGTCGTGGCCGAGTGGTTAAGGCGATGAACTAGAAATCCATTGGGATTTTCCTGCGCAGGTTCGAATCCTGCCGACAACGTCTTTGCATTCTGGTGACCCCTCCCTAGGTTGAAATTTGGTCATCTTGCTTATACCAATCACATCCTCTCAGATCTCCTCATGTAGACAGGGTTTAGTGGTCCATTTGGGATTGTGCCGCAGGATGTCTATCCCACCCTCATTATAATAATAAGATAATATGCCATTTAGCAGACGCTTTTATCCAAAGCGACTTACAGTCATGCGTGCATACATTTTTTTATTGTGTATGGGTGGTCCCGGGGATCAAACCCACTACCCTGGCGTTACAAGCGCCGTGCTCTACCAGCTGAGCTACAGAGGACCATTATCCATCCGTCTAGCTCTATAGGCCAAGGTAGCATAGATTACAGGTGTGTCGTCAAGCCATAGGTCACAGGTGAGATCCCTCTATAAACCCTAAAAAATAACAACACCATTGTCATAAATAACTATTAAGCCATTTGCTAAGATTTCCACCATTTTGACATGTGGACCTGTTGTCACTCTTACCCTGACAGTTGTCGATACCTCCGGAAACTATTTGGGTCTTATCTGATGTCTTTTACAATTCATGTCAGAATGGCCATATTCTGAAGACACTCTAGCACACAATCAATTAGGATTTACTTTGCTTTTCCCATTGAAGGCCATATTGAGGTTAAATCCATGACTGGAGTTTTTAATTGATAAAAACCAATGACCATCTCATGTTGAACATGCAAGTCACTATGGTGCATTTATTGGTCTCTTTGGCGCTCTCGGGAGGCCATGCCTATGTCTACTTTTACCCGATAGCCTTTATCCCCATACCAAAAGTGCATCTGTAGTCAGGATGGCCGAGCGGTCTAAGGCGCTGCGTTAAGGTCGCAGTCTCTCCTGGAGGCGTGGGTTCAAATCCCACTTCTGACAATTTTTTAACGCCTCTCAAAGAGGAGTGACGCTGCTTTGTTGTGAAAATAAGATGATAAAATAACTACACACAGTGAAATAACCAGTAGTCATAAACACTCTCTCATTGAAACATTCTGCTCTTGGGCAAATATCTAAGAAAATTAAAAAGAAGCAATACTTCATAAAAATGAACGTGGGGAACATTGCATTACATAAAGTGATGACATTATTATGAGTTACTACATTATCTGTTAGTTATTACATGATCTTTTGCTGAAGCCTATGCCTGCAGGGCCCTTCACTTGTAACGCCCCTCTTGTTTTTGTTTTTATAGTTGTCGTGGCCGAGTGGTTAAGGCGATGGACTAGAAATCCATTGGGATTTTCCCGCGCAGGTTCGAATCCTGCAGACAACGGCTTTGCATTATGGTGACCCCTCCCTAGGTTGAAGTTTGGTCATCTTGCTTATACCAATCACATCCTCTCAGATCTCCTCATGTACACAGGGTTTAGTGGTCCATTTGGGATTGTGCCGCAGGATGTCTATCCCACCCTCATTATCCATCCGTCTAGCTCTATAGGCCAAGGTAGCATAGATTACAGGTGTGTCGTCAAGCCATAGGTCACAGGTGAGATCCCTCTATAAACCCTAAAAAATAACAACACCATTGTCATAAATAACTATTAAGCCATTTGCTAAGATTTCCACCATTTTGACATGTGGACCTGTTGTCACTCTTACCCTGACGGTTGTCGATACCTCCGGAAACTATTTGGGTCTTATCTGATGTCTTTTACAATTCATGTCAGAATGGCCATATTCTGAAGACACTCTAGCACACAATCAATTAGGATTTACTTTGCTTTTCCCATTGAAGGCCATATTGAGGTTAAATCCATGACTGGAGTTTTTAATTGATAAAAACCAATGACCATCTCATGTTGAACATGCAAGTCACTATGGTGCATTTATTGGTCTCTGTGGCGCTCTCGGGAGGCCATGCCTATGTCTACTTTTACCCGATAGCCTTTATCCCCATACCAAAAGTGCATCTGTAGTCAGGATGGCCGAGCGGTCTAAGGCGCTGCGTTAAGGTCACAGTCTCTCCTGGAGGCGTGGGTTCAAATCCCACTTCTGACAGTTTTTTAAAGCCTCTCAAAGAGGAGTGACGCTGCTTTGTTGTGAAAATAAGATGGTAAAATAACTACACACAGTGAAATAACCAGTAGTCATAAACACTCTCTCATTGAAACATTCTGCTCTTGGGCAAATATCTAAGAAAATTAAAAAGAAGCAATACTTCATAAAAATGAACGTGGGGAACATTGCATTACATAAAGTGATGACATTATTATGAGTTACTACATTATCTGTTAGTTATTACATGATCTTTTGCTGAAGCCTATGCCTGCAGGGCCCTTCACTTGTAACGCCCCTCTTGTTTTTTTTTTTATAGTTGTCGTGGCCGAGTGGTTAAGGCGATGGACTAGAAATCCATTGGGATTTTCCCGCGCAGGTTCGAATCCTGCAGACAACGGCTTTGCATTATGGTGACCCCTCCCTAGGTTGAAGTTTGGTCATCTTGCTTATACCAATCACATCCTCTCAGATCTCCTCATGTACACAGGGTTTAGTGGTCCATTTGGGATTGTGCCGCAGGATGTCTATCCCACCCTCATTATCCATCCGTCTAGCTCTATAGGCCAAGGTAGCATAGATTACAGGTGTGTCGTCAAGCCATAGGTCACAGGTGAGATCCCTCTATAAACCCTAAAAAATAACAACACCATTGTCATAAATAACTATTAAGCCATTTGCTAAGATTTCCACCATTTTGACATGTGGACCTGTTGTCACTCTTACCCTGACGGTTGTCGATACCTCCGGAAACTATTTGGGTCTTATCTGATGTCTTTTACAATTCATGTCAGAATGGCCATATTCTGAAGACACTCTAGCACACAATCAATTAGGATTTACTTTGCTTTTCCCATTGAAGGCCATATTGAGGTTAAATCCATGACTGGAGTTTTTAATTGATAAAAACCAATGACCATCTCATGTTGAACATGCAAGTCACTATGGTGCATTTATTGGTCTCTGTGGCGCTCTCGGGAGGCCATGCCTATGTCTACTTTTACCCGATAGCCTTTATCCCCATACCAAAAGTGCATCTGTAGTCAGTATGGCCGAGCGGTCTAAGGCGCTGCGTTAAGGTCGCAGTCTCTCCTGGAGGCGTGGGTTCAAATCCCACTTCGGACAATTTTTTAACGCCTCTCAAAGAGGAGTGACGCTGCTTTGTTGTGAAAATAAGATGATAAAATAACTACACACAGTGAAATAACCAGTAGTCATAAACACTCTCTCATTGAAACATTCTGCTCTTGGGCAAATATCTAAGAAAATTAAAAAGAAGCAATACTTCATAAAAATGAACGTGGGGAACATTGCATTACATAAAGTGATGACATTATTATGAGTTACTACATTATCTGTTAGTTATTACATTATCTTTTGCTGAAGACTATGCCTGCAGGGCCCTTCACTTGTAAACCCCGTCTTGTTTTTCTTTTTATAGTTGTCGTGGCCGAGTGGTTAAGGCGATGAACTAGAAATCCATTGGGATTTTCCTGCGCAGGTTCGAATCCTGCCGACAACGTCTTTGCATTCTGGTGACCCCTCCCTAGGTTGAAATTTGGTCATCTTGCTTATACCAATCACATCCTCTCAGATCTCCTCATGTAGACAGGGTTTAGTGGTCCATTTGGGATTGTGCCGCAGGATGTCTATCCCACCCTCATTATAATAATAAGATAATATGCCATTTAGCAGACGCTTTTATCCAAAGCGACTTACAGTCATGCGTGCATACATTTTTTTATTGTGTATGGGTGGTCCCGGGGATCAAACCCACTACCCTGGCGTTACAAGCGCCGTGCTCTACCAGCTGAGCTACAGAGGACCATTATCCATCCGTCTAGCTCTATAGGCCAAGGTAGCATAGATTACAGGTGTGTCGTCAAGCCATAGGTCACAGGTGAGATCCCTCTATAAACCCTAAAAAATAACAACACCATTGTCATAAATAACTATTAAGCCATTTGCTAAGATTTCCACCATTTTGACATGTGGACCTGTTGTCACTCTTACCCTGACGGTTGTCGATACCTCCGGAAACTATTTGGGTCTTATCTGATGTCTTTTACAATTCATGTCAGAATGGCCATATTCTGAAGACACTCTAGCACACAATCAATTAGGATTTACTTTGCTTTTCCCATTGAAGGCCATATTGAGGTTAAATCCATGACTGGAGTTTTTAATTGATAAAAACCAATGACCATCTCATGTTGAACATGCAAGTCACTATGGTGCATTTATTGGTCTCTGTGGCGCTCTCGGGAGGCCATGCCTATGTCTACTTTTACCCGATAGCCTTTATCCCCATACCAAAAGTGCATCTGTAGTCAGGATGGCCGAGCGGTCTAAGGCGCTGCGTTAAGGTCGCAGTCTCTCCTGGAGGCGTGGGTTCAAATCCCACTTCGGACAATTTTTTAACGCCTCTCAAAGAGGAGTGACGCTGCTTTGTTGTGAAAATAAGATGATAAAATAACTACACACAGTGAAATAACCAGTAGTCATAAACACTCTCTCATTGAAACATTCTGCTCTTGGGCAAATATCTAAGAAAATTAAAAAGAAGCAATACTTCATAAAAATGAACGTGGGGAACATTGCATTACATAAAGTGATGACATTATTATGAGTTACTACATTATCTGTTAGTTATTACATTATCTTTTGCTCAAGACTATGCCTGCAGGGCCCTTCACTTGTAACCCCCCTCTTGTTTTTCTTTTTATTAGTTGTCGTGGCCGAGTGGTTAAGGCGATGGACTAGAAATCCATTGGGATTTTCCCGCGCAGGTTTGAATCCTGCCGACAACGGCTTTGCATTATGGTGACCCCTCCCTAGGTTGAAGTTTGGTCATCTTGCTTATACCAATCACATCCTCTCAGATCTCTTCATGTAGACAGGGTTTAGTGGTCCATTTGGGATTGTGCCGCAGGATGTCTATCCCACCCTCATTATAATAATAAGATAATATGCCATTTAGCAGACGCTTTTATCCAAAGCGACTTACAGTCATGCGTGCATAAATTTTTTTCTTGTGTATGGGTGGTCCCGGGGATCAAACCCACTACCCTGGCGTTACAAGCGCCGTGCTCTACCAGCTGAGCTACAGAGGACCATTATCCATCCGTCTAGCTCTATAGGCCAAGGTAGCATAGATTACAGGTGTGTCGTCAAGCCATAGGTCACAGGTGAGATCCCTCTATAAACCCTAAAAAATAACAACACCATTGTCATAAATAACTATTAAGCCATTTGCTAAGATTTCCACCATTTTGACATGTGGACCTGTTGTCACTCTTACCCTGACAGTTGTCGATACCTCCGGAAACTATTTGGGTCTTATCTGATGTCTTTTACAATTCATGTCAGAATGGCCATATTCTGAAGACACTCTAGCACACAATCAATTAGGATTTACTTTGCTTTTCCCATTGAAGGCCATATTGAGGTTAAATCCATGACTGGAGTTTTTAATTGATAAAAACCAATGACCATCTCATGTTGAACATGCAAGTCACTATGGTGCATTTATTGGTCTCTGTGGCGCTCTCGGGAGGCCATGCCTATGTCTACTTTTACCCGATAGCCTTTATCCCCATACCAAAAGTGCATCTGTAGTCAGGATGGCCAAGCGGTCTAAGGCGCTGCGTTAAGGTCGCAGTCTCTCCTGGAGGCGTGGGTTCAAATCCCACTTCTGACAGTTTTTTAACGCCTCTCAAAGAGGAGTGACGCTGCTTTGTTGTGAAAATAAGATGGTAAAATAACTACACACAGTGAAATAACCAGTAGTCATAAACACTCTCTCATTGAAACATTCTGCTCTTGGGCAAATATCTAAGAAAATTAAAAAGAAGCAATACTTCATAAAAATGAACGTGGGGAACATTGCATTACATAAAGTGATGACATTATTATGAGTTACTACATTATCTGTTAGTTATTACACGATCTTTTGCTGAAGACTATGCCTGCAGGGCCCTTCACTTGTAACCCCCCTCTTGTTTTTTTTTTTATAGTTGTCGTGGCCGAGTGGTTAAGGCGATGGACTAGAAATCCATTGGGATTTTCCCGCGCAGGTTCGAATCCTGCCGACAACGGCTTTGCATTATGGTGACCCCTCCCTAGGTTGAAGTTTGGTCATCTTGCTTATACCAATCACATCCTCTCAGATCTCCTCATGTACACAGGGTTTAGTGGTCCATTTGGGATTGTGCCGCAGGATGTCTATCCCACCCTCATTATCCATCCATCTAGCTCTATAGGCCAAGGTAGCATAGATTACAGGTGTGTCGTCAAGCCATAGGTCACAGGTGAGATCCCTCTATAAACCCTAAAAAATAACAACACCATTGTCATAAATAACTATTAAGCCATTTGCTAAGATTTCCACCATTTTGACATGTGGACCTGTTGTCACTCTTACCCTGACAGTTGTCGATACCTCCGGAAACTATTTGGGTCTTATCTGATGTCTTTTACAATTCATGTCAGAATGGCCATATTCTGAAGACACTCTAGCACACAATCAATTAGGATTTACTTTGCTTTTCCCATTGAAGGCCATATTGAGGTTAAATCCATGACTGGAGTTTTTAATTGATAAAAACCAATGACCATCTCATGTTGAACATGCAAGTCACTATGGTGCATTTATTGGTCTCTGTGGCGCTCTCGGGAGGCCATGCCTATGTCTACTTTTACCCGATAGCCTTTATCCCCATACCAAAAGTGCATCTGTAGTCAGGATGGCCGAGCGGTCTAAGGCGCTGCGTTAAGGTCGCAGTCTCTCCTGGAGGCGTGGGTTCAAATCCCACTTCTGACAGTTTTTTAACGCCTCTCAAAGAGGAGTGACGCTGCTTTGTTGTGAAAATAAGATGGTAAAATAACTACACACAGTGAAATAACCAGTAGTCATAAACACTCTCTCATTGAAACATTCTGCTCTTGGGCAAATATCTAAGAAAATTAAAAAGAAGCAATACTTCATAAAAATGAACGTGGGGAACATTGCATTACATAAAGTGATGACATTATTATGAGTTACTACATTATCTGTTAGTTATTACACGATCTTTTGCTGAAGACTATGCCTGCAGGGCCCTTCACTTGTAACCCCCCTCTTGTTTTTTTTTTTATAGTTGTCGTGGCCGAGTGGTTAAGGCGATGGACTAGAAATCCATTGGGATTTTCCCGCGCAGGTTCGAATCCTGCCGACAACGGCTTTGCATTATGGTGACCCCTCCCTAGGTTGAAGTTTGGTCATCTTGCTTATACCAATCACATCCTCTCAGATCTCCTCATGTACACAGGGTTTAGTGGTCCATTTGGGATTGTGCCGCAGGATGTCTATCCCACCCTCATTATCCATCCATCTAGCTCTATAGGCCAAGGTAGCATAGATTACAGGTGTGTCGTCAAGCCATAGGTCACAGGTGAGATCCCTCTATAAACCCTAAAAAATAACAACACCATTGTCATAAATAACTATTAAGCCATTTGCTAAGATTTCCACCATTTTGACATGTGGACCTGTTGTCACTCTTACCCTGACAGTTGTCGATACCTCCGGAAACTATTTGGGTCTTATCTGATGTCTTTTACAATTCATGTCAGAATGGCCATATTCTGAAGACACTCTAGCACACAATCAATTAGGATTTACTTTGCTTTTCCCATTGAAGGCCATATTGAGGTTAAATCCATGACTGGAGTTTTTAATTGATAAAAACCAATGACCATCTCATGTTGAACATGCAAGTCACTATGGTGCATTTATTGGTCTCTGTGGCGCTCTCGGGAGGCCATGCCTATGTCTACTTTTACCCGATAGCCTTTATCCCCATACCAAAAGTGCATCTGTAGTCAGGATGGCCGAGCGGTCTAAGGCGCTGCGTTAAGGTCGCAGTCTCTCCTGGAGGCGTGGGTTCAAATCCCACTTCTGACAGTTTTTTAACGCCTCTCAAAGAGGAGTGACGCTGCTTTGTTGTGAAAATAAGATGGTAAAATAACTACACACAGTGAAATAACCAGTAGTCATAAACACTCTCTCATTGAAACATTCTGCTCTTGGGCAAATATCTAAGAAAATTAAAAAGAAGCAATACTTCATAAAAATGAACGTGGGGAACATTGCATTACATAAAGTGATGACATTATTATGAGTTACTACATTATCTGTTAGTTATTACACGATCTTTTGCTGAAGACTATGCCTGCAGGGCCCTTCACTTGTAACCCCCCTCTTGTTTTTTTTTTTATAGTTGTCGTGGCCGAGTGGTTAAGGCGATGGACTAGAAATCCATTGGGATTTTCCCGCGCAGGTTCGAATCCTGCCGACAACGGCTTTGCATTATGGTGTCCCCTCCCTAGGTTGAAGTTTGGTCATCTTGCTTATACCAATCACATCCTCTCAGATCTCCTCATGTACACAGGGTTTAGTGGTCCATTTGGGATTGTGCCGCAGGATGTCTATCCCACCCTCATTATCCATCCATCTAGCTCTATAGGCCAAGGTAGCATAGATTACAGGTGTGTCGTCAAGCCATAGGTCACAGGTGAGATCCCTCTATAAACCCTAAAAAATAACAACACCATTGTCATAAATAACTATTAAGCCATTTGCTAAGATTTCCACCATTTTGACATGTGGACCTGTTGTCACTCTTACCCTGACAGTTGTCGATACCTCCGGAAACTATTTGGGTCTTATCTGATGTCTTTTACAATTCATGTCAGAATGGCCATATTCTGAAGACACTCTAGCACACAATCAATTAGGATTTACTTTGCTTTTCCCATTGAAGGCCATATTGAGGTTAAATCCATGACTGGAGTTTTTAATTGATAAAAACCAATGACCATCTCATGTTGAACATGCAAGTCACTATGGTGCATTTATTGGTCTCTGTGGCGCTCTCGGGAGGCCATGCCTATGTCTACTTTTACCCGATAGCCTTTATCCCCATACCAAAAGTGCATCTGTAGTCAGGATGGCCGAGCGGTCTAAGGCGCTGCGTTAAGGTCGCAGTCTCTCCTGGAGGCGTGGGTTCAAATCCCACTTCTGACAGTTTTTTAACGCCTCTCAAAGAGGAGTGACGCTGCTTTGTTGTGAAAATAAGATGGTAAAATAACTACACACAGTGAAATAACCAGTAGTCATAAACACTCTCTCATTGAAACATTCTGCTCTTGGGCAAATATCTAAGAAAATTAAAAAGAAGCAATACTTCATAAAAATGAACGTGGGGAACATTGCATTACATAAAGTGATGACATTATTATGAGTTACTACATTATCTGTTAGTTATTACACGATCTTTTGCTGAAGACTATGCCTGCAGGGCCCTTCACTTGTAACCCCCCTCTTGTTTTTTTTTTTATAGTTGTCGTGGCCGAGTGGTTAAGGCGATGGACTAGAAATCCATTAGGATTTTCCCGCGCAGGTTCGAATCCTGCCGACAACGGCTTTGCATTATGGTGACCCCTCCCTAGGTTGAAGTTTGGTCATCTTGCTTATACCAATCACATCCTCTCAGATCTCCTCATGTACACAGGGTTTAGTGGTCCATTTGGGATTGTGCCGCAGGATGTCTATCCCACCCTCATTATCCATCCATCTAGCTCTATAGGCCAAGGTAGCATAGATTACAGGTGTGTCGTCAAGCCATAGGTCACAGGTGAGATCCCTCTATAAACCCTAAAAAATAACAACACCATTGTCATAAATAACTATTAAGCCATTTGCTAAGATTTCCACCATTTTGACATGTGGACCTGTTGTCACTCTTACCCTGACGGTTGTCGATACCTCCGGAAACTATTTGGGTCTTATCTGTCTTTTACAATTCATGTCAGAATGGCCATATTCTGAAGACACTCTAGCACACAATCAATTAGGATTTACTTTGCTTTTCCCATTGAAGGCCATATTGAGGTTAAATCCATGACTGGAGTTTTTAATTGATAAAAACCAATGACCATCTCATGTTGAACATGCAAGTCACTATGGTGCATTTATTGGTCTCTGTGGCGCTCTCGGGAGGCCATGCCTATGTCTACTTTTACCCGATAGCCTTTATCCCCATACCAAAAGTGCATCTGTAGTCAGGATGGCCGAGCGGTCTAAGGCGCTGCGTTAAGGTCGCAGTCTCTCCTGGAGGCGTGGGTTCAAATCCCACTTTGGACAATTTTTTAACGCCTCTCAAAGAGGAGTGACGCTGCTTTGTTGTGAAAATAAGATGATAAAATAACTACACACAGTGAAATAACCAGTAGTCATAAACACTCTCTCATTGAAACATTCTGCTCTTGGGCAAATATCTAAGAAAATTAAAAAGAAGCAATACTTCATAAAAATGAACGTGGGGAACATTGCATTACATAAAGTGATGACATTATTATGAGTTACTACATTATCTGTTAGTTATTACATTATCTTTTGCTCAAGACTATGCCTGCAGGGCCCTTCACTTGTAACCCCCCTCTTGTTTTTCTTTTTATTAGTTGTCGTGGCCGAGTGGTTAAGGCGATGGACTAGAAATCCATTGGGATTTTCCCGCGCAGGTTTGAATCCTGCCGACAACGGCTTTGCATTATGGTGACCCCTCCCTAGGTTGAAGTTTGGTCATCTTGCTTATACCAATCACATCCTCTCAGATCTCTTCATGTAGACAGGGTTTAGTGGTCCATTTGGGATTGTGCCGCAGGATGTCTATCCCACCCTCATTATAATAATAAGATAATATGCCATTTAGCAGACGCTTTTATCCAAAGCGACTTACAGTCATGCGTGCATAAATTTTTTTCTTGTGTATGGGTGGTCCCGGGGATCAAACCCACTACCCTGGCGTTACAAGCGCCGTGCTCTACCAGCTGAGCTACAGAGGACCATTATCCATCCGTCTAGCTCTATAGGCCAAGGTAGCATAGATTACAGGTGTGTCGTCAAGCCATAGGTCACAGGTGAGATCCCTCTATAAACCCTAAAAAATAACAACACCATTGTCATAAATAACTATTAAGCCATTTGCTAAGATTTCCACCATTTTGACATGTGGACCTGTTGTCACTCTTACCCTGACAGTTGTCGATACCTCCGGAAACTATTTGGGTCTTATCTGATGTCTTTTACAATTCATGTCAGAATGGCCATATTCTGAAGACACTCTAGCACACAATCAATTAGGATTTACTTTGCTTTTCCCATTGAAGGCCATATTGAGGTTAAATCCATGACTGGAGTTTTTAATTGATAAAAACCAATGACCATCTCATGTTGAACATGCAAGTCACTATGGTGCATTTATTGGTCTCTGTGGCGCTCTCGGGAGGCCATGCCTATGTCTACTTTTACCCGATAGCCTTTATCCCCATACCAAAAGTGCATCTGTAGTCAGGATGGCCGAGCGGTCTAAGGCGCTGCGTTAAGGTCGCAGTCTCTCCTGGAGGCGTGGGTTCAAATCCCACTTCTGACAGTTTTTTAACGCCTCTCAAAGAGGAGTGACGCTGCTTTGTTGTGAAAATAAGATGGTAAAATAACTACACACAGTGAAATAACCAGTAGTCATAAACACTCTCTCATTGAAACATTCTGCTCTTGGGCAAATATCTAAGAAAATTAAAAAGAAGCAATACTTCATAAAAATGAACGTGGGGAACATTGCATTACATAAAGTGATGACATTATTATGAGTTACTACATTATCTGTTAGTTATTACACGATCTTTTGCTGAAGACTATGCCTGCAGGGCCCTTCACTTGTAACCCCCCTCTTGTTTTTTTTTTTATAGTTGTCGTGGCCGAGTGGTTAAGGCGATGGACTAGAAATCCATTGGGATTTTCCCGCGCAGGTTCGAATCCTGCCGACAACGGCTTTGCATTATGGTGACCCCTCCCTAGGTTGAAGTTTGGTCATCTTGCTTATACCAATCACATCCTCTCAGATCTCCTCATGTACACAGGGTTTAGTGGTCCATTTGGGATTGTGCCGCAGGATGTCTATCCCACCCTCATTATCCATCCATCTAGCTCTATAGGCCAAGGTAGCATAGATTACAGGTGTGTCGTCAAGCCATAGGTCACAGGTGAGATCCCTCTATAAACCCTAAAAAATAACAACACCATTGTCATAAATAACTATTAAGCCATTTGCTAAGATTTCCACCATTTTGACATGTGGACCTGTTGTCACTCTTACCCTGACAGTTGTCGATACCTCCGGAAACTATTTGGGTCTTATCTGATGTCTTTTACAATTCATGTCAGAATGGCCATATTCTGAAGACACTCTAGCACACAATCAATTAGGATTTACTTTGCTTTTCCCATTGAAGGCCATATTGAGGTTAAATCCATGACTGGAGTTTTTAATTGATAAAAACCAATGACCATCTCATGTTGAACATGCAAGTCACTATGGTGCATTTATTGGTCTCTGTGGCGCTCTCGGGAGGCCATGCCTATGTCTACTTTTACCCGATAGCCTTTATCCCCATACCAAAAGTGCATCTGTAGTCAGGATGGCCGAGCGGTCTAAGGCGCTGCGTTAAGGTCGCAGTCTCTCCTGGAGGCGTGGGTTCAAATCCCACTTCTGACAGTTTTTTAACGCCTCTCAAAGAGGAGTGACGCTGCTTTGTTGTGAAAATAAGATGGTAAAATAACTACACACAGTGAAATAACCAGTAGTCATAAACACTCTCTCATTGAAACATTCTGCTCTTGGGCAAATATCTAAGAAAATTAAAAAGAAGCAATACTTCATAAAAATGAACGTGGGGAACATTGCATTACATAAAGTGATGACATTATTATGAGTTACTACATTATCTGTTAGTTATTACACGATCTTTTGCTGAAGACTATGCCTGCAGGGCCCTTCACTTGTAACCCCCCTCTTGTTTTTTTTTTTATAGTTGTCGTGGCCGAGTGGTTAAGGCGATGGACTAGAAATCCATTGGGATTTTCCCGCGCAGGTTCGAATCCTGCCGACAACGGCTTTGCATTATGGTGACCCCTCCCTAGGTTGAAGTTTGGTCATCTTGCTTATACCAATCACATCCTCTCAGATCTCCTCATGTACACAGGGTTTAGTGGTCCATTTGGGATTGTGCCGCAGGATGTCTATCCCACCCTCATTATCCATCCATCTAGCTCTATAGGCCAAGGTAGCATAGATTACAGGTGTGTCGTCAAGCCATAGGTCACAGGTGAGATCCCTCTATAAACCCTAAAAAATAACAACACCATTGTCATAAATAACTATTAAGCCATTTGCTAAGATTTCCACCATTTTGACATGTGGACCTGTTGTCACTCTTACCCTGACAGTTGTCGATACCTCCGGAAACTATTTGGGTCTTATCTGATGTCTTTTACAATTCATGTCAGAATGGCCATATTCTGAAGACACTCTAGCACACAATCAATTAGGATTTACTTTGCTTTTCCCATTGAAGGCCATATTGAGGTTAAATCCATGACTGGAGTTTTTAATTGATAAAAACCAATGACCATCTCATGTTGAACATGCAAGTCACTATGGTGCATTTATTGGTCTCTGTGGCGCTCTCGGGAGGCCATGCCTATGTCTACTTTTACCCGATAGCCTTTATCCCCATACCAAAAGTGCATCTGTAGTCAGGATGGCCGAGCGGTCTAAGGCGCTGCGTTAAGGTCGCAGTCTCTCCTGGAGGCGTGGGTTCAAATCCCACTTCTGACAGTTTTTTAACGCCTCTCAAAGAGGAGTGACGCTGCTTTGTTGTGAAAATAAGATGGTAAAATAACTACACACAGTGAAATAACCAGTAGTCATAAACACTCTCTCATTGAAACATTCTGCTCTTGGGCAAATATCTAAGAAAATTAAAAAGAAGCAATACTTCATAAAAATGAACGTGGGGAACATTGCATTACATAAAGTGATGACATTATTATGAGTTACTACATTATCTGTTAGTTATTACACGATCTTTTGCTGAAGACTATGCCTGCAGGGCCCTTCACTTGTAACCCCCCTCTTGTTTTGTTTTTTATAGTTGTCGTGGCCGAGTGGTTAAGGCGATGGACTAGAAATCCATTAGGATTTTCCCGCGCAGGTTCGAATCCTGCCGACAACGGCTTTGCATTATGGTGACCCCTCCCTAGGTTGAAGTTTGGTCATCTTGCTTATACCAATCACATCCTCTCAGATCTCCTCATGTACACAGGGTTTAGTGGTCCATTTGGGATTGTGCCGCAGGATGTCTATCCCACCCTCATTATCCATCCATCTAGCTCTATAGGCCAAGGTAGCATAGATTACAGGTGTGTCGTCAAGCCATAGGTCACAGGTGAGATCCCTCTATAAACCCTAAAAAATAACAACACCATTGTCATAAATAACTATTAAGCCATTTGCTAAGATTTCCACCATTTTGACATGTGGACCTGTTGTCACTCTTACCCTGACGGTTGTCGATACCTCCGGAAACTATTTGGGTCTTATCTGTCTTTTACAATTCATGTCAGAATGGCCATATTCTGAAGACACTCTAGCACACAATCAATTAGGATTTACTTTGCTTTTCCCATTGAAGGCCATATTGAGGTTAAATCCATGACTGGAGTTTTTAATTGATAAAAACCAATGACCATCTCATGTTGAACATGCAAGTCACTATGGTGCATTTATTGGTCTCTGTGGCGCTCTCGGGAGGCCATGCCTATGTCTACTTTTACCCGATAGCCTTTATCCCCATATCAAAAGTGCATCTGTAGTCAGGATGGCCGAGCGGTCTAAGGCGCTGCGTTAAGGTCGCAGTCTCTCCTGGAGGCGTGGGTTCAAATCCCACTTCTGACAGTTTTTTAACGCCTCTCAAAGAGGAGTGACGCTGCTTTGTTGTGAAAATAAGATGGTAAAATAACTACACACAGTGAAATAACCAGTAGTCATAAACACTCTCTCATTGAAACATTCTGCTCTTGGGCAAATATCTAAGAAAATTAAAAAGAAGCAATACTTCATAAAAATGAACGTGGGGAACATTGCATTACATAAAGTGATGACATTATTATGAGTTACTACATTATCTGTTAGTTATTACACGATCTTTTGCTGAAGACTATGCCTGCAGGGCCCTTCACTTGTAACCCCCCTCTTGTTTTTTTTTTTATAGTTGTCGTGGCCGAGTGGTTAAGGCGATGGACTAGAAATCCATTGGGATTTTCCCGCGCAGGTTCGAATCCTGCCGACAACGGCTTTGCATTATGGTGACCCCTCCCTAGGTTGAAGTTTGGTCATCTTGCTTATACCAATCACATCCTCTCAGATCTCCTCATGTACACAGGGTTTAGTGGTCCATTTGGGATTGTGCCGCAGGATGTCTATCCCACCCTCATTATCCATCCATCTAGCTCTATAGGCCAAGGTAGCATAGATTACAGGTGTGTCGTCAAGCCATAGGTCACAGGTGAGATCCCTCTATAAACCCTAAAAAATAACAACACCATTGTCATAAATAACTATTAAGCCATTTGCTAAGATTTCCACCATTTTGACATGTGGACCTGTTGTCACTCTTACCCTGACAGTTGTCGATACCTCCGGAAACTATTTGGGTCTTATCTGATGTCTTTTACAATTCATGTCAGAATGGCCATATTCTGAAGACACTCTAGCACACAATCAATTAGGATTTACTTTGCTTTTCCCATTGAAGGCCATATTGAGGTTAAATCCATGACTGGAGTTTTTAATTGATAAAAACCAATGACCATCTCATGTTGAACATGCAAGTCACTATGGTGCATTTATTGGTCTCTGTGGCGCTCTCGGGAGGCCATGCCTATGTCTACTTTTACCCGATAGCCTTTATCCCCATACCAAAAGTGCATCTGTAGTCAGGATGGCCGAGCGGTCTAAGGCGCTGCGTTAAGGTCGCAGTCTCTCCTGGAGGCGTGGGTTCAAATCCCACTTCTGACAGTTTTTTAACGCCTCTCAAAGAGGAGTGACGCTGCTTTGTTGTGAAAATAAGATGGTAAAATAACTACACACAGTGAAATAACCAGTAGTCATAAACACTCTCTCATTGAAACATTCTGCTCTTGGGCAAATATCTAAGAAAATTAAAAAGAAGCAATACTTCATAAAAATGAACGTGGGGAACATTGCATTACATAAAGTGATGACATTATTATGAGTTACTACATTATCTGTTAGTTATTACACGATCTTTTGCTGAAGACTATGCCTGCAGGGCCCTTCACTTGTAACCCCCCTCTTGTTTTTTTTTTTATAGTTGTCGTGGCCGAGTGGTTAAGGCGATGGACTAGAAATCCATTGGGATTTTCCCGCGCAGGTTCGAATCCTGCCGACAACGGCTTTGCATTATGGTGACCCCTCCCTAGGTTGAAGTTTGGTCATCTTGCTTATACCAATCACATCCTCTCAGATCTCCTCATGTACACAGGGTTTAGTGGTCCATTTGGGATTGTGCCGCAGGATGTCTATCCCACCCTCATTATCCATCCATCTAGCTCTATAGGCCAAGGTAGCATAGATTACAGGTGTGTCGTCAAGCCATAGGTCACAGGTGAGATCCCTCTATAAACCCTAAAAAATAACAACACCATTGTCATAAATAACTATTAAGCCATTTGCTAAGATTTCCACCATTTTGACATGTGGACCTGTTGTCACTCTTACCCTGACGGTTGTCGATACCTCCGGAAACTATTTGGGTCTTATCTGTCTTTTACAATTCATGTCAGAATGGCCATATTCTGAAGACACTCTAGCACACAATCAATTAGGATTTACTTTGCTTTTCCCATTGAAGGCCATATTGAGGTTAAATCCATGACTGGAGTTTTTAATTGATAAAAACCAATGACCATCTCATGTTGAACATGCAAGTCACTATGGTGCATTTATTGGTCTCTGTGGCGCTCTCGGGAGGCCATGCCTATGTCTACTTTTACCCGATAGCCTTTATCCCCATACCAAAAGTGCATCTGTAGTCAGGATGGCCGAGCGGTCTAAGGCGCTGCGTTAAGGTCGCAGTCTCTCCTGGAGGCGTGGGTTCAAATCCCACTTCTGACAGTTTTTTAACGCCTCTCAAAGAGGAGTGACGCTGCTTTGTTGTGAAAATAAGATGGTAAAATAACTACACACAGTGAAATAACCAGTAGTCATAAACACTCTCTCATTGAAACATTCTGCTCTTGGGCAAATTTCTAAGAAAATTAAAAAGAAGCAATACTTCATAAAAATGAACGTGGGGAACATTGCATTACATAAAGTGATGACATTATTATGAGTTACTACATTATCTGTTAGTTATTACACGATCTTTTGCTGAAGACTATGCCTGCAGGGCCCTTCACTTGTAACCCCCCTCTTGTTTTTTTTTTTATAGTTGTCGTGGCCGAGTGGTTAAGGCGATGGACTAGAAATCCATTGGGATTTTCCCGCGCAGGTTCGAATCCTGCCGACAACGGCTTTGCATTATGGTGACCCCTCCCTAGGTTGAAGTTTGGTCATCTTGCTTATACCAATCACATCCTCTCAGATCTCCTCATGTACACAGGGTTTAGTGGTCCATTTGGGATTGTGCCGCAGGATGTCTATCCCACCCTCATTATCCATCCATCTAGCTCTATAGGCCAAGGTAGCATAGATTACAGGTGTGTCGTCAAGCCATAGGTCACAGGTGAGATCCCTCTATAAACCCTAAAAAATAACAACACCATTGTCATAAATAACTATTAAGCCATTTGCTAAGATTTCCACCATTTTGACATGTGGACCTGTTGTCACTCTTACCCTGACGGTTGTCGATACCTCCGGAAACTATTTGGGTCTTATCTGATGTCTTTTACAATTCATGTCAGAATGGCCATATTCTGAAGACACTCTAGCACACAATCAATTAGGATTTACTTTGCTTTTCCCATTGAAGGCCATATTGAGGTTAAATCCATGACTGGAGTTTTTAATTGATAAAAACCAATGACCATCTCATGTTGAACATGCAAGTCACTATGGTGCATTTATTGGTCTCTGTGGCGCTCTCGGGAGGCCATGCCTATGTCTACTTTTACCCGATAGCCTTTATCCCCATACCAAAAGTGCATCTGTAGTCAGGATGGCCGAGCGGTCTAAGGCGCTGCGTTAAGGTCGCAGTCTCTCCTGGAGGCGTGGGTTCAAATCCCACTTCTGACAGTTTTTTAACGCCTCTCAAAGAGGAGTGACGCTGCTTTGTTGTGAAAATAAGATGGTAAAATAACTACACACAGTGAAATAACCAGTAGTCATAAACACTCTCTCATTGAAACATTCTGCTCTTGGGCAAATTTCTAAGAAAATTAAAAAGAAGCAATACTTCATAAAAATGAACGTGGGGAACATTGCATTACATAAAGTGATGACATTATTATGAGTTACTACATTATCTGTTAGTTATTACACGATCTTTTGCTGAAGACTATGCCTGCAGGGCCCTTCACTTGTAACCCCCCTCTTGTTTTTTTTTTTATAGTTGTCGTGGCCGAGTGGTTAAGGCGATGGACTAGAAATCCATTGGGATTTTCCCGCGCAGGTTCGAATCCTGCCGACAACGGCTTTGCATTATGGTGACCCCTCCCTAGGTTGAAGTTTGGTCATCTTGCTTATACCAATCACATCCTCTCAGATCTCCTCATGTACACAGGGTTTAGTGGTCCATTTGGGATTGTGCCGCAGGATGTCTATCCCACCCTCATTATCCATCCATCTAGCTCTATAGGCCAAGGTAGCATAGATTACAGGTGTGTCGTCAAGCCATAGGTCACAGGTGAGATCCCTCTATAAACCCTAAAAAATAACAACACCATTGTCATAAATAACTATTAAGCCATTTGCTAAGATTTCCACCATTTTGACATGTGGACCTGTTGTCACTCTTACCCTGACGGTTGTCGATACCTCCGGAAACTATTTGGGTCTTATCTGATGTCTTTTACAATTCATGTCAGAATGGCCATATTCTGAAGACACTCTAGCACACAATCAATTAGGATTTACTTTGCTTTTCCCATTGAAGGCCATATTGAGGTTAAATCCATGACTGGAGTTTTTAATTGATAAAAACCAATGACCATCTCATGTTGAACATGCAAGTCACTATGGTGCATTTATTGGTCTCTGTGGCGCTCTCGGGAGGCCATGCCTATGTCTACTTTTACCCGATAGCCTTTATCCCCATACCAAAAGTGCATCTGTAGTCAGGATGGCCGAGCGGTCTAAGGCGCTGCGTTAAGGTCACAGTCTCTCCTGGAGGCGTGGGTTCAAATCCCACTTCTGACAGTTTTTTAACGCCTCTCAAAGAGGAGTGACGCTGCTATGTTATGAAAATAAGATGGTAAAATAACTACACACAGTGAAATAACCAGTAGTCATAAACACTCTCTCATTGAAACATTCTGCTCTTGGGCAAATATCTAAGAAAATTAAAAAGAAGCAATACTTCATAAAAATGAACGTGGGGAACATTGCATTACATAAAGTGATGACATTATTATGAGTTACTACATTATCTGTTAGTTATTACACGATCTTTTGCTGAAGACTATGCCTGCAGGGCCCTTCACTTGTAACCCCCCTCTTGTTTTTTTTTTTATAGTTGTCGTGGCCGAGTGGTTAAGGCGATGGACTAGAAATCCATTGGGATTTTCCCGCGCAGGTTCGAATCCTGCAGACAAAGGCTTTGCATTATGGTGACCCCTCCCTAGGTTGAAGTTTGGTCATCTTGCTTATACCAATCACATCCTCTCAGATCTCCTCATGTACACAGGGTTTAGTGGTCCATTTGGGATTGTGCCGCAGGATGTCTATCCCACCCTCATTATCCATCCGTCTAGCTCTATAGGCCAAGGTAGCATAGATTACAGGTGTGTCGTCAAGCCATAGGTCACAGGTGAGATCCCTCTATAAACCCTAAAAAATAACAACACCATTGTCATAAATAACTATTAAGCCATTTGCTAAGATTTCCACCATTTTGACATGTGGACCTGTTGTCACTCTTACCCTGACGGTTGTCGATACCTCCGGAAACTATTTGGGTCTTATCTGATGTCTTTTACAATTCATGTCAGAATGGCCATATTCTGAAGACACTCTAGCACACAATCAATTAGGATTTACTTTGCTTTTCCCATTGAAGGCCATATTGAGGTTAAATCCATGACTGGAGTTTTTAATTGATAAAAACCAATGACCATCTCATGTTGAACATGCAAGTCACTATGGTGCATTTATTGGTCTCTGTGGCGCTCTCGGGAGGCCATGCCTATGTCTACTTTTACCCGATAGCCTTTATCCCCATACCAAAAGTGCATCTGTAGTCAGGATGGCCGAGCGGTCTAAGGCGCTGCGTTAAGGTCACAGTCTCTCCTGGAGGCGTGGGTTCAAATCCCACTTGTGACAGTTTTTTAACGCCTCTCAAAGAGGAGTGACGCTGCTTTGTTGTGAAAATAAGATGGTAAAATAACTACACACAGTGAAATAACCAGTAGTCATAAACACTCTCTCATTGAAACATTCTGCTCTTGGGCAAATATCTAAGAAAATTAAAAAGAAGCAATACTTCATAAAAATGAACGTGGGGAACATTGCATTACATAAAGTGATGACATTATTATGAGTTACTACATTATCTGTTAGTTATTACACGATCTTTTGCTGAAGACTATGCCTGCAGGGCCCTTCACTTGTAACCCCCCTCTTGTTTTTTTTTTTATAGTTGTCGTGGCCGAGTGGTTAAGGCGATGGACTAGAAATCCATTGGGATTTTCCCGCGCAGGTTCTAATCCTGCCGACAACGGCTTTGCATTATGGTGACCCCTCCCTAGGTTGAAGTTTGGTCATCTTGCTTATACCAATCACATCCTCTCAGATCTCCTCATGTACACAGGGTTTAGTGGTCCATTTGGGATTGTGCCGCAGGATGTCTATCCCACCCTCATTATCCATCCATCTAGCTCTATAGGCCAAGGTAGCATAGATTACAGGTGTGTCGTCAAGCCATAGGTCACAGGTGAGATCCCTCTATAAACCCTAAAAAAGAACAACACCATTGTCATAAATAACTATTAAGCCATTTGCTAAGATTTCCACCATTTTGACATGTTGACCTGTTGTCACTCTTACCCTGACGGTTGTCGATACCTCCGGAAACTATTTGGGTCTTATCTGATGTCTTTTACAATTCATGTCAGAATGGCCATATTCTGAAGACACTCTAGCACACAATCAATTAGGATTTACTTTGCTTTTCCCATTGAAGGCCATATTGAGGTTAAAATCCATGACTGGAGTTTTTAATTGATAAAAACCAATGACCATCTCATGTTGAACATGCAAGTCACTATGGTGCATTTATTGGTCTCTGTGGCGCTCTCGGGAGGCCATGCCTATGTCTACTTTTACCCGATAGCCTTTATCCCCATACCAAAAGTGCATCTGTAGTCAGGATGGCCGAGCGGTCTAAGGCGCTGCGTTAAGGTCACAGTCTCTCCTGGAGGCGTGGGTTCAAATCCCACTTCTGACAGTTTTTTAACGCCTCTCAAAGAGGAGTGACGCTGCTTTGTTGTGAAAATAAGATGGTAAAATAACTACACACAGTGAAATAACCAGTAGTCATAAACACTCTCTCATTGAAACATTCTGCTCTTGGGCAAATATCTAAGAAAATTAAAAAGAAGCAATACTTCATAAAAATGAACGTGGGGAACATTGCATTACATAAAGTGATGACATTATTATGAGTTACTACATTATCTGTTAGTTATTACACGATCTTTTGCTGAAGACTATGCCTGCAGGGCCCTTCACTTGTAACCCCCCTCTTGTTTTTTTTTTTATAGTTGTCGTGGCCGAGTGGTTAAGGCGATGGACTAGAAATCCATTGGGATTTTCCCGCGCAGGTTCGAATCCTGCCGACAAAGGCTTTGCATTATGGTGACCCCTCCCTAGGTTGAAGTTTGGTCATCTTGCTTATACCAATCACATCCTCTCTGATCTCCTCATGTACACAGGGTTTAGTGGTCCATTTGGGATTGTGCCGCAGGATGTCTATCCCACCCTCATTATCCATCCGTCTAGCTCTATAGGCCAAGGTAGCATAGATTACAGGTGTGTCGTCAAGCCATAGGTCACAGGTGAGATCCCTCTATAAACCCTAAAAAATAACAACACCATTGTCATAAATAACTATTAAGCCATTTGCTAAGATTTCCACCATTTTGACATGTGGACCTGTTGTCACTCTTACCCTGACGGTTGTCGATACCTCCGGAAACTATTTGGGTCTTATCTGATGTCTTTTACAATTCATGTCAGAATGGCCATATTCTGAAGACACTCTAGCACACAATCAATTAGGATTTACTTTGCTTTTCCCATTGAAGGCCATATTGAGGTTAAATCCATGACTGGAGTTTTTAATTGATAAAAACCAATGACCATCTCATGTTGAACATGCAAGTCACTATGGTGCATTTATTGGTCTCTGTGGCGCTCTCGGGAGGCCATGCCTATGTCTACTTTTACCCGATAGCCTTTATCCCCATACCAAAAGTGCATCTGTAGTCAGTATGGCCGAGCGGTCTAAGGCGCTGCGTTAAGGTCGCAGTCTCTCCTGGAGGCGTGGGTTCAAATCCCACTTCTGACAGTTTTTTAATGCCTCTCAAAGAGGAGTGACGCTGCTTTGTTGTGAAAATAAGATGGTAAAATAACTACACACAGTGAAATAACCAGTAGTCATAAACACTCTCTCATTGAAACATTCTGCTCTTGGGCAAATATCTAAGAAAATTAAAAAGAAGCAATACTTCATAAAAATGAACGTGGGGAACATTGCATTACATAAAGTGATGACATTATTATGAGTTACTACATTATCTGTTAGTTATTACACGATCTTTTGCTGAAGACTATGCCTGCAGGGCCCTTCACTTGTAACCCCCCTCTTGTTTTTTTTTGTATAGTTGTCGTGGCCGAGTGGTTAAGGCGATGGACTAGAAATCCATTGGGATTTTCCCGCGCAGGTTCGAATCCTGCCGACAAAGGCTTTGCATTATGGTGACCCCTCCCTAGGTTGAAGTTTGGTCATCTTGCTTATACCAATCACATCCTCTCAGATCTCCTCATGTACACAGGGTTTAGTGGTCCATTTGGGATTGTGCCGCAGGATGTCTATCCCACCCTCATTATCCATCCGTCTAGCTCTATAGGCCAAGGTAGCATAGATTACAGGTGTGTCGTCAAGCCATAGGTCACAGGTGAGATCCCTCTATAAACCCTAAAAAATAACAACACCATTGTCATAAATAACTATTAAGCCATTTGCTAAGATTTCCACCATTTTGACATGTGGACCTGTTGTCACTCTTACCCTGACGGTTGTCGATACCTCCGGAAACTATTTGGGTCTTATCTGATGTCTTTTACAATTCATGTCAGAATGGCCATATTCTGAAGACACTCTAGCACACAATCAATTAGGATTTACTTTGCTTTTCCAATTGAAGGCCATATTGAGGTTAAATCCATGACTGGAGTTTTTAATTGATAAAAACCAATGACCATCTCATGTTGAACATGCAAGTCACTATGGTGCATTTATTGGTCTCTGTGGCGCTCTCGGGAGGCCATGCCTATGTCTACTTTTACCCGATAGCCTTTATCCCCATACCAAAAGTGCATCTGTAGTCAGGATGGCCGAGCGGTCTAAGGCGCTGCGTTAAGGTCACAGTCTCTACTGGAGGCGTTGGTTCAAATCCCACTTCTGACAGTTTTTTAACGCCTCTCAAAGAGGAGTGACGCTGCTTTGTTGTGAAAATAAGATGGTAAAATAACTACACACAGTGAAATAACCAGTAGTCATAAACACTCTCTCATTGAAACATTCTGCTCTTGGGCAAATATCTAAGAAAATTAAAAAGAAGCAATACTTCATAAAAATGAACGTGGGGAACATTGCATTACATAAAGTGATGACATTATTATGAGTTACTACATTATCTGTTAGTTATTACACGATCTTTTGCTGAAGACTATGCCTGCAGGGCCCTTCACTTGTAACCCCCCTCTTGTTTATTTTTTTATAGTTGTCGTGGCCGAGTGGTTAAGGCGATGGACTAGAAATCCATTGGGATTTTCCCGCGCAGGTTCGAATCCTGCCGACAAAGGCTTTGCATTATGGTGACCCCTCCCTAGGTTGAAGTTTGGTCATCTTGCTTATACCAATCACATCCTCTCAGATCTCCTCATGTACACAGGGTTTAGTGGTCCATTTGGGATTGTGCCGCAGGATGTCTATCCCACCCTCATTATCCATCCGTCTAGCTCTATAGGCCAAGGTAGCATAGATTACAGGTGTGTCGTCAAGCCATAGGTCACAGGTGAGATCCCTCTATAAACCCTAAAAAATAACAACACCATTGTCATAAATAACTATTAAGCCATTTGCTAAGATTTCCACCATTTTGACATGTGGACCTGTTGTCACTCTTACCCTGACGGTTGTCGATACCTCCGGAAACTATTTGGGTCTTATCTGATGTCTTTTACAATTCATGTCAGAATGGCCATATTCTGAAGACACTCTAGCACACAATCAATTAGGATTTACTTTGCTTTTCCCATTGAAGGCCATATTGAGGTTAAATCCATGACTGGAGTTTTTAATTGATAAAAACCAATGACCATCTCATGTTGAACATGCAAGTCACTATGGTGCATTTATTGGTCTCTGTGGCGCTCTCGGGAGGCCATGCCTATGTCTACTTTTACCCGATAGCCTTTATCCCCATACCAAAAGTGCATCTGTAGTCAGGATGGCCGAGCGGTCTAAGGCGCTGCGTTAAGGTCACAGTCTCTCCTGGAGGCGTGGGTTCAAATCCCACTTCTGACAGTTTTTTAACGCCTCTCAAAGAGGAGTGACGCTGCTTTGTTGTGAAAATAAGATGGTAAAATAACTACACACAGTGAAATAACCAGTAGTCATAAACACTCTCTCATTGAAACATTCTGCTCTTGGGCAAATATCTAAGAAAATTAAAAAGAAGCAATACTTCATAAAAATGAACGTGGGGAACATTGCATTACATAAAGTGATGACATTATTATGAGTTACTACATTATCTGTTAGTTATTACACGATCTTTTGCTGAAGACTATGCCTGCAGGGCCCTTCACTTGTAACCCCCCTCTTGTTTTTTTTTTTATAGTTGTCGTGGCCGAGTGGTTAAGGCGATGGACTAGAAATCCATTGGGATTTTCCCGCGCAGGTTCGAATCCTGCCGACAACGGCTTTGCATTATGGTGACCCCTCCCTAGGTTGAAGTTCGGTCATCTTGCTTATACCAATCACATCCTCTCAGATCTCCTCATGTACACAGGGTTTAGCGGTCCATTTGGGATTGTGCCGCAGGATGTCTATCCCACCCTCATTATAATAATAAGATAATATGCCATTTAGCAGACGCTTTTATCCAAAGCGACTTACAGTCATGCGTGCATACATTTTTTTCTTGTGTATGGGTGGTCCCGGGGATCAAACCCACTACCCTGGCGTTACAAGCGCCGTGCTCTACCAGCTGAGCTACAGAGGACCATTATCCATCCGTCTAGCTCTATAGGCCAAGGTAGCATAGATTACAGGTGTGTCGTCAAGCCATAGGTCACAGGTGAGATCCCTCTATAAACCCTAAAAAATAACAACACCATTGTCATAAATAACTATTAAGCCATTTGCTAAGATTTCCACCATTTTGACATGTGGACCTGTTGTCACTCTTACCCTGACGGTTGTCGATACCTCCGGAAACTATTTGGGTCTTATCTGATGTCTTTTACAATTCATGTCAGAATGGCCATATTCTGAAGACACTTATCGTATCTGAAGATTATGCCTTTGTTAAATGTTTTGGAGGAACAAAGAATGTTGTTTTATGATCTTAGTTCAAATGTAGCGTTGGGAGGGTGATGCCCCAGGGGAGACTGGTGATTGGCCAGAAGAGGGGAGTCACTCCTCTTTTTGCATTGTTTATAAATAGGGGGTAAACGATGAGACGGCAGAACGGCCATAACAATCTGGGGAGCCGTTCTCCGGACATCGCGAGTCTGTATCTATGCTGTAAATTCGTGATTTTAATAAAAGCCTCGAACACGATGCAGCATAGCGGACTTTTTGTTGACAGCAATAATTGCCACCACTCATCATATACGACATAATGGCGCCCAACATGGGGCTGGGTTTGCGTCTCCTCTGTGTTTCAGTCAACCGCCAGGCTAACTCTCTCTCTGAAGCATGGAAAAGGGTGAGTGTTCTTACCGCTTCGGAGGTTGTTAGATTGGATATGACTTGTGTACACTGAGGGGATGTTCCATTATGACCTGGCCTCGGTGGCGTTGTTGCTGGTCGACTGGAGTCTGCTAAAATTTATTCCATCAAAAACGGCAGTTAATTGGAATGTAGAGCATTAAACGGTAGGATTTAAGTATTGAAAGTGTATGGTCCATTGGTAACGGGTGACAATGGTTGGTAAATTCAGATATGCGCATTCTTTAGGGCACTGGACCGCTTGAAGACCCCGAGGGGGCCATTTTAGATAATGGGCTGGCAAACCCGTGTGTACGTTAGAAGGTATATTCGGTGAGTTTTTGAAGAGAACTCGGGTTGGTGGAATTTATCTGATTGTGATCCGGATTTGACTCTCATTCGACGGGGTGTTTGATTAGGTCTGATTTCTCGGTGTAATTGTCATTAATTCTCGGCAACAAAAACGGTAGGAGAAATAGGTTTAAAATAATTAGGCCAGTGCAGGGTGGGGGATTGTGTAGTAAGCCGCAGTTAGCTAGAGGCTAATGTTAATGTCAATGCTAAATGGGAGTGTGTTTCATGCTACATGGTACATCGTGGCTAGAGGCTAAAGGCTAATTGTGTTGCGTGCTGCATGCTAACGTATCCTTAGAGATTCCATTGCGATGGATTAAAGTCTCTTAAATTTGTCTCTGTGTTTAAGTCAGGTTATATGTTTTGTGAGCGCTGTTAAATGTTGTTTGACTATAAGGGGAAAAGGGAAGTTACAGCTGGAGTGTTATTCTGTCTGTTTGGGGAGAGAGAATAGAAAATCTTCCTTTCACGGTGAAAAGGGATTTTTGAATGGTTGTGCGCATGTGCATGATTTTGCGACACTACACTACAGAAAGGGGGAGTTTATGGCACGAGATTAGGGAACGTTTTGTTTTACGGCACTAAACGACACCACGAGGGGATGCTAAAACTCAAGCATGAGGTTAAAATGATATTTGCGCATGCGTGGGATTCTGCAAAACAACACATTGGTTAGACTGCAGGGGGAGACAGAGGAACACAGACGACGGAACAAATACGCATAAAGAGATTTTAACACGAATCTTATAAGTTTAAACGGCGGTGGGTTAAGATGAAACTTGTTTTGGGACCTATTGAATTTATAAATTAGATATATGGTAGCGGATTATAATAAATTGAATTAAATAATTAAAAGACGGATTAAAATAACAAATGTTTTTGAGCGATCTATTTAGTTCTGAGTTTAGTCTTAGAGTGAATAATGTAGAACGAACGAATATTGGATGGTTGGAAATACTCAGTGATTGCATTAACTGCTGAAATCGTGTGTGTTTCTATGTTTTTGTGAAATATGAGAGGAACATGGAACGGCGAGACGAGAGAGAGAGGAGGGGCTGACGTCACATGACGTGACATCACATGACGCAGCAGAGGATCAGATATCAGGCTAGGTTGCAACATTTTCCAATTTAAAGATATGTGATGTTATGACAATTTTACATAGGCTTGGCAAATACTATTTCATTAAAAATTGCATTTTGGAAGCTCTGTATCACTGGGGTTTGATTACAGATGTGTTGAGAATCAAGGATGGATTGAGGATTCGTCTGTAAATTTATGATAATTAGGGGTTAGAGCAAGGGGTTAAAGGCTTTGTTTATGGGTATTTTAGTCTGAAGATGACTAACTTGCATTTACTGGCAGTTGATGGGTTGTGGTAAGATAGTCAACACTAATTGATAAATTGGTGACATAGAATATAGGAATAAAAAATTTGTTTTAAATTATTCATAATTTTTGATTGAGGTTTTAATTGGTTTTTTATTTTTAATTAAAATGGTTTTTGAATAAGGTATTTAATTGAATTTTTTAATATTCATATTTTATTTAATTTGATTTTTTGGGGGGTTCTTAGGGTTATATTAATAATTTAAGGGGGGAAGCCATAGCCATAGGCTATACAGTCTAAAATAACATAGTTCACAATAAAGGAATATAAAAGGCTTGATATAGGGGAAAATTGATTAAAATAGTCATTTTTTAATCAAAGTAGGGTTAGAGAGTAGTGTTAGAAAGACAAATGGCAGATGTTAGTACACCTTTCTCACATATGGATTCAGCAGAAAGACATCATCCAGCAGGGTGATTATGGCATCAGAGATGAAGACGAATACGAGCAGAAACGACGATGAAGATGAATTCAAAACTCCAGAAGGAAGGAAAACCGGGATGTCTGGGAACTTAAGGAGATGAGGATGATGAAGATGAGAGTGATTGAGAGAGGTCATGGGTGGATATGACTCTGTGATCAGAAGGAAGTTGGCAAGAGAGAAACGAAGAAGGGTACACGAGATTTGATCTCTGATGGAAGTTGAAGATGAAGAAAGCGATGAAGATTTGGAGATTAAAGGTGCTTTATTTTCAAGAGGAGTTTGTCCTACAAGGACTGGCACAGAAGAAAAGTAAGAAGATGATGGAAGATGATATTTTGAGGACAGAACTTAGAACTAAGGTTGAAGAATACTGATATGTCAACGACGAGAAGGAACAGGACTAAGAAAACTGCTGAGAGGATCCCAAGAATTGGAGAAGAAGAAACTCTGAAAACTCAATCATACAACGGGTGGAGAAGATAAGTTTTGGTTATGAAGAATCAGAGTGAACCAAATCAACAATCACTGTTACAGCTTTAACTGAACAATATCCAATGCAATTGTACCAGTCAAGGGGGGTACCAGTTGATTCATATCCAAAGCCAGTTTCTGGACAGACACATAATGGCACCTGTTAGTGTCTAGAAGATCCGGAAGGGGGGTGCATTGCTGAGAGCCTCGATTAGAGGAGAAGAGAAAATAGCTAACAGTTGAAACAACCGGCCATTAGAAGTGATAGTGAATAGGGGAAAAACTTATTTGGGTTTAGGCCTAAAGAGGTTAAACATCTCACTATGTAAAATTAATTAGGGTAGGATAGGGGTTTGATGTAGTAAAACAGTTTAATTACTCTTAGGGAATCAATTGAGCTCTGCTATAAAAGTCAAAGAGGAAGTAAAAGAGACATACTAATATTAGGACAATATACCTATGGCATTGTTGGGAAAGAGATGCATGGTGTAAATTGAAGCGTACAATAAGATGTACACTAGACGACTGACTGTCTGGTAGAATATTTTAAAAAGTAGGGTTTTTGGGAATCATTTGCTTAAAAAGATAATATCATAGGAAGGATGATAATTTATTAGATTGCCTATTGGACAATCTGTTTGGGAAAATAAACTTAATAGGGTGACTGTTATTCGGGGTTACATTCTTACACAAAGAGATTTGAGGCTAGGCTAAAGGAGGTTTAATCATTTGCCAAGTCTGTGTGTAATGAGTCAGAAGCAGGTGGGGAACTTTCCCAATCACATATTCTAAAATTTGGTGGTAAGAGATTTTGTCAATAAGTCAGGGGAAAAGGTTTTAAATGTTATGAGAGAAAAGATTAGATTAAAATAAGTTAGGGGTAGGCTAGGTTGAAGGGACTCTAAGACAGTAAGTTAAGTTTCAAAGTTAGTAGTGAGAGAGAGAGAGAGAACAAGGGTGAATGACACTGTAGAGTAGGAAGATCAAGGTAATTATAGGTGTATTTGGTACAAGTAAAGAGTTCAAAGTCTTAGGGGAAAACTGGGGAAAATTAGGAGTAACTAAGGACATCAACACGTGAGTCTATTATAACAACAGTAAGAAGCAATTTAACTCTTTCAACATTGATAGTTATTAAAGTCATAAATATATCGCATTTGATTATAAGGGAACCAATACAGCACCAATGTTAGGGAAAACTACTTATTAGGGTTTAGGATGGGGACGTTTCTCCCATATGGAGAGATAATTATGGAGAATAAGTATTGTTATCAGGACCAGGAGTAAAAGGAGGTATAGTTTAGAAGAGGGTTAGGAGTGACTGTTCACTTATGTTGCGTAATGTTACAGAGAAAGGTCAGGGAGAATATATGTGTACTTATTTAGGGCAAGCATTAGAATTTGTTCCGGTTAGGAATTATTGGTTAAAGGGCTATGTAATTCATAAAGTAACGCTTATAATGGAAGAGTTGAGGTCTGTTGTAGCCTCCACAGTCATTGAGGGAGTTCAGGAGGAGTAGAACTGAATGGACAGTAGTCACTCCATCAGTAGATAATACACCGAGGATAATGGGAAACTTTGCACTAGAAGTAATTAGGGTTGATACAGCAGCTAAATCAACTACTTTAATGGTAACTTTGGAAGGGATTAATGATACTATGGCAATAGCAAATATAGGAGTATGATACCGACAACAACTGTTCTGAAATTAAAGGGGGTTAGCAAGAAGGACTCAGGGGTTTAGGTTACGGATGGAGAGTGCTGTCAATGATAGTACGAATAGGGTTAAAATAGGAGAACGGAGAGTAGTAGAGAGAATATAGATTCATCATGGAGATGCAGGATGAGGTCTTTGATTTTAATGACGGAACAGGGAGAGGTATCTGATCAGTATCGCTCGTTCTTCTGTTGTGGAAATTAGAGATAGATTAACTCATTCTGTAAGATCAGTGAGGAATCTTGAGGGTCCATGTCTGTTGAGAATTCCATCCCAAACATGTTAGACGGTTGCGCAGCCTCTATCAGGTGTGGGTCAGTCTTATGATTTGTCATGACTGAGGTATTGGCAACAGTCATTGACAGATAAAATAATGTAGTTGTCAGAACAGTGGTTTAAGCCTAGGGTTAGGTGGAATTGGGTTAAGTGAATTAATATGGGAATTGTTAAATGGGAAAAGAATATCAGGTAACAATGGAATCCTGAAGTATTCAGGTGAAATATTGAGGGATAAAAGTTGTTTTTGTTCTAATAAAACATATGAGGTAAAGGGTGTGTTTATGGGAAGATCAGATTGGGATGTTAGATGATAATGTTGGATAAGCATGAACATAAGGTTAGAGATGACAAATATAATGTAATTTTTAATATACCAGGTAGTAAGAAGAGTAGGACTTTGATGGTTAAACGATTAGCTTTTGACTGACAATGTGACTATGGGGAATTTTAGAGATATTTAGGGGTTTGGGGGTGATAAAGCATATATATACTTATATTAGGGATGGACAGGATTTGGTTACATGTCAACGTTGAAGCTTCCATATGAGGTTTTACCATTATAAGAGGGATAGCATTGGACACAGCTAAATCTAGGGTTAAAAGGGTGACATGGCGACATGTCATAGTCTTCAAGCCTATCATTGAAGAATAAGTCTAAGGGAGAAGGGGGGACTTTATTCATGGTATGGTGTAACATTTGGGAAGATCATATTGATAAATATTAGTTAGACTTTGAGTCCAGATAGTTCAGATAATATTGGGGTTATAGATGCATTATAAGGGATGCATTTGGAAGACTTGGTTGCAAGATCAATTAGGCCAGTAGGGGCAGTGATGGGTTAATGACAGCTTTGATAGCACTGTGTAATATGTTACTGACTTTTGAGGAAGCTATGAGATTGAAATAGGTTGGAGAATGATGCCGGTGTTGACTGTTCCGGATCTGGACGAAGACGGACGAGGGGGTCTAGATGGACTACTGAATGGATAAATATCCTTTTTGATTATTTGATCATTTTATTTTTATTGTTTCAAGGAAAACATTTTTTTTTTTTTTTTTTTTGTATGATTTTAGAATGATTTTATGAATCAAGGGGGGGATAGGTTAATGTGATTCATACATCATTTATATGTCATTTTTATATTCTTAAATTGATGTTGAGGTTTAATTTGAAAATGTTGTTTTGCAAAAGATACTGTTTGGTCTTTTATTTTCTTCCAGAAGCATTTGGGAGAACATGTGGAGATTGAAATATGAAGGGACAATATGAAGGGACAATATGACTGGAGGAGATGAAACAAGGAGGGTGTGGAAAGGTTCCGATTCCATCATCAACGATGCAGTGGAAGTCGAGACTACGGAGGAGACTACGGAGGTCGAGACTACGGAGGAGAGGAAGTGTAGTGGACTACATTCCAGTGTCTGCAATGAAATATAGACATATTTGATGTGTAATACATAATTGTGTCATATTCTTAGGTATTGATTTTGGTAGAATGATGTTTGATGTTATTGACTACATGGGAGGATCTTAGATGTTTTTGTTTATTTCGGTGAATGTTTAGGGACAGAGAGGCTAGGAAGGGAGAGTTTCATTGTCCGGTCCTATGGGTTGACCAGCCGTACAATGGATGTTTATGGATAGGATTTTGTTTGCATGTTTGCAGGGGCTTACATGTGTATTTAATTGCATCATAGTTTCAAATGCATTTACATGGTTAATGAGGTTATCTGGAGTACCGACGGTGGTTGCCTGGGGCAGAGGGACCGTGAGAGAATTTTACTGTCTTGATTGATATGGATGGATGGCTGCTAGACAGTTTTTCGCTCTTACACTCCATAGAGATTTCTTCATATTTCATAGTAATGTATTCACACTTCATATTTCATAGTAATGTATTCACACTTCATATTTCATAGTAATGTATTCACACTTCATATGTCATAGTAATGTATTCACACTTCATAAACAGGTATTTCATAGAAAGGTATTTACACTCTAGAGGAGAATGTGTTTGGTTTAATGTTAAAGATACTCAATAAGATAAATGGTTAATAGTCATAATCTTATTCTGTTTGTTTTCGAGACGTTTATTTCGTCTCGAAAGGGGGGAATATCGTATCTGAAGATTATGCCTTTGTTAAATGTTTTGGAGGAACAAAGAATGTTGTTTTATGATCTTAGTTCAAATGTAGCGTTGGGAGGGTGATGCCCCAGGGGAGACTGGTGATTGGCCAGAAGAGGGGAGTCACTCCTCTTTTTGCATTGTTTATAAATAGGGGGTAAACGATGAGACGGCAGAACGGCCATAACAATCTGGGGAGCCGTTCTCCGGACATCGCGAGTCTGTATCTATGCTGTAAATTCGTGATTTTAATAAAAGCCTCGAACACGATGCAGCATAGCGGACTTTTTGTTGACAGCAATAATTGCCACCACTCATCATATACGACACACTCTAGCACACAATCAATTAGGATTTACTTTGCTTTTCCCATTGAAGGCCATATTGAGGTTAAATCCATGACTGGAGTTTTTAATTGATAAAAACCAATGACCATCTCATGTTGAACATGCAAGTCACTATGGTGCATTTATTGGTCTCTGTGGCGCTCTCGGGAGGCCATGCCTATGTCTACTTTTACCCGATAGCCTTTATCCCCATACCAAACGTGCATCTGTAGTCAGGATGGCCGAGCGGTCTAAGGCGCTGCGTTAAGGTCGCAGTCTCTCCTGGAGGCGTGGGTTCAAATCCCACTTCGGACAATTTTTTAACGCCTCTCAAAGAGGAGTGACGCTGCTTTGTTGTGAAAATAAGATGATAAAATAACTACACACAGTGAAATAACCAGTAGTCATAAACACTCTCTCATTGAAACATTCTGCTCTTGGGCAAATATCTAAGAAAATTAAAAAGAAGCAATACTTCATAAAAATGAACGTGGGGAACATTGCATTACATAAAGTGATGACATTATTATGAGTTACTACATTATCTGTTAGTTATTACATGATCTTTTGCTCAAGACTATGCCTGCAGGGCCCTTCACTTGTAACCCCCCTCTTGTTTTTCTTTTTATTAGTTGTCGTGGCCGAGTGGTTAAGGCGATGGACTAGAAATCCATTGGGATTTTCCCGCGCAGGTTCGAATCCTGCCGACAACGGCTTTGCATTATGGTGACCCCTCCCTAGGTTGAAGTTTGGTCATCTTGCTTATACCAATCACATCCTCTCAGATCTCCTCATGTACACAGGGTTTAGCGGTCCATTTGGGATTGTGCCGCAGGATGTCTATCCCACCCTCATTATAATAATAAGAAAATATGACATTTAGCAGACGCTTTTATCCAAAGCGACTTACAGTCATGCGTGCATACATTTTTTTCTTGTGTATGGGTGGTCCCGGGGATCAAACCCACTACCCTGGCGTTACAAGCGCCGTGCTCTACCAGCTGAGCTACAGAGGACCATTATCCATCCGTCTAGCTCTATAGGCCAAGGTAGCATAGATTACAGGTGTGTCGTCAAGCCATAGGTCACAGGTGAGATCCCTCTATAAACCCTAAAAAATAACAACACCATTGTCATAAATAACTATTAAGCCATTTGCTAAGATTTCCACCATTTTGACATGTGGACCTGTTGTCACTCTTACCCTGACAGTTGTCGATACCTCCGGAAACTATTTGGGTCTTATCTGATGTCTTTTACAATTCATGTCAGAATGGCCATATTCTGAAGACACTCTAGCACACAATCAATAAGGATTTACTTTGCTTTTCCCATTGAAGGCCATATTGAGGTTAAATCCATGACTGGAGTTTTTAATTGATAAAAACCAATGACCATCTCATGTTGAACATGCAAGTCACTATGGTGCAATTATTGGTCTCTGTGGCGCTCTCGGGAGGCCATGCCTATGTCTACTTTTACCCGATAGCCTTTATCCCCATACCAAAAGTGCATCTGTAGGCAGGATGGCCGAGCGGTCTAAGGCGCTGCGTTAAGGTCGCAGTCTCTCCTGGAGGCGTGGGTTCAAATCCCACTTCTGACAGTTTTTTAACGCCTCTCAAAGAGGAGTGACGCTGCTTTGTTGTGAAAATAAGATGATAAAATAACTACACACAGTGAAATAACCAGTAGTCATAAACACTCTCTCATTGAAACATTCTGCTCTTGGGCAAATATCTAAGAAAATTAAAAAGAAGCAATACTTCATAAAAATGAACGTGGGGAACATTGCATTACATAAAGTGATGACATTATTATGAGTTACTACATTATCTGTTAGTTATTACATGATCTTTTGCTCAAGACTATGCCTGCAGGGCCCTTCACTTGTAACCCCCCTCTTGTTTTTATTTTTATTAGTTGTCGTGGCCGAGTGGTTAAGGCGATGGACTAGAAATCCATTGGGATTTTCCCGCGCAGGTTCGAATCCTGCCGACAACGGCTTTGCATTATGGTGACCCCTCCCTAGGTTGAAGTTTGGTCATCTTGCTTATACCAATCACATCCTCTCAGATCTCTTCATGTAGACAGGGTTTAGTGGTCCATTTGGGATTGTGCCGCAGGATGTCTATCCCACCCTCATTATAATAATAAGATAATATGCCATTTAGCAGACGCTTTTATCCAAAGCGACTTACAGTCATGCATGCATACATTTTTTTCTTGTGTATGGGTGGTCCCGGGGATCAAACCCACTACCCTGGCGTTACAAGCGCCGTGCTCTACCAGCTGAGCTACAGAGGACCATTATCCATCCGTCTAGCTCTATAGGCCAAGGTAGCATAGATTACAGGTGTGTCGTCAAGCCATAGGTCACAGGTGAGATCCCTCTATAAACCCTAAAAAATAACAACACCATTGTCATAAATAACTATTAAGCCATTTGCTAAGATTTCCACCATTTTGACATGTGGACCTGTTGTCACTCTTACCCTGACAGTTGTCGATACCTCCGGAAACTATTTGGGTCTTATCTGATGTCTTTTACAATTCATGTCAGAATGGCCATATTCTGAAGACACTCTAGCACACAATCAATTAGGATTTACTTTGCTTTTCCCATTGAAGGCCATATTGAGGTTAAATCCATGACTGGAGTTTTTAATTGATAAAAACCAATGACCATCTCATGTTGAACATGCAAGTCACTATGGTGCATTTATTGGTCTCTGTGGCGCTCTCGGGAGGCCATGCCTATGTCTACTTTTACCCGATAGCCTTTATCCCCATACCAAAAGTGCATCTGTAGTCAGGATGGCCGAGCGGTCTAAGGCGCTGCGTTAAGGTCGCAGTCTCTCCTGGAGGCGTGGGTTCAAATCCCACTTCTGACAAATCCCACTTCCCACACTGCTTTGTTGTGAAAATAAGATGATAAAATAACTACACACAGTGAAATAACCAGTAGTCATAAACACTCTCTCATTGAAACATTCTGCTCTTGGGCAAATATCTAAGAAAATTAAAAAGAAGCAATACTTCATAAAAATGAACGTGGGGAACATTGCATTACATAAAGTGATGACATTATTATGAGTTACTACATTATCTGTTAGTTATTACATGATCTTTTGCTGAAGACTATGCCTGCAGGGCCCTTCACTTGTAACCCCCCTCTTGTTTTTCTTTTTATAGTTGTCGTGGCCGAGTGGTTAAGGCGATGGACTAGAAATCCATTGGGATTTTCCCGCGCAGGTTCGAATCCTGCCGACAACGTCTTTGCATTATGGTGACCCCTCCCTAGGTTGAAGTTTGGTCATCTTGCTTATACCAATCACATCCTCTCAGATCTCTTCATGTAGACAGGGTTTAGTGGTCCATTTGGGATTGTGCCGCAGGATGTCTATCCCACCCTCATTATAATAATAAGAAAATATGCCATTTAGCAGACGCTTTTATCCAAAGCGACTTACAGTCATGCGTGCATACATTTTTTTCTTGTGTATGGGTGGTCCCGGGGATCAAACCCACTACCCTGGCGTTACAAGCGCCGTGCTCTACCAGCTGAGCTACAGAGGACCATTATCCATCCGTCTAGCTCTATAGGCCAAGGTAGCATAGATTACAGGTGTGTCGTCAAGCCATAGGTCACAGGTGAGATCCCTCTATAAACCCTAAAAAATAACAACACCATTGTCATAAATAACTATTAAGCCATTTGCTAAGATTTCCACCATTTTGACATGTGGACCTGTTGTCACTCTTACCCTGACAGTTGTCGATACCTCCGGAAACTATTTGGGTCTTATCTGATGTCTTTTACAATTCATGTCAGAATGGCCATATTCTGAAGACACTCTAGCACACAATCAATAAGGATTTACTTTGCTTTTCCCATTGAAGGCCATATTGAGGTTAAATCCATGACTGGAGTTTTTAATTGATAAAAACCAATGACCATCTCATGTTGAACATGCAAGTCACTATGGTGCAATTATTGGTCTCTGTGGCGCTCTCGGGAGGCCATGCCTATGTCTACTTTTACCCGATAGCCTTTATCCCCATACCAAAAGTGCATCTGTAGGCAGGATGGCCGAGCGGTCTAAGGCGCTGCGTTAAGGTCGCAGTCTCTCCTGGAGGCGTGGGTTCAAATCCCACTTCTGACAGTTTTTTAACGCCTCTCAAAGAGGAGTGACGCTGCTTTGTTGTGAAAATAAGATGATAAAATAACTACACACAGTGAAATAACCAGTAGTCATAAACACTCTCTCATTGAAACATTCTGCTCTTGGGCAAATATCTAAGAAAATTAAAAAGAAGCAATACTTCATAAAAATGAACGTGGGGAACATTGCATTACATAAAGTGATGACATTATTATGAGTTACTACATTATCTGTTAGTTATTACATGATCTTTTGCTCAAGACTATGCCTGCAGGGCCCTTCACTTGTAACCCCCCTCTTGTTTTTATTTTTATTAGTTGTCGTGGCCGAGTGGTTAAGGCGATGGACTAGAAATCCATTGGGATTTTCCCGCGCAGGTTCGAATCCTGCCGACAACGGCTTTGCATTATGGTGACCCCTCCCTAGGTTGAAGTTTGGTCATCTTGCTTATACCAATCACATCCTCTCAGATCTCTTCATGTAGACAGGGTTTAGTGGTCCATTTGGGATTGTGCCGCAGGATGTCTATCCCACCCTCATTATAATAATAAGATAATATGCCATTTAGCAGACGCTTTTATCCAAAGCGACTTACAGTCATGCATGCATACATTTTTTTCTTGTGTATGGGTGGTCCCGGGGATCAAACCCACTACCCTGGCGTTACAAGCGCCGTGCTCTACCAGCTGAGCTACAGAGGACCATTATCCATCCGTCTAGCTCTATAGGCCAAGGTAGCATAGATTACAGGTGTGTCGTCAAGCCATAGGTCACAGGTGAGATCCCTCTATAAACCCTAAAAAATAACAACACCATTGTCATAAATAACTATTAAGCCATTTGCTAAGATTTCCACCATTTTGACATGTGGACCTGTTGTCACTCTTACCCTGACAGTTGTCGATACCTCCGGAAACTATTTGGGTCTTATCTGATGTCTTTTACAATTCATGTCAGAATGGCCATATTCTGAAGACACTCTAGCACACAATCAATTAGGATTTACTTTGCTTTTCCCATTGAAGGCCATATTGAGGTTAAATCCATGACTGGAGTTTTTAATTGATAAAAACCAATGACCATCTCATGTTGAACATGCAAGTCACTATGGTGCATTTATTGGTCTCTGTGGCGCTCTCGGGAGGCCATGCCTATGTCTACTTTTACCCGATAGCCTTTATCCCCATACCAAAAGTGCATCTGTAGTCAGGATGGCCGAGCGGTCTAAGGCGCTGCGTTAAGGTCGCAGTCTCTCCTGGAGGCGTGGGTTCAAATCCCACTTCTGACAAATCCCACTTCCCACACTGCTTTGTTGTGAAAATAAGATGATAAAATAACTACACACAGTGAAATAACCAGTAGTCATAAACACTCTCTCATTGAAACATTCTGCTCTTGGGCAAATATCTAAGAAAATTAAAAAGAAGCAATACTTCATAAAAATGAACGTGGGGAACATTGCATTACATAAAGTGATGACATTATTATGAGTTACTACATTATCTGTTAGTTATTACATGATCTTTTGCTGAAGACTATGCCTGCAGGGCCCTTCACTTGTAACCCCCCTCTTGTTTTTCTTTTTATAGTTGTCGTGGCCGAGTAGTTAAGGCGATGGACTAGAAATCCATTGGGATTTTCCCGCGCAGGTTCGAATCCTGCCGACAACGTCTTTGCATTATGGTGACCCCTCCCTAGGTTGAAGTTTGGTCATCTTGCTTATACCAATCACATCCTCTCAGATCTCTTCATGTAGACAGGGTTTAGTGGTCCATTTGGGATTGTGCCGCAGGATGTCTATCCCACCCTCATTATAATAATAAGAAAATATGACATTTAGCAGACGCTTTTATCCAAAGCGACTTACAGTCATGCGTGCATACATTTTTTTCTTGTGTATGGGTGGTCCCGGGGATCAAACCCACTACCCTGGCGTTACAAGCGCCGTGCTCTACCAGCTGAGCTACAGAGGACCATTATCCATCCGTCTAGCTCTATAGGCCAAGGTAGCATAGATTACAGGTGTGTCGTCAAGCCATAGGTCACAGGTGAGATCCCTCTATAAACCCTAAAAAATAACAACACCATTGTCATAAATAACTATTAAGCCATTTGCTAAGATTTCCACCATTTTGACATGTGGACCTGTTGTCACTCTTACCCTGACAGTTGTCGATACCTCCGGAAACTATTTGGGTCTTATCTGATGTCTTTTACAATTCATGTCAGAATGGCCATATTCTGAAGACACTCTAGCACACAATCAATAAGGATTTACTTTGCTTTTCCCATTGAAGGCCATATTGAGGTTAAATCCATGACTGGAGTTTTTAATTGATAAAAACCAATGACCATCTCATGTTGAACATGCAAGTCACTATGGTGCAATTATTGGTCTCTGTGGCGCTCTCGGGAGGCCATGCCTATGTCTACTTTTACCCGATAGCCTTTATCCCCATACCAAAAGTGCATCTGTAGGCAGGATGGCCGAGCGGTCTAAGGCGCTGCGTTAAGGTCGCAGTCTCTCCTGGAGGCGTGGGTTCAAATCCCACTTCTGACAGTTTTTTAACGCCTCTCAAAGAGGAGTGACGCTGCTTTGTTGTGAAAATAAGATGATAAAATAACTACACACAGTGAAATAACCAGTAGTCATAAACACTCTCTCATTGAAACATTCTGCTCTTGGGCAAATATCTAAGAAAATTAAAAAGAAGCAATACTTCATAAAAATGAACGTGGGGAACATTGCATTACATAAAGTGATGACATTATTATGAGTTACTACATTATCTGTTAGTTATTACATGATCTTTTGCTCAAGACTATGCCTGCAGGGCCCTTCACTTGTAACCCCCCTCTTGTTTTTATTTTTATTAGTTGTCGTGGCCGAGTGGTTAAGGCGATGGACTAGAAATCCATTGGGATTTTCCCGCGCAGGTTCGAATCCTGCCGACAACGGCTTTGCATTATGGTGACCCCTCCCTAGGTTGAAGTTTGGTCATCTTGCTTATACCAATCACATCCTCTCAGATCTCTTCATGTAGACAGGGTTTAGTGGTCCATTTGGGATTGTGCCGCAGGATGTCTATCCCACCCTCATTATAATAATAAGATAATATGCCATTTAGCAGACGCTTTTATCCAAAGCGACTTACAGTCATGCATGCATACATTTTTTTCTTGTGTATGGGTGGTCCCGGGGATCAAACCCACTACCCTGGCGTTACAAGCGCCGTGCTCTACCAGCTGAGCTACAGAGGACCATTATCCATCCGTCTAGCTCTATAGGCCAAGGTAGCATAGATTACAGGTGTGTCGTCAAGCCATAGGTCACAGGTGAGATCCCTCTATAAACCCTAAAAAATAACAACACCATTGTCATAAATAACTATTAAGCCATTTGCTAAGATTTCCACCATTTTGACATGTGGACCTGTTGTCACTCTTACCCTGACAGTTGTCGATACCTCCGGAAACTATTTGGGTCTTATCTGATGTCTTTTACAATTCATGTCAGAATGGCCATATTCTGAAGACACTCTAGCACACAATCAATTAGGATTTACTTTGCTTTTCCCATTGAAGGCCATATTGAGGTTAAATCCATGACTGGAGTTTTTAATTGATAAAAACCAATGACCATCTCATGTTGAACATGCAAGTCACTATGGTGCATTTATTGGTCTCTGTGGCGCTCTCGGGAGGCCATGCCTATGTCTACTTTTACCCGATAGCCTTTATCCCCATACCAAAAGTGCATCTGTAGTCAGGATGGCCGAGCGGTCTAAGGCGCTGCGTTAAGGTCGCAGTCTCTCCTGGAGGCGTGGGTTCAAATCCCACTTCTGACAATTCTTTAACGCCTCTCAAAGAGGAGTGACACTGCTTTGTTGTGAAAATAAGATGATAAAATAACTACACACAGTGAAATAACCAGTAGTCATAAACACTCTCTCATTGAAACATTCTGCTCTTGGGCAAATATCTAAGAAAATTAAAAAGAAGCAATACTTCATAAAAATGAACGTGGGGAACATTGCATTACATAAAGTGATGACATTATTATGAGTTACTACATTATCTGTTAGTTATTACATGATCTTTTGCTGAAGACTATGCCTGCAGGGCCCTTCACTTGTAACCCCCCTCTTGTTTTTCTTTTTATAGTTGTCGTGGCCGAGTGGTTAAGGCGATGGACTAGAAATCCATTGGGATTTTCCCGCGCAGGTTCGAATCCTGCCGACAACGTCTTTGCATTATGGTGACCCCTCCCTAGGTTGAAGTTTGGTCATCTTGCTTATACCAATCACATCCTCTCAGATCTCTTCATGTAGACAGGGTTTAGTGGTCCATTTGGGATTGTGCCGCAGGATGTCTATCCCACCCTCATTATAATAATAAGATAATATGCCTTTTAGCAGACGCTTTTATCCAAAGCGACTTACAGTCATGCGTGCATACATTTTTTTCTTGTGTATGGGTGGTCCCGGGGATCAAACCCACTACCCTGGCGTTACAAGCGCCGTGCTCTACCAGCTGAGCTACAGAGGACCATTATCCATCCGTCTAGCTCTATAGGCCAAGGTAGCATAGATTACAGGTGTGTCGTCAAGCCATAGGTCACAGGTGAGATCCCTCTATAAACCCTAAAAAATAACAACACCATTGTCATAAATAACTATTAAGCCATTTGCTAAGATTTCCACCATTTTGACATGTGGACCTGTTGTCACTCTTACCCTGACAGTTGTCGATACCTCCGGAAACTATTTGGGTCTTATCTGATGTCTTTTACAATTCATGTCAGAATGGCCATATTCTGAAGACACTCTAGCACACAATCAATTAGGATTTACTTTGCTTTTCCCATTGAAGGCCATATTGAGGTTAAATCCATGACTGGAGTTTTTAATTGATAAAAACCAATGACCATCTCATGTTGAACATGCAAGTCACTATGGTGCATTTATTGGTCTCTGTGGCGCTCTCGGGAGGCCATGCCTATGTCTACTTTTACCCGATAGCCTTTATCCCCATACCAAAAGTGCATCTGTAGTCAGGATGGCTGAGCGGTCTAAGGCGCTGCGTTAAGGTCGCAGTCTCTCCTGGAGGCGTGGGTTCAAATCCCACTTCTGACAATTCTTTAACGCCTCTCAAAGAGGAGTGACACTGCTTTGTTGTGAAAATAAGATGATAAAATAACTACACACAGTGAAATAACCAGTAGTCATAAACACTCTCTCATTGAAACATTCTGCTCTTGGGCAAATATCTAAGAAAATTAAAAAGAAGCAATACTTCATAAAAATGAACGTGGGGAACATTGCATTACATAAAGTGATGACATTATTATGAGTTACTACATTATCTGTTAGTTATTACATTATCTTTTGCTGAAGACTATGCCTGCAGGGCCCTTCACTTGTAACCCCCCTCTTGTTTTTCTTTTTATAGTTGTCGTGGCCGAGTGGTTAAGGCGATGGACTAGAAATCCATTGGGATTTTCCCGCGCAGGTTCGAATCCTGCCGACAACGTCTTTGCATTATGGTGACCCCTCCCTAGGTTGAAGTTTGGTCATCTTGCTTATACCAATCACATCCTCTCAGATCTCTTCATGTAGACAGGGTTTAGTGGTCCATTTGGGATTGTGCCGCAGGATGTCTATCCCACCCTCATTATAATAATAAGATAATATGCCATTTAGCAGATGCTTTTATCCAAAGCGACTTACAGTCATGCGTGCATACATTTTTTTCTTGTGTATGGGTGGTCCCGGGGATCAAACCCACTACCCTGGCGTTACAAGCGCCGTGCTCTACCAGCTGAGCTACAGAGGACCATTATCCATCCGTCTAGCTCTATAGGCCAAGGTAGCATAGATTACAGGTGTGTCGTCAAGCCATAGGTCACAGGTGAGATCCCTCTATAAACCCTAAAAAATAACAACACCATTGTCATAAATAACTATTAAGCCATTTGCTAAGATTTCCACCATTTTGACATGTGGACCTGTTGTCACTCTTACCCTGATGGTTGTCGATACCTCCGGAAACTATTTGGGTCTTATCTGATGTCTTTTACAATTCATGTCAGAATGGCCATATTCTGAAGACACTCTAGCACACAATCAATTAGGATTTACTTTGCTTTTCCCATTGAAGGCCATATTGAGGTTAAATCCATGACTGGAGTTTTTAATTGATAAAAACCAATGACCATCTCATGTTGAACATGCAAGTCACTATGGTGCATTTATTGGTCTCTGTGGCGCTCTCGGGAGGCCATGCCTATGTCTACTTTTACCCGATAGCCTTTATCCCCATACCAAAAGTGCATCTGTAGTCAGGATGGCCGAGCGGTCTAAGGCGCTGCGTTAAGGTTGCAGTCTCTTCTGGAGGCGTGGGTTCAAATTCCACTTCTGACAATTCTTTAACGCCTCTCAAAGAGGAGTGACACTGCTTTGTTGTGAAAATAAGATGATAAAATAACTACACACAGTGAAATAACCAGTAGTCATAAACACTCTCTCATTGAAACATTCTGCTCTTGGGCAAATATCTAAGAAAATTAAAAAGAAGCAATACTTCATAAAAATGAACGTGGGGAACATTGCATTACATAAAGTGATGACATTATTATGAGTTACTACATTATCTGTTAGTTATTACATTATCTTTTGCTGAAGACTATGCCTGCAGGGCCCTTCACTTGTAACCCCCCTCTTGTTTTTCTTTTTATAGTTGTCGTGGCCGAGTGGTTAAGGCGATGGACTAGAAATCCATTGGGATTTTCCCGCGCAGGTTCGAATCCTGCTGACAACGTCTTTGCATTATGGTGACCCCTCCCTAGGTTGAAGTTTGGTCATCTTGCTTATACCAATCACATCCTCTCAGATCTCTTCATGTAGACAGGGTTTAGTGGTCCATTTGGGATTGTGCCGCAGGATGTCTATCCCACCCTCATTATAATAATAAGATAATATGCCATTTAGCAGACGCTTTTATCCAAAGCGACTTACAGTCATGCGTGCATACATTTTTTTCTTGTGTATGGGTGGTCCCGGGGATCAAACCCACTACCCTGGCGTTACAAGCGCCGTGCTCTACCAGCTGAGCTACAGAGGACCATTATCCATCCGTCTAGCTCTATAGGCCAAGGTAGCATAGATTACAGGTGTGTCGTCAAGCCATAGGTCACAGGTGAGATCCCTCTATAAACCCTAAAAAATAACAACACCATTGTCATAAATAACTATTAAGCCATTTGCTAAGATTTCCACCATTTTGACATGTGGACCTGTTGTCACTCTTACCCTGACAGTTGTCGATACCTCCGGAAACTATTTGGGTCTTATCTGATGTCTTTTACAATTCATGTCAGAATGGCCATATTCTGAAGACACTCTAGCACACAATCAATTAGGATTTACTTTGCTTTTCCCATTGAAGGCCATATTGAGGTTAAATCCATGACTGGAGTTTTTAATTGATAAAAACCAATGACCATCTCATGTTGAACATGCAAGTCACTATGGTGCAATTATTGGTCTCTGTGGCGCTCTCGGGAGGCCATGCCTATGTCTACTTTTACCCGATAGCCTTTATCCCCATACCAAAAGTGCATCTGTAGTCAGGATGGCCGAGCGGTCTAAGGCGCTGCGTTAAGGTCGCAGTCTCTCCTGGAGGCGTGGGTTCAAATCCCACTTCTGACAGTTTTTTAACGCCTCTCAAAGAGGAGTGACGCTGCTTTGTTGTGAAAATAAGATGATAAAATAACTACACACAGTGAAATAACCAGTAGTCATAAACACTCTCTCATTGAAATATTCTGCTCTTGGGCAAATATCTAAGAAAATTAAAAAGAAGCAATACTTCATAAAAATGAACGTGGGGAACATTGCATTACATAAAGTGATGACATTATTATGAGTTACTACATTATCTGTTAGTTATTACATGATCTTTTGCTCAAGACTATGCCTGCAGGGCCCTTCACTTGTAACCCCCCTCTTGTTTTTCTTTTTATTAGTTGTCGTGGCAGAGTGGTTAAGGCGATGGACTAGAAATCCATTGGGATTTTCCCGCGCAGGTTCGAATCCTGCTGACAACGGCTTTGCATTATGGTGACCCCTCCCTAGGTTGAAGTTTGGTCATGTTGCTTATACCAATCACATCCTCTCAGATCTCCTCATGTACACAGGGTTTAGTGGTCCATTTGGGATTGTGCCGCAGGATGTCTATCCCACCCTCATTATCCATCCGTCTAGCTCTATAGGCCAAGGTAGCATAGATTACAGGTGTGTCGTCAAGCCATAGGTCACAGGTGAGATCCCTCTATAAACCCTAAAAAATAACAACACCATTGTCATAAATAACTATTAAGCCATTTGCTAAGATTTCCACCATTTTGACATGTGGACCTGTTGTCACTCTTACCCTGACAGTTGTCGATACCTCCGGAAACTATTTGGGTCTTATCTGATGTCTTTTACAATTCATGTCAGAATGGCCATATTCTGAAGACACTCTAGCACACAATCAATTAGGATTTACTTTGCTTTTCCCATTGAAGGCCATATTGAGGTTAAATCCATGACTGGAGTTTTTAATTGATAAAAACCAATGACCATCTCATGTTGAACATGCAAGTCACTATGGTGCATTTATTGGTCTCTGTGGCGCTCTCGGGAGGCCATGCCTATGTCTACTTTTATCCGATAGCCTTTATCCCCATACCAAAAGTGCATCTGTAGTCAGGATGGCCGAGCGGTCTAAGGCGCTGCGTTAAGGTCGCAGTCTCTCCTGGAGGCGTGGGTTCAAATCCCACTTCTGACAGTTTTTTAACGCCTCTCAAAGAGGAGTGACGCTGCTTTGTTGTGAAAATAAGATGATAAAATAACTACACACATTGAAATAACCAGTAGTCATAAACACTCTCTCATTGAAACATTCTGCTCTTGGGCAAATATCTAAGAAAATTAAAAAGAAGCAATACTTCATAAAAATGAACGTGGGGAACATTGCATTACATAAAGTGATGACATTATTATGAGTTACTACATTATCTGTTAGTTATTACATGATCTTTTGCTGAAGACTATGCCTGCAGGGCCCTTCACTTGTAACCCCCCTCTTGTTTGTTTTTTTTATAGTTGTCGTGGCCGAGTGGTTAAGGCGATGGACTAGAAATCCATTGGGATTTTCCCGCGCAGGTTCGAATCCTGCCGACAACGGCTTTGCATTATGGTGACCCCTCCCTAGGTTGAAGTTTGGTCATCTTGCTTATACCAATCACATCCTCTCAGATCTCCTCATGTACACAGGGTTTAGTGGTCCATTTGGGATTGTGCCGCAGGATGTCTATCCCACCCTCATTATCCATCCGTCTAGCTCTATAGGCCAAGGTAGCATAGATTACAGGTGTGTCGTCTAGCCATAGGTCACAGGTGAGATCCCTCTATAAACCCTAAAAAATAACAACACCATTGTCATAAATAACTATTAAGCCATTTGCTAAGATTTCCCCCATTTTGACATGTGTCACTCTTACCCTGACGGTTGTCGATACCTCCAGACACATTTTGGGTCTTATCTGAGGTATTTTATAATTCATGTCAGAATGGCAATATTCTGAAGACAATCTAGCACACAATCAATTAGGATTTACTTTGCTTTTCCCATTGAAGGCCATATTGAGGGTAAATCAATGATTGGAGTTTTTAATTGATAAAAACCAATGACCATCTCATGTTGAACATGCAAGTCATGCAAGTCACTATGGTGCATTTACTGGTCTCTGTGGAGCTCTCGGGAGGCCTCTTGTCACTCCTGGCATTCCGCTTTACTTCTTTGTCCTAGATTTCTCACAGTTTTGGGCGCTGGTCAGTTCGTGTGCTTGTGTTTGTGTGCGTTGAGGGGATGTACCGTTAAAGAACTTGTGTGTGCGCTTTGCTGTTATTTGCTGTGGGATGGGAATCCGTTCTAAAATTCTAAATTTGTTTGCGTTGGAAACAACGTAAACAGGGGGGAGTGTCTATAGGGCACACCGATAGGGCACCGATATTTGGCTTGATTAAAATTAAAAGGAGTGTCCAGGAAAAGCATGAAGGAATAAGGCCAGGAAATAAGGAAAAAGTATACTTTTAGGACGTCGCTGATTAAGGAAGCCCTCAAACGAGGCGATCATTAAGATGGGCCATAAATCCTGGGAGTCATTAGATTGACTGTCGGGTCAGTTCTGGGAACTGTCAGTTGTGGTATATACATTCAATTGCACGTTACCTCTCGGAATATAGTTGACGAAGTATATGTCCGAAGTCACCTCTCATTGGATAATCTGCAACTGGAGGTAGCAGAAATTTAGGAAGGAATATAAAGGAAATAAGGAGCGACGGTAGCTTAGTGTATTGTATGAACGGATGCATTCCTCTTGAATTGTGTGTGTGAAGAGGAGAGCCTATGTCTCTGTGTGTGTGAGAGAGCCTATGCTTGTGTGTGAGTACATGGAGAGGTCTCTGATGTGTTCCAGCTGTATGTCGACTAGGCTATGACAACAGGGGTTTTAGTTTTTTGTAAGGAAATATGTTAGATGGTTAAAACCTTATGAGTCTCCGTTAGAGAGAACTTTTAATACTTGTAAAAAAAAAAAAAATATATATATATATAAATTAATATGAGCCCCTGGGAGGATGATTATTTGTAATGGATTAGAAAATAACTATGAATCTGCAGATTAGAATAATTAAACATAACAAACTTCGAAGTAGGATTTCTGTTTTATGTTGGTTTGTGAGTTTTGTTAAGTGTTACTGTTTGTCAAAGGGGGGAGCAAACGGAGCGACAGCGGGTCTGTCTACTCTGTTGTTTAGCTGGGAGAGAGCTGCTTGGGAGAGCTCTGTTCACTCTGAAATCGCATTGGTGACTGAACTACGCATGCGTGGGATTTTATGAGTTTAGAGTTACGTAGAACAAATGTGCCACTCCCCTGCCTGCAGTCTCAGAGCAGACAAAGAGGGAGGGGGAGACTTGCACGAATGTTCTGTTTGTTGAATTAACTGTTGCTTGGCTGTGGAACTGTTTGGTTGAGATCGGTTGAGTTGATGAATGAGAGATATGTTGATGGATAAAAAAAATAAAATAAAAAAATAAATTAAATTAAAATAAAATAAAATGTTATTGAGCTATTTATAATATTCCTGAGTTAAGCTGTTTGCTTATTTCTTAGCGCGAATGTGAACATAGGTATGCATAAAATACTAAATTCTTGTCTGTTTCTTTGTTCTTCTGTCATGTGAGAGACGATGAGAAGGAGGAGAGAGAGAGAGAGAGGAGGTGCTGACGAGTGCGTCACGTGACAGGGGTGTGCTGACAACGGATCAACTCCAACTAAGGCCAGTACTGTTTATCCACAAAACCCACTTTCCCTTACAGGATATAATAGATACATTGTGTATGCATAGAATATTTCATGTTGTGACCATTTCACAGGAACTTGGCAACAGACTGATTAATTGATGTACTTGATAATTCCACATTAGGGTTTTTGTGAATGAGTTGTTTTGATTAGAGTGGTGTTGGAAAACCAGCACTGACATTATTCTGTAAAATTAAGGTAATTGTGTGATTATTAAGCAATTGGTTTGTGAGTGCTGTAGTGTTGCTGGATTAGAGGTCTTTGTTTTTCGGATTGCTCTGAAGTTGACTACTTTCCTTTACTTTTCCTGACCGGATGTGGTAAGATTGCCACTAATAAATAATTTGGTAAAATAAAATAAATAAAATAAATTGATATATTGATTAATGGATTAATGGATTAATGGATTAATGGATTAATTGATTAATTGATTAATAAATAAATAAATAAATTAATTAATTAATAAATAAATAAATAAATAAATAAATAAATAAATAAATAAATAAATAAATAAAATAAAAAACATTTATAAATAAAAAGGAGAGACACATATAAAAGAGTCGTTACAATGGGGAAAAAGGACATCAAAACTACAAAAGTAATTACTCCAGTTGATATAGTGCAAAATAGTAATCCTCTAGTTAATGGTATTGCAAGGTTGTCTGGAAAATGGAATAAACGTTGGCCTGACATTGAACAACCATGGCCAGTGGAAGGGACTCTTAACCCAGACGTCATCAAGATAATGCAAGTGCTTGTATCCACGTATAAGGCAGATCAAAAGAAGGGGAAAAAAGTGGAACAACGTAAAGAAAAGAGACAAAGAGAGCTGGGTGTTCTTAAGCTGTTTGAAAATGAAGGACAAAAACTGATAAAAGATAGAAAAGATAAAAGAGACAGAGGTATAGAGAAAATGGCAAAAGAGGTGAAGGTAACAGAAAAACTAATGGCAGAAGTCAATACACCTTTCTCACATATGGATTCAGCAAAAAGACCCCCACCTTACGAGGAAGAAGTAGAGTTTAAGGATGTCTATCCTCAGCTTCCAATGATCATTCAGGAGGGTGATTATTGCATTAGAGATGAAGATGAACAAATAATAGAGAGAGGACAAGCAGAAACGACCATAAAAATTATTCCAAACTCCAAAAGTAAGAAGAAAACGAGATGTCTGGAAACTAAGGGTGGAGTGAGGTTCAGGAGGATGGACCTTGAAGATGATGATGATGATGATCAGAGTGATTCAGAAGAGATCATGGGTGGATATGACCCTGTGATCAGACAGAGGTTGGCCAGAGCGGAAAGAAGGGGTGATGGAAGTTGGAAGAAGAAGAATACAAGAGATTCGAGTTCTGATGAAAGTAAAGATAGAGACAGCGATGAAGATTTGGAGATTAAAGGTGCTTCATATTCAAGAGGATTTTATCCTACAATGATTAGCACAGAAGAAATAGAAAGAGATATAGACTGATGCGTATTATGCCTGGATAAGGAGAATAATTTAGAAGAAGTAAGAGAACTGGAAGAACAACTCAAGAAGCTGAAGATACAGAAGAGAAGAAAAAACTGCTGAGAAAAGGATCCCAAGAATTGGAGAAGAATAATACATTGAGGAAAGGAAAGAGAGCACAAGTAAGAAGATGATGCCAGATGATATTCCGAGGACAGAACTTAGAATATAAGCCTTTGAAGAATACCGATATGTCAGATATACTTGAGAAGCTGTCTACTCTTCAAGATGGAGCATATCCTTGGATTTCAAAATTGGAAGAAATTATGGTGGGAACATAGTCTGCCTGTCACGGTGCTGTGTATGGGTGTGGTGTGGAATCAGGCGCAGGCAGCAGAGGGTAAGTCCAACAAGACTTTACTGAGCACGAACGTTAATCCAAAACAGCCCGAAGGCAAAAGACGCACACAGGCGTAAATACAAGCGCACACACAGGTGCGTAAATCTCTCCTCACACAACAAGGAGGAAGCTCAGGAAAAATAGCGTACCGACACGGGTAGCGCAACCACGACATGAACAATTACACACAACACAAACCTAACAACAAGGAAACTAAATAGGGTGCTAAATGACCTAACACAAAACAGGTGTGACTAACAGACAAAACCAAACGAACAAGAAACATCGAGCGGTGGCAGCTAGAACTCCGGAGACGACGACCGGCGGAACCTGCCCGAACAAGGAGGAGGAGCCGCCTCGGCCGAAACCGTGACAGTACCCCCCCCCTCCCGGGCTCGGGGACGACCAGGGGGACGCGGAGCAGGGCGCGCAGGATGACCACGATGGAATTCGGTCATCAGGGACGGATCCAGAATGTCCCTCCCTGGCACCCAGCACCGCTCCTCCGGACCGTACCCCTCCCACTCCACGAGATATTGGAGACCCCCCATCCGGCGTCTCGAATCCAGGATGGTCCGAACCGTGTACGCCGGAGCCCCCTCGATGTCCAACGGGGGCGGAGGAGTCTCCTCAATCTCAAAGTCCTGGAGTGGACCAGCTACCACCGGCCTGAGGAGAGACACATGGAACGAGGGGTTAATATTCTTGTAATCAATAGGTAGTTCCAACCTGTAACTCACCTCGTTCAATCTCCTCAGGACTTTAAAAGGCCCCACAAACCGCCGACCCAGCTTCCGGCAGGGCAGGCGGAGGGGCAGGTTTCTGGTTGAGAGCCAGACTCGATCTCCAGGTGCGTACACTGGCCCCTCACTGCGGTGTAGGTCGGCGCTCGTCTTCTGTCGACGTATGGCACGCTGCAGATGGACGTGTGCAGCGTCCCACGTCTCCTCCGAGCGCCGCACCCACTCATCCACAGCGGGGGCCTCGATCTGGCTCTCATGCCATGGTGCCAGAACCGGCTGGTACCCTAATACACACTGAAAAGGGGTTAGTTGGGTGGAGGAGTGGCGGAGAGAGTTCTGTGCCATCTCGGCCCAGGGCACATATCTCGCCCACTCCTCCGGCCGGCCCTGACAATATGACCTCAGAAACCTACCCACATCCTGGTTGACTCGTTCAACCTGCCCATTACTCTCCGGGTGGTAACCCGAGGTAAGGCTCACCGAGACCCCCAAACGTTCCATAAATGCTCTCCAGACTCTGGAGGTAAACTGGGGGCCTCGATCGGACACTATATCCTCGGGCACCCCGTAATGTCGGAAGACGTGAGTAAATAGAGCCTCAGCGGTCTGTAGGGCCGTAGGAAGACCCGGCATGGGAAGGAGACGACAGGCCTTCGAGAACCGATCCACAACGACCAGGATGGTGGTATTCCCCTGTGAGGAGGGAAGATCGGTAACAAAATCCACCGAGAGGTGAGACCAGGGTCGTTGTGGAACGGGCAGGGGCTGTAATTTACCCCTGGGCAAGTGTCTGGGCGCCTTACACTGGGCACACACTGAGCAGGAGGAGACATAAACCCTCACATCCCTGGCTAACGTTGGCCACCAGTACTTCGTACTAAGCCCCCTCAAGCCAATGCCTCCACACCTTTAGGGCCTGTACTACGGCTAACAGCTCCCTGTCCCCTACGTCATAATTCCGCTCCGCCGGACTGAGCTTCTTAGAATAAAAAGCACAGGGGCGGAGCTTAGGTGGTGTACCGGATCGTTGAGAAAGAACTGCCCCGATACCGGCCTCAGACGCGTCCACCTCAACTTGGAAGGGTAAAGTGGGATCCGGGTGCGCCAACACCGGGGCCGAGGTAAACAGGTCCTTCAGTCTCCCAAAAGCCCTGTCCGCCTCAGCTGACCACTGCAAGCGCACCGGACCCCCCTTCAGAAGAGACGTTATGGGAGCTGCCACCTGTCCAAAACCCCGGATAAACCTCAGGCAGTAATTCGCAAAACCCAAGAACCGCTGCACCTCTTTAACCGTAGTTGGGGTTTGCCAATTACGCACGGCGGACACTCGGTCCACCTCCATTCTCACCCCTGACGCAGACAACTGGTAACCCAAAAAGGAAACTGACTCCTGGAAGAACAGACATTTCTCAGCTTTGACATACAGGTCATGCTCCAACAGTCTCCTCAATACCCTGCGCACCAGGGCTACATGCTCGGCCCGAGTAGCACTGTACACAAGAATATCATCTATGTACACCACTACTCCCTGCGCCTGCATGTCCCGGAAAAGTTCGTCTACAAACGATTGGAAGACTGATGGAGCATTCATTAACCCATATGGCATGACGAGATACTCGTAATGGCCGGATGTAGTACTAAATGCTGTCTTCCACTCATCGCCCTCCCTAATGCGCACCAAGTTATATGCGCTCCTGAGATCCAATTTTGTGAAGAACCTTGCCCCGTGTAAGGACTCCGTCATGGTCCCAATCAGAGGAAGTGGATAGCTGTACTTCACCGTCACCTGATTGAGACCGCGGTAATCAATACACGGACGCAAACCTCCATCCTTTTTCTTCACAAAAAAGAAGCTCGAGGACGCGGGAGAAGTGGAGGCCCGTATGTATCCCTGTCTCAGAGACTCGGCAATGTAAGTCTCCATTGCCTTTTTCTCCTCCTGTGACAAAGGATACACATGGCTCCGCGGAAGCGCTGCTCCTGTCTGGAGATCTATCGCACAATCCCCTTGTCTATGAGGTGGCAACTGTGCCGCTCTGGTCTTACTGAACACGAGCGCCAAATCCTCATACTCAGGAGGAATGTGCAGTGCTGGCATCTGGTTCGGACTCTCCACCGAGGTCGCCCCTACGGAAACACCCAGACATAACCCCTCACACTGAGCAGACCACCCTTTAAGAGCTTTCTCTCGCCACGAAATAGTAGGATCATGGGTCATCAACCAGGGAAGCCCCAGTACCACCGGATACGCAGGAGAGTCGATAAGATAGAGTTGAATCGTCTCCTCATGACCCCCCTGCGTCATCATCCTAAGTGGCGCTGTGACCTCCCCAATCAACCCAGATCCTAACGGACGACTATCTAGGGCATGTACAGGAAAGGGTTTGTCGACTGGAAGGAGGGGAATCCCTAACTTAACACAGAATCTCCGGTCTACAAAATTCCCAGCTGCGCCTGAATCGACTAGCGCCTTATGCTGGGACCGAGGTGCAACCTGTGGGAAACACACAGGTAAGGTAATGTGAACGACAGAAAGCTCTGGGTAAGTAGGGCGCCTACTCACCTGGGTGGACTCCCCACTGTACGACCTGCTCTCTCCCTCACCAGGGGACCCTCCCCAGCACCTAGCCGCGGTGTGCCCTCCGCGCCCACACTTGGTGCAGGAGACTGCCCCCCTCGGGCTCCTACCTCTTCTCCCTCTAGCGCCAGCACCTCCAAGCTCCATCGGACACTGCTCGGAGGCGCTGGAGGATGGAATGGGGGGCCCCCACCTGGGACGTCCGCGGGTCGCCAGCAGGTTGTCCAGTCGAATGGCCATGTCCACCAGCTGGTCAAATGTTAGTGTACTGTCCCTGCAGGCTAACTCCCTGCGGACGTCCTCCCGAAGGCTACATCGGAAGTGGTCTATGAGGGCCCTCTCATTCCACCCCGCATCAGCCGCTAGAGTCCGGAACTCCAGCGCGAACGCCTGAGCGCTCCTCATCCCCTGTCGGAGGTGGAATAGACATTCCCCCGCCGCTCTCCCCTCTGGTGGATGGTCGAAGACCGCACGGAAGCGACGGGAGAACTCCGCATAGGTGACTGTGGCGGCGTCTATTCCCCTCCACTCGGCGTTGGCCCACTCCAACGCCTTGCCGGTGAGACAGGAGATGAGGGCGGAAACGCTCTCGTATCCCGAGGGCGCCGGGTGTATGGTGGCAATGTAGAGCTCCACTTGTAGGAGGAACCCCTGACACCCGGCAGCGGTGCCGTCGTACGCCCTCGGGAGCGAGAGCCGAATCCCACTGGGTTCCGGTCGATGGTCGGGCTGTTTGTCCGGTGGTGAAGGTGATGGTGCGATAGGTGGGGCTATGGGAACCCCGCTGGTCTCCCATCGACGAAGGGTGTCCATGACGCCCTCCAAGGCGTGGCCGATACGGTTGATCCGGTGCTCGTGTCCAAGGAGACGCTCCTCCATGGTGTCGACGGGTGCTCCTGCTGATTCCATTATATGGTGTGTAATTCTGTCACGGTGCTGTGTATGGGTGTGGTGTGGAATCAGGCGCAGGCAGCAGAGGGTAAGTCCAACAAGACTTTACTGAGCACGAACGTTAATCCAAAACAGCCCGAAGGCAAAAGACGCACACAGGCGTAAATACAAGCGCACACACAGGTGCGTAAATCTCTCCTCACACAACAAGGAGGAAGCTCAGGAAAAATAGCGTACCGACACGGGTAGCGCAACCACGACATGAACAATTACACACAACACAAACCTAACAACAAGGAAACTAAATAGGGTGCTAAATGACCTAACACAAAACAGGTGTGACTAACAGACAAAACCAAACGAACAAGAAACATCGAGCGGTGGCAGCTAGAACTCCGGAGACGACGACCGGCGGAACCTGCCCGAACAAGGAGGAGGAGCCGCCTCGGCCGAAACCGTGACACTGCCATAGGAGACATTAAGAGACTTTTGGCTAATCTCCTTGGGATTCCAGGTATGGAAGAAATTTTTCAGAGAGCTGGACTTCATAGATATGTGGGGACTGCAGTGAATGACCCTGAGTTGTTGGCTGCAAGTAGAAATAGGCTGTGGAGAGCACTGAAAGATACGTTTCCAACAAATGTGCATCCTGACAACATTCTGATTGACCCACTAGGACAACAAGAAAATCCGAGAGCCTATGTGTCAAGAGTTCATCAAGTGTGGAGAAATATTACCGGAAATGATCCAGATGTGAGTCAAATTGAGCAGTCAATTTTGAGAGCTAAACTGCAGATGGGACTGCCCTCACCAGTAAGGAGCAAACTGGCAGAGGTGGTTGGACTTGGAAGCATGACAAAAGGTGTCTATACAGATCATATAGCCCATCAAGTGGATCTGTACCGGAAAAAGGAACACAACCAGAAAGAACAGGACCAAGAAACTCTCAGAAAACTCAATCAAATACAACTGGTGGAGAAAAAGAAGGAGAAAAATAAGCTTTGGTTATGAAGAATCAGTGTGCACCAAATCAACAATCACTGCTACAGCTTCAACCGAACCAGTTCCAACCGCAATTGTACCAGCCACCAATAGCGGTACCAGTTGTTTCATATCCACAACCAGTTTCTGGACAGAGACAGAATTGGAGAGGAAGAGGACGAGAAGGCTTAGGAAGAGGAAGAGGAGGAACATTTAAGCCATACTTCCAGCAATCTTCAGAAGTGTGTTATAATTGTTGAACTTCAACCAGGAGCCAGACCTCCTTGGAAGAATCACTATCCATTGAAAGATGAAGCAATCCAAGGGATTGAACCACAAATTTAAGTACTTTCAAAAGCAGGTGTTTTGAAGGCAAAGAAAAAATCCTTAAAGTAACAATCAATTGTTGTTTTGGGAGAAACCATGAGGGGTTGATAGTAGCGCCTCTAGACCTATTAGGTCTGATGATTTAGGAAGCACATGGGTTAGCTCATGTTGCAAGGGGGGAGGTTAGGAGAAAGATCACAAAGGAGTATGGTTTTTGGGAACCATATTTGCTTGAGTAGATTGACTATGTTATAGGCAGGTGCACAATCTGTCTGAACAATAATGTTTGCAGGGGTGTGACTGTTATTCTTGGTTACATTCCTACACCAAGAGGTGCATAAGATGTTCAACTAAGCTAAAAGATGCTCAGTCGGTTGCTAAGTTCTTGTGTAAAGAAGTCATAAGCAGGTGGGGACTTCCCGATCGAATATCCTCAGACAATGGGAAATAATTTGTGGATCAATCAGTGAAATTGATGTTGCAAAAATTGGGAATTAAGCAACGTCTTGGAGCAGTTTATCACCCACAAAGTCAAGGGATTTGTGAAAAAATGAACAGTGTCTTGAAAAATCGCATTGTCAAAATTTGCCAGCATACGGGTCTAAATTGGATAGCGCCGCTTCCTTTAGCATTAATGGCGTGTCGCTCAAGTGAGTTGCGTGATCTACGTATGACACCCCATGAACTGGTCACAGGAAGAAGGATGCCTAAGCCTTGTTTGCGAACATGCGGAAAGGGTCCAAGCTTGGCTCTCTTGGAAGATGAAATGAGAGCGTACGTTACATATATGGCCAATTTTCATAAAAAGCTGTCCACATATGTTTCTGACAGGCAAATTAAAGAAGAGGTGCAGGAGAAGCTTGATGAGCAAAAAAGGAGTACAGTGCAACCTGGAGACAAGGTGTTCGTGAAGGTATTTAGAAGGAAGTGGTATAACGAATGTCGTGAAGGACCATTTGATGTTGTTCGTAGTACTGGAACAGCTGTCCAGGTTAAAGGGTCTCCAACGTGGTATCATTTGTCACATTGTGTTAAAGCGCCTGGAGAAGTGGTGCCACGCACAGAGAGAAAGGATGTTGAGGGCTCAAGAGAGCAGGATGAAGATAGGGAAGAACAGGCGGAAGGAGAGATTGTCCATGTTGTGGACAACATTGATGATAATGTGTACACTTCTGATGATGCCAGAGATGACTCTGCAATGGATGGAAAGGAAAGGAGATTTGGGGACATTGATTTTCAATGCGTCCCAGAAACAACAGGGAATATTTCAGTGGAATGTGAAACCGCAGAGATCACCAAGGGCAACTCTGTTACAGGAGAAGCTGGTGATTCGGTTAGACAAAGTAGGCCCAGACCAGTTAGGAAAAAAGTCAGACCTAAACGTTACGAAAACTAGGGTTGAAGTAACCCTAGGAAAGTCAGCTCAGCTTCCATGCCAGTGCACGAGAGAGAACAGTGGTGAAGGGAAATTTAGAGTTCAGTGGGAAGATAGCTATGGCAGGAGTTTAGATCTGTTAGGAGCAGTTGCATTGAAAAAGTATGCGTTGCTGAATGATAAGAGAAGACTGAAGATTGAGGGTGATTGCAGTCTCTATGTGTACAATTCCCAGCAGGAAGATCAAGGTGATTATAAATGTATTTTTTATAATCCACAGTTTGAAAGTGAGGGATTAGAGACGGGACTGAGAGTTAATGTAGTGACACTAGTGGTGATAGCTGGAAATACAAGTAAAGAGCTCCAAGCTGTAGGGAAAATAGATGAATCAACAACACTTACATCAACACTTCAGCCTAATACAACAACAGTAAGAAGCAATTCAACTCTTTCAACATTGACAGCTATTACAGCTATAAATGTATCACATTTGATTACAATGGCGCCTCAGAAACTCGCCCCAACACCAATTTTAGAAGAAAAGACTGTCATTAGGGTTAGGATGGGTGGTACAGCTCATCTTCCTTGTAGATGTGAGAGACGGAGTTGGGATGGTGACATTCCTCCCACGTGGAGAGATAATTATGGAGAAGAAGTGTTGTTATCAGGACCAGAAGCAGAAGCTGTGCCACCTAGTCAAAGGAAGTATTTTTTGTATAATGATATGAAGTGGAAGAGGGTTATGAGTGATTGTTCACTTATTTTGCGTAATATTACATGGGAGAGATATACTTGTACTTATTTAGAGCCAGCGTTCAAATTTGTTCCGGTTGAGAATCACTGGTTAGAAGGCTATGTAACCCGTAAGGTGACGCTTATGATGGAAGATTTAAAGTCTGTTGAAGTTTCCACAGTCACCAAAGGAGTTCAGGAGCAGTATATTACAGTAGCCACTCCAACAGTAAACAATACACAGAGGATATCTGTAACTTTGCCACTGGAAATAATTAAGAGTGTTAATACATCAACTAAAGCCACTATTTTAACAGTAACTTTGGAAGAAATGAATGTTACAACAGCGATAACATGTTGCGGAAATGTGACACAGACACCAACAACAACTTTTCTGAAACTAAAGGATGTAGTAAACGTGACTCAGAAGTCTAGGATAAAGATGGAGAGTGCTGTAGATGGTGGTAAGGATAGTGTTGAAATAGGAGAACAGATGGTAGCAGTGAATCATGTACATTCATCTGAAATAGTGCAGAATACTTTCCCGGAGGTACAGGATGAGTTCTTTAATTTTGATGGAACACCAGAAGATATACCTGATCAATACCGCTCGTTAGGGAAGAGAGAAACTAAATGGAAGGCATTTGGATTTGATTCTTCTGTTTTGCAAATTAAAGATGGATGGGCAGGTAGGAATCTATGGTTCCAGCAGTTAACTCATTCTGTAAGATCAGTGAGGAATCTTGAGTGTCCATGTCTGTTGAGAATTCCAGCACCAGGCACATGGGGTTCAATCTTAGAGACAGTGGCTCAACCTCTATCAACCGCGTGTCAATCTTATGCTTTATTTAATATGCCATTTAGCAGACGCTTTTATCCAAAGCGACTTACAGTCATGCGTGCATACATTTTTGTGTATGGGTGGTCCCGGGGATCGAACCCACTACCTTGGCGTTACAAGCGCCGTGCTCTACCAGCTGAGCTACAGAGGACCACAATCATGGTTGTTGTATCAGCAACAATCATTAACAGATATAATGATGTCGTTGTCGAAGCATTTGTTTAGGCCTAGGTTTAATTGCTCTTGGTTAAATGAATTACCCTATGTGAATTTGTTAGATCGGAAGGAAAATCAGTTAACAGCGATTCCTGAAGCATTGGAGGTGAAACCCGTGAGGGCTAAAAGCTGTTTTTGTTCAAATAAAACATATGATGGACCGGGTATGTTTATGGGAATATCAGATTGTGATGATTATATGATGACTTTGGGTAAGCATGAACGTAAGGTTAGTGATGAGACATATAAAGTAACTTTTCATGTTCCATTTAGTAAGAACAGCAGGACTTTGATGGTAAAAGATCAGCTTTTGCCTGGCAATGTGACTATTGGGAATTTTCGAGATATTTGGTGGGTTTGTGGTGATAAAGCATATATATTCTTACCCTATGGATGGACAGGATGTTGTTACATGTCGACGTTGAATCTTCCATATGAGATTTATACCATTCAAAAGGGGAAGGCACCAGACACTGCTAAATCTGATTCTAGGTCTGGAAATAGGGTGAAAAGGGAAATGGCGCAATTTCATAGTTTGGAATCCTACCATTGGAGGATAAGTCTAGGAGAGAAGTGGGGACTTGGACTTTTTCCATGGTATGGTGTAACATTTTTGGCAGATCACATTGATAATATTACCTAAACTTTGCAGGGCTTTGCAAATGAAACGATACGAGGGTTTAATCTTCTGTCAAATACTCAAAGAAGTCACAGACTGACGCTGTTGAAACATGACATGGCTCTTGACTATATTTTAGCCAAACAAGGTGGCTTATGTTTGGCTATGAACTTGACGGGGGATGATTGATATTCTTTGATCCCTGATAGTTCCGATAATATCACTAGTGTTATAGATGCATTGAAGACTATAAGGGATGCATTTGGTCGATCTGAAGGAGCTGGATGGTCAGCAAAGGCTTGGTTGCAAGATCAGTTAGGCCCAGTGGGAGCAGTGATAGTTCAGATTTTAGTAGCAGCTCTTGTAGCGCTGTGTGTGATGTTTTGCTTTTGTACTTTGTTACTGACTTTTGCGAAGGCTATGATATTGAGATGGGTTGGAGTTGTGATGCCTGGGGACAACACTCAGATGCCGTTGTTAACTGTTACTGATCTAGATGGAGATAAACAAGTGGGACTGGATGGAGTATTGATGGATAGATATCCATTTTGAATAATCCGATCATTTTTTTACGTCTTTACATATTATTGTGATATTTAGTATTTTCTTATGAATCAAAGGGGGGAAATGGGATGTGATTCATCGTATATATCATTTTATATATCATTCTTATATTATTGCTGATATTAATGTTTTAATTTGCATGTGTTGTTTTGCAAAATATACTGTTTGGTGTTTTCTTTTCTTCCAGAAGCATATGGGGGAATGTGTAGAGGGGATTCAAATACTCAAACATGGACAATATGAATGGACCGGAGGAAGTGGAACAAGGAAGGTGTGGAAATGTTCAGATTCCATCATCAACGTTTCATTGGAAGTCGACACTGCTGAGGAGATGAAGTGTAGTGGACTACATTCCAGTGTCTGCAATGATATATAGACATATTTGCATGTGTAATACATAATTTGTGTTATATTCTTCCTGTATTAATGTTTTGAAGAATTATGTTTTCTGTTTTTGGGTACATGTGGGGACCTCAGATGTTTTTGTTTATTTCGTTGAAGCTTAGGGATATTGGGTCTAGGCAAGGACAGAGAGAATCCACAGGAGGGTCCGATGGGTCGACCAGCCTGAATGTGGACATTTTTTATTGTATTTTGTTTGCTGAGGTTTTCATGTGTATTCAATTGCATCATGGCTTAAAATGCATTGATAAAGATTTATAAATTGATCTGGAGTTCTTAGGTGGTCGCCTGGGGCAGAGGGGCCGTGAGAGAATTTTCCTGTCTTGACTGATTGATGGATATTTGGAATGAAAGCTGCCAGACAGGTTTTTCGCTCTTACACTCCATAACAATTTATTTACACTCCATAACAATTTATTTACGTTCTATAACAATTTATTTACACTCCATACAAAAATGTGTCTATATAAACATGTGTTTACTCTCCATAACTTTTGGTTTATTGATGAAGTTACTCAAGAACAAAAATTGTTATTTGTCATAATCCTATTCTTTTTGTTTTCGAGACTTAATTAGTCTCGAAGGGGGGAAATATGTAGTATCTAAACAGTTTATGATTTTGCTGACGTTTGCAAATGGTGTGTTAGAGGAACTTGGCTCTGCTCTGCTGAAACATCTGGAAAGCATTACTACATAGGTTTCTTGGAATAGAGGAGAGTCGGTTATGTAGAGGCCGGGGATTGGTCTAATAAAATCACGCCATATTATGTTACATAGGATATAAATACCCTGTTTTGAACAAAGGACGGGGAGAAATAACACATGAACAGATTGGGCCGTTATTCTCCAGATATTCTGCAGATAAATTGATACTGTGATCTTTGATACAAATAAACCTTTATAATCAAAGTACAGTGTAAGCGGACTTCTTATCATCACAGCAGAGATCAGCATCGTTGTCTTGGACACCACACTACCTTGTAGGCTACCTGGGCCTGTCCCTGAAGGTGACCTGGTGTTTAATAGTCTTAATTTTAATTGTTTCCTCTCCTCAGTGGTCTGCCATACACCAGGTGTTATCCATTCTTTAGCCCCCTTCTGTTTGAAGCCCATGACCTTTTTTTAGCTGTTTCAAAATGTGGTCTTGATGGTATCACATTTTAGTTTGTTTTGTTCAGTATTTTAGCTCCACAACAAAGTCCTTGTTCTTCTTTGGACACTTGGTTTTTGCAATGTCCAGTTGTTTCCTGCACTGGCCTTTTGAGCGTGAGCTGGATGGTGGTAGTGAGTAGGCAGTGATCGGTAAGCTCTAACATCCTGTATTGTGACCTGCACCACTTACCATTAATGGTAATATGGTCAATTTGGTTTATGGTTTTACCATCAGGTGATTTCCAGGTGAGCTTGTGAATGTACTTGTTGTATCCTAAGATGCTGGGTTCTTTTACTGAAGACTCCGAAGCGTACTTATAATAATCAGAACTGATTTATTTCATGTTCTCCTTATCACATTCCAATCAACTACTCTCTACAGTGTCTTCAGCCCAACTCCCCAATACATCGTTGAACTTTTCCCGTCCTTGCATCTCGTAATCCAATCACTTCAATGCAAGAACGGAAATCCCATTGTCATTTGTTAATTCAAATAACTCAACTCCTGCATACAAATCCCTTTGGCTATTTGCAACCATTTTAAATCTAAACTCATTAACACATAATACATTTCTCAATACACCACACTCCTCCCCGGAAATGCTCACTTCCTCTGATAACATCCTTGATGAACATCATGGGTTTTCCAAAACAGTTTTTCACTTATCAACTCATATACAACCTGTTTACAGATCCAATCGGTCCGGAGGCCTTCTGACCCTGATCTCATGATGCTCTGGACCCTCAGGCTCACGGCCTGGCACAATGTGTGTCTCTGCATTCGTGCCCGTCACAGTCGTGGTGTCCAAGTCCCAATCAGAGATGTTCCACTCTGACACATTCAGGTCTTCTCTTTCATTGTGTTGCATCATAATTTGATCCACATGCTTCTTAAACAATTTTCCCTCAGTCTGCACCAAGTAGGTTACAGGACCAAGTACCCTTTTCACAACCCCGGGTACCCATTTCTCTCTCTCTCCTCCCCGGCACTTTGTTCCGACTGAAAGAAACAACGCTTGCCCACCCCCTTGTCCTGTATCTTATACTGCATGTCAGCTGAAAAGCTGGGTTTAACCAGTGATAACCTTGTTCTAACCTGTCTTTTTAGGAACAACTCTGCTGGAGTTTTTCCAGTTGTGGCATGTGGCGTATTCCTGTAGACAAACAGAAAGTTAACCACACTATGCTGTACAGACCGTCCTGATGACTTGCCCTTCTCTAGAGCCTGTTTTAGATTCTGTACAAGTCGCTCTGCTGCGCCATTTGAAGCTGCATGAGACAGAGCCGACTTGATGTGTTTCACCCCATTCAACTGGAAGAATGTCTCCATCTCTTTTGACACCAGCTGCGGCCCATTGTCTGAAACACACTCCTCAATTAACCCGTAGGCTGAGAACATTCCCCGGAGTGTCTCTACAGTGGCTGTAGCTGAAATATTACCCATACAGTTTACTTCTGGCCAGCGTGAGTATGCATCCGTAACTACTAAGAACTGGTGCTTTCCCTTTTGAGCAAAATCGATATGGATGCGCTGCCAGGGCCTCTCAGGCCATTTCCAAGGATGCACTGGTGCAAGTTTAGGCATATGTCTAGTAGACTGACACACCTGGCATTTCCTTACCATGTATTCTATGTCTGAGTCTAACCTGGGCCACCAAAAATGGCTCCTTGCAAGAGCTTTCATTTTTACCATGCCCCAGTGGTTTTCATGTAGCTCCTTCAGTAGGTTCCTCTGTAGAGTAGCCAGCACCACCGCTCTCATACCCCATAACACACAATCACTTTCTACAGTGAGCTCATCACCCAATAAGGCTTTAGTTCAGGATCAGTAACATGGTTAGGCCACCCTGTAAGTGTGAAGTGCTTCACTTTAGCCAAACCCTTGTCCTTGGTAGTTTCCCTGGCTATGTCTTTAGCTAAAATGGGTACCACATCTAAAAATGACACTCGATAGTTTGGATTGCTATCTGCACCCACCCCATATGGTGAGGCATCACAAGCCAATATTACTGGCATGTGAGGGTCGTAGTGCACTAACACTGAGGAGGAAGACAGTTGCGTCTTCGTTGTTTCAAATGCCTGCTGACATTGTTCTGACCACACCCAAGGTCTATCTTTCTGTAAGAGCTCTGTCATAGGTTTGATGAGAGTAGAGAGATTCTCCATGAACTTGCCATAGTAGGTAAGTAAAGCCAGATATGCTCTGAGCGCTGTCACATTCGTTGGCACTGGATCCTTTGCTATGGCTTCAGTCTTGTCCTGCACTGGATGTAGCCCCTGTTCGTCTATCCTGTGACCTAAGTAAGTGACGCTAGACTGAAAAAATGCACACTTGTCCCGGTTTACTCTTAACCCACGCTCTTGCAGCCTCTGTAACACTGCTTCTACGTTCTGTAAGTGGTCCTCTGACGATTTCCCTGTGATAAGAATGTAATCCAGAAAGCACACAACCCCAGGTAAACCCTGTAAGACCTGGTCCATAATACGTTGGAATATAGCTGGAGTGCTTGATACTCCATAAAACAGTCTATTCATCTGGAATAATCCCTTGAGCGTGTTTATTGTCAGGAAATGCTTTGACTCTTGATCTACTTCCACTTGCTGGTAGGCCTGTGTAAGGTCTAACTTTGTGAACTGTTTACCCCCGGATAGAGTAGCAAACAAGTCCTGGGTCTTTGGTAAGAGGTACTGGTCCACATCCACCCATGCATTTACAGTCACCTTGTAATCATGACATATTCTGACATCCCCATTTGTCTTTGGAACGCAAACTATAGGTGCTGCCCATTCACTATATTCTATGGGTGTGATCACTCCTTGTTTTTCTAGCTCTGTAAGCTGTTTGTCTACTGCCTATCTGAGTGCGTAAGGCACAGGTCTAGCCTTACAAAACTTTGGAACAGCTTTCTCTGACACTTGGATTTTGGCTTTAACTCCCTTTACCACACCCATTTCACCACTAAACACCTCAGCATATTTATCGTACAGCTGTGCAACTGGGTCTGACACATGGTTCACTCTAGACCAATCTAATTTTAGGTGCTGAATCCAGTTTCTCCCCATTAGTGTAGGACCCTTCCCTTTTGACACTAATAGGGGTAGTGGTAACACCTGAGCGCCACATTTCACTTTAACCTCCAGCTTTCCCAATAACTGAATAGGCTGAGCTGAGTAAGTTCTCAAAACAACATCACATGGTTGCAGTTTATGCTTCTTAAATCTGTTGTTGTACAGCTTCTCTGAGATAATAAACATGGCAGCCCCAGTATCTACCTCCATCTTTATCTTTTCCCAGTTACATCTCACCATGACCATATACGGTTTCACATACTCACGATCACTACACACAGTAAGAAGTCCCAAGTCCTTTTCTGACTGGTGATTTCCGACTGTGCTGGACCCTGCAGGCAATAGCAGTTCTGCCTCCTCAACTTGATCTGTCGTCAAGTAGCGTGTCCCCTTCACTGGATTAGAGTGCGCTGTTTGAGAGCGTTGCTTAGAAAACGCGCTGTTCCCCGCAGATACTCTTCCCCTGCAAGCCCTTTCAAGATGTCCAGTCTTCTGGCACGCTCTGCATTGGAACTCCTTGTAGCGGCAAGTCTGCTGTGAATGTCCTGTCCCCAAACAGCGAAAACAGGGCTTTGACGTCTCCCCCCTCTGGTCTGACATCCACTGTTTCTCCCTGGAGGATCCGGGTCGATGCCCCTCCCGTTTAGTGGTCAACTGATCCGTTCTCAGCTGAGACGGTGTCTGCTGGAATTTCTGCATACTCTGGGCTGTGCACTCAAAGTTGTTGACAATGTCCAATACTTTTGCCCATGTTAAATTCTCCCCGTATGCCGTGCTTAACATCTTGTCCCGCAGCTCCTTACTGGCAACTCCATAAACTAGCTGGTCCCTCAGCTGCTCCTCTAGTGCAGCCCCAAACTCACATGTAGCCGCCAGTCCCTTTAGCGATGCTATATACTCACCTAACGTCTCTCCCGCCAACTGTTTCCTATTCCGAAAAACATACCTCTCGCTCAACACGTTCCGTTTTGGCACATAAAAGTCTCTCAGAGCTGAAATTAGCTCCTGGAAGCTAGCCTCTCCCGGCTTCTTCGGCGCTACCAAATCTTTCAGCAGCGTAAACGTCTTTGAACCCACGACTGATAGAAACACCGCTCTTCTTCGGTCGTCAGCTATCTCGTTGGCCTCCAAAAAATGGCCTCCAAAAATCTCTCCTCATATGTGCTGAAGCTCTCGTTAGCCTCCTGGAAACACAAACCGGTCTCACTACTGAAAAGTGCCATGGCTCTCATTAGCCCACGCGCCTTTTCTTTCCAGCTGACCAGTTAATCTAACTTTTTAGCTCGTTCCCTCAGTTGGTCATCAGCAGTCTGAGGATTTTGCCTCAGAATTCCGTTATCCTCGTCGCCAGTTGTTGCATCCTAAGATGCTGGGTTATTTTACTGAAGACTCCGAAGCGTACTTATAATAACCAGAACTGATTTATTTCATGTTCTCCTTATCACATTCCAATCAACTACTCTCTACAGTGTCTTCAGCCCAACTCCCCAATACATCATTGAACTTTTCCCACCCTTGCATCTCGTAATCCAATCACTTCAATGCAAGAATGGAAATCCCATTGTCATTTGTTAATTCAAATAACTCAACTCCTGCATACAAATCCCATTGGCTATTTGCAACCATTTAAAATCTAAACTCATTAACACATAATACATTTCTCAATACACCACAGTACTTATGTGGGGAGATGGTCCCGCCAATGAAACGGTGGTGGTCATGAAATTGTCGGTCTGTTATTGTCATGCTAAAGCCTGCCGGTCTCACGGTAATTGTTCATTGACATAAACATGTTTAGCATCTCCAGGCCTCCACACATATATATTTTAGGTAGGTCTAAAGAAACATTATGATATGAATAAAATGTATTTCAGATTAACAGAATATGAGTTGGCCTATTACTGTATGTTGTCTAGCTATGTGGCATGCTGTAGGCTTGTTCATTTAGCAGACAATATATAATTATAAGAGCAGTGTTATATGATTTTATTATAGTAATAATAATATAATTGAACTTAACTGAATAAAATAGAAAGGATAGTTTTCCCATTTCAGGAGTGAGTGCACATATGAAGAATATGTTGAGCATAAAAGTGATAATTTCGAACAGATCCTACAGACTACCCTAGATTTAGAGTTATTTGGCAACTTTAGTTGTTATTTATACAAACCTTAGAATGTCTTAGAAATCAAAACATATATGGGTCGCATGATGGGACTATAGGCTATTGATGATTTGAGAAAAAGCCTGCCTCAGGCGGCACACACTGTTCTCTCATCAAGTGATCATATTATCATCAGACTATCCTCAATGGAATATTGTCTTTACTAATATGTTAAATTAGTTTCGATTTAGAATGGCCCATTATCAAATGGGCAGGAATAGGGGCAGGGGAAACAAATACATGTCATCCGTCTATGCATTCAAATAGTGAATGGAATGGAAGCCTCTTTCCCGCCTGTTTGTTTGGGTAGGCTACTCCGGTTATTTCACTCCATGCATCAACCACTGTTTGAGGAGCATGCACTCTCTCGCTGCGCGACAGGTGATATTCCCCCAAAACATTGTATGCCATGGGCTCCCCAAACCTGTTCCTGTAGCTACCAAGTGCTTAATTTGGGAAACCAAGTGAAATCTGTTTGGGAACATCGATAGTAACATGTTTTCACAACCAAACATATTTCATTAAACTGATGACAGCTCCTCTCTCTGTGCACTTGAGAACGTAATGAAGGAGAGAGGGGAGGACAAGAAAACGCACGGTGGTGAGATATTCTGTAGCTAAAGGTAGCCTAATGTGTCACCTTATTAATTATGAAAATATACAAAATTCCCTATTACTAGGCTATTCTAAATCAAATACAAATTCACTATTGCAGGCTAACTCTGTAAGACGCCCTGCACAATCAATGAACGAACAGCATCGCCTAGGCCTATATGTTCTCTCACAGATTCATGAATTGAAACTTTGGAGTGTAGCAGGGGCTCAACTTTCACTGGGGACGGGGGTCATTTCCCCCCCACATTCTGAAATTGCATTTTTGTCCCCCCCCCCCCCCCCCCCCCAGTTTATTTATTGCAATGTGACACAAAAAGCAGCAACGGTATGCTTTAGGACCATGCGGACACCACAGAGCTGGCTGACAGGCTCTGTGAAAGCAAAGCTTCTGGAAGGCTGGCTGGACCAGCACAGGAGAGTTGAGCATAGTTTTTTTTTTTTTTTTTTTTTTTTTTTTGGGGGGGGGGGGGGAGTTGAGCATAGTTCAGTATGTTTGTGTTGCGCTCTTTCACCGAGTTGTAAAAGCAAGCAGAGCAGAAACTGGCTACTCTTTAGATGACTGATGTAGCTGGAAAGGTAACTGCTGTTTAACTTAACAGAAAGAAAAAAACTAGTGTTTATTCGCATTGCTGAGTTAGTATTGTAACTGACATGTAACGTTAGCTAATGTTTCATCCCCTCTCGGCTGAGTTGAATGAATAAGCTACACTAGTTAGTAGCTACCACAGCCAGGTCAGCTCTAGCCTTTAGTTATCTGTCAGACAGTAATACTAGCCACCTCATATCGCTAACAGCTTTAGTTTGTATGGAAATATTTTGTAGCCTTTGTTTTGTCCCATTTCAGAAGTAAATGAACGTGGCTAGCTTTCGCCAGTTAATGTACCGTTAGAGAGAGAGCTAGCCAAAAGTTGGCTAACATTTTGTCAGTGCAATGTGAGTTTTATTAGTCAGTATGGCAATGTAACAGTTTCATCTTGAATTGATAGGTAACATACAGTAGCTACAGGGCAGCAGTTTAAGCTTAAAGCTACAGTCTGGGATCTGGGAATAATGATCATTTCAGTTATTGAACCATTGATTCTATTCTTGGATAATAAAATGTATACAGTGCATTCGGAAAGTATTCAGACCCCTTCACTTTTTCCACATTTTGTTACCTTACAGCCTTATTCTAAAATTGATTGAATTGTTTTTTCCCCCTCATCAATCTACACACAATGCCCCATAATGACAAAGCAAAAACAGAATTTTTACATAATTATTCAGACGATGTACTCAGTACTTTGTTGAAGCACTTTTGGCAGCAATTACATACTTGAGTCTTCTTGGATATGACACTACAAGCTTGGCACGCCTGTATTTGGGGAGTTTCTCCCAGATCCTCTCAAGCTCTATCAGGTTGGATGGGGAGTGTCTCTGCACAGCTATTTTCAGGTCTCTCCAGAGATGTTTATCTGGTTCAAGTCCGGGCTCTGGCTGGGCCACTCAAGGACATTTAGAGACTTGTCCCGAAGACACTCCTGCGTTGTCTTGGCTGTGTGCTTAGGGTTATTTTCCTGTTGGAAGGTGAACCTTCGCCCCAGTCTGAGGTCCTGAGCGCTCTGGAGCAGGTTTTCATCAAGGATCTCTCTGTACTTTGTTCCGTTCATCTTTCCCTCGATCCTGACAAGTCTCCCAGTCCCTGCTGCTGAAAAACATCCCTACAGCATCATTTAAGAATGATGGAGGCTACTGTGTTCTTGGGGACCTTCAATGCTGCAGACATTTTTTGGTACCCTCCCCCATCTAACAATTGCTTAACACTATGGGCTATTGTAAATGTAAGCTTAATATTAATCTCTATTGGACCAGTTAGGTTCATACTGGAGCATTATGGTGAAATGAAGAACACACAACTGAATAATTTAGGAAAAGAATGCCGGCTTGTATTTTGTAAATAAATAAAAATATTCACCTTTAGTAAATATTGATATGTGAAATTTGTACAATGAGATCAATATGAATTCATTACATCAACAGTACAATAGACTTAGATATCGGCCATATATCCTGCCTCAGCTTTCAATGTTCAATACAAATACAATAAACATGAATCCACCGAAAAACACAACTCAATTCACAAATACCGACTTATAAACCACTTTGAGATGGAATCAAATGTGAGTGACTGTGCATATCAATAAACACTGTAAGGTGTTTTAATGTGGTATGTGCTTATGACAGTCCCACTGCAATGTATGGTGCAATGATGTCTTGCAACAAAGAATCCTACCACACCATAGTATGGCAGTGCACATTCAGTGTCCTCCAAGGAAAAGGAAAAATAGATCTTCGCATGCAAATCTTCTTACGAATGTCCTGGGTTCGGACGGCTCGCCATCCTTGGTGGAACTGAATCCATACTAAAAAAATCTGACCTGTTTTACAAACAGGATCACACAATACAGTGGGGAAAAAAAGTATTTAGTCAGCCACCAGTTGTGCAAGTTCTCCCACTTAAAAAGATGAGAGAGGCCTGTAATTTTCATCATAGGTACACGTCAACTATGACAGACAAATTGAGATTTTTTTTCCAGAAAATCACATTGTAGGATTTTTTATGAATTTATTTGCAAATTATGGTGGAAAATAAGTATTTGGTCACCTACAAACAAGCAAGATTTCTGGCTCTCACAGACCTGTAACTTCTTCTTTAAGAGGCTCCTCTGTCCTCCACTCGTTACCTGTATTAATGGCACCTGTTTGAACTTGTTATCAGTATAAAAGACAGCTGTCCACAACCTCAAACAGTCACACTCCAAACTCCACTATGGCCAAGACCAAAGAGCTGTCAAAGGACACCAGAAACAAAATTGTAGACCTGCACCAGGCTGGGAAGACTGAATCTGCAATAGGTAAGCAGCTTGGTTTGAAGAAATCAACTGTGGGAGCAATTATTAAGAAATGGAAGACATACAAGACCACTGATAATCTCCCTCGATCTGGGGCTCCACGCAAGATCTCACCCCGTGGGGTCAAAATGATCACAAGAACGGTGAGCAAAAATCCCAGAACCACACGGGGGGACCTAGTGAATGACCTGCAGAGAGCTGGGACCAAAGTAACAAAGCCTACCATCAGTAACACACTACACCGCCAGGGACTCAAATCCTGCAGTGCCAGACGTGTCCCCCTGCTTAAGCCAGTACATGTCCAGGCCCGTCTGAAGTTTGCTAGAGTGCATTTGGATGATCCAGAAGAGGATTGGGAGAATGTCATATGGTCAGATGAAACCAAAATATATAACTTTTTGGTAAAAACTCAACTCGTCGTGTTTGGAGGACAAAGAATGCTGAGTTGCATCCAAACAACACCATACCTACTGTGAAGCATGGGGGTGGAAACATCATGCTTTGGGGCTGTTTTTCTGCAAAGGGACCAGGATGACTGATCCGTGTAAAGGAAAGAATGAATGGGGCCATGTATCGTGAGATTTTGAGTGAAAACCTCATTCCATCAGCAAGGGCATTGAAGATGAAACGTGGCTGGGTCTTTCAGCATGACAATGATCCCAAACACACCGCCCGGGCAACGAAGGAGTGGCTTCGTAAGAAGCATTTCAAGGTCCTGGAGTGGCCTAGCCAGTCTCCAGATCTCAACCCCATAGAAAATCTTTGGAGGGAGTTGAAAGTCCATGTTGCCCAGCGACAGCCCCAAAACATCACTGCTCTAGAGGAGATCTGCATGGAGGAATGGGCCAAAATACCAGCAACAGTGTGTGAAAACCTTGTGAAGACTTACAGAAAACATTTGACCTGTGTCATTGTCAACAAAGGGTATACAACAAAGTATTGAGAAACTTTTGTTATTGACCAAATACTTATTTTCCACCATAATTTGCAAATAAATTCATAAAAAATCCTACAATGTGATTTTCTGGATTTCTTTTTCTCATTTTGTCTGTCATAGTTGACGTGTACCTATGATGAAAATGACAGGCCTCTCTCATCTTTTTAAGTGGGAGAACTTGCACAATTGGTGGCTGACTAAATACTTTTTTCCCCCCACTATATGTCAGTGAAACTGAATTACATGCACTCAGAAATGCAGCCAGAATTGCTTTGACCTGAGATTAAGCAGTAAATACATCTGACTCTCTCAGGTTGAAACGAAAACCACCCATAATATTTGTACCGCAGTGACGAGTGTGAGAGACATGGCTGAAAACTTACCTCAATCCAGGAATGGAAGATGTCGCTGTACTCCTAATTACGTTGTCAAGCCATATCTCACGCTCATCGCTGCGGTGCAAACCTTATGGGTGGTGTTAATAACAACCTGAAAGAGTCAGATGTATTTATCTGCTGAATCTCAGGTCAAAACAATTCTGTCTACATGGGGGATAATGAAAATGAATTTCTAGATATTACATGTTTATTTAAATGTTTAAATATATTAAATGAGTCAATGATGTCACGACTTCCGCCGAGGCTGCCTCCCCTCCTTGTTCGGGCAGGTTTCGGCGTTCGTCGTCACCAGCTTACTAGCTACTGCCCGATCCCATTCTCATCACTCCACTTGTCATGTCTTGTCTTGTCAATCACACACACCTGGTGCTCATTCCCCTAATTAGTATGTGTATAAGTGTTCCCTCTGTTCCCTTGTCTTTGTGAGTGATTGTTTCTTTGTGAGAGCGAGTAGCTCGGTTGAGCTACTCTTCCATTTGTTATTGCCGTGCTCTACCTCTGTAGCTCAGCTGGTAGAGCACAGCGCTTGTAATGCCAAGGTAGTGGGTTCGATCCCCGGACCACCCATACACAAAAAATGTATGCACGCATGACTGTAAGTCGCTTTGGATGAAAGCGTCTGCAAAATGGCATATTATTATTATATTGCCAAGGTGGAATATTTCCCTTGTGATAGTTTCGTTTTGATACTTGGTGCGTTTATTGATGTAAACGGAATAAACTCTGGATTTTGGTGTTTTACTCCTGCGCCTGACTCCTTCATTCACACCTCCTCACAATGAATCAATCAAAGAAAATCTTATGTTTGCATTTCTGATTTCCTCACCACTGAGAAATAATTAAAAGTGTCAATCCACAAAAAGTGCCTTTTTGGGTAGTGTAAAATTGTAATCTATTTTGGCATGCTATCATAAATGGCACATGTTTAATTTGATAACAAACATTTTTTCAAATCTCCAGGATCTCTCCCCTCTCTTCAAACAGGAATAACAACATAGTGTTTGATAACCACTTGAGTAACTGGATGCTTTGCAGGAAATCAGTGTTTTTGTGGTAACTATGGGAACATTGTTTGCATGTTTGTGCCATTACAGTGTAGCCTGCTTCCTCAACAGGTCCAACTACTCACACCTTCACAGACACACAGACAGACACACACACGCTCGCACGCACACACACACACACACACTTTGGTGCCTTGGCAGCGTAGTAGAAGGGGAACCAGGAGAGGAAGATGTCAGAGAAAGCCTCGGTGACACTGAAGAATCCGTAGTCAACCACTGAGTGTCATCATCTTTCTTCTTACTCTCTATGGTCTGGGATTCTGATTGGGATGACAGGACAGGTGATTAATGGATTATTAATGAAATAATGAAATATATATATTTTTTAACGCTTTTAGGCCCTCTTTACTTACGAGAGGTACGCTGGGTAGGAGAAAGCCAATGAGGTTACAGTGGAGAGAGGCTCCATAGCACAACAGATACAGGCCAATCAGAGAGATCAACCTAGAGACAGAGAGAGAGATTCTTACCAGCCATCTGTCAATCTGCATACATGTCGAACGATCTTCATATCATGATACATCTCTCTCTCTCTATTTTTATATATTTCTCTCTCTCTCTCTCTTCTCTCTCTCTGTCTCTCTCTCTGTATGTCAACATGTAAAATGGTACAGTATGAGAGAAAGAGGGGAGAGAGAGAAGGAGAGGGGGGAGAGAGACAGAGAGAGGTAGTTGGAGAGTGAGAGAGACAGAGAGAGGGAGTAGGAGAGGGAGAGAGATAGAGAGAGGGAGTAGGAAAGGGAGAGAGACAGGGAGAGGGAGTAGGAGAGGGAGAGGGAGAGAGAGAGAGAGAGAGAGAGAGAGAGAGAGAGAGAGAGAGAGAGAGAGAGAGAGAGAGAGGGAGAGGAGAGGAGAGAGCGAGAGAGAGAGAGAGAGAGAGAGGGGGGGTAGGAGAGGGAAAGAGAGAGAGAGAGAGAGAAGACAGAGAGAGGGAGTAGGAGAGGGAGAGAGAGAGGGATAGGAGAGGGAGAGAGAGAGAGAGAGAGAGAAGAGAGAGAGAGAGAGAGAGACAGAGAGAGGAGAGAGAGAGGGAGAGAGCGAGAGAGAGAGAGAGAGAGAGAGAGAGGGGGGGGGGTAGGAGAGGGAAAGAGAGAGAGAGAGAGAGAGAGACAGAGAGAGGGAGTAGGAGAGGGAGAGAGAGAGAGGGATAGGAGAGGGAGAGAGAGAGAGAGAGAGAGAGAGAGAGAGTAGGAGAGAGACAGAGAGAGGGAGAGAGACAGAGAGAGGGAGTAGGAGAGGGAGAGAGAGAGAGGGATAGGAGAGGGGAGAGAGAGAGAGAGAGAGAGAGAGAGAGAGTAGGAGAGAGACAGAGAGAGGGAGAGAGACAGAGAGGAGTAGGAGAGGAGAGCGACAGAGAGAGGGATAGGAGAGGGAGAGAGACAGAGAGAGGGAGAGAGACAGAGAGAGGGAGTAGGGGAGGGAGAGAGAGAGAGGGATAGGAGAGGGAGAGAGACAGAGAGAGGGAGGAGAGAGACAGAGAGAGGGAGTAGGAGAGGAGGAGAGAGAGAGGGATAGGAGAGGGAGAGAGAGAGAGAGAGAGAGAGAGAGAGTAGGAGAGAGACAGAGAGAGAGAGAGAGCAGAGAGAGGGAGTAGGAGAGGGAGAAAGAAAGGCTGCCCTGTGAAACTTTATTGATCAAACTTCATTTCATGTGCATTTGTAAAATCACAACACACTTCACAATAAAAGATAGCGAACATTAGGCTACGAAATAATTTCAGAGGACAACTTCAATCTCCAGGATCTTTCCCCTCTCTTCAAACAGGAATAACAACATAGTGTTTGATAACCACTTGAGTAACTGGACGCTTCGCAGGAAATCATTGTTTTTGTGGTATCTATGGGAACATTGTTTGCATGTTTGAGCAATTACAGTGTTTTATTAGACTACCGGGGTGTTTATTATTTAATTTTTTTGGTGGTCGGAGTACATAAGAATCTAAAAGTTAGGACCTCGTGAAGTCCGTTTGGAGTCAGAACGGGCGAGCAGTCAAAGGAACTCTGTTCAGGTCGCAGTCTCCCCTGGAGGCGTGGGTTCGAATCGCACTTCTGACAAGACTTTAGCGCCCGTCTGTCACTGGGAAGTCATTATGAGTCATGCTGCTTGGTAGTAAAAAAATAACCTGTTGATAAAATAATTCGATCAATGTAATAATGTAGTAAACTTCATATTGCGTTTGATAATACCTAAATAACAATAATAATAAACGGACAGTTAAATGAATTAAACACTTTATTATAGTATAAATGAAAAGTTATTACAATAGTTAAATTAGCCAGAAGTTACTTCTAGTATAGCCTAGATGGAGGAGATACTGACTGTTGGTGCAGTCGTGGCCGAGTGGTTAAGGCGATGGACTAGAAATCTATTGCGATTTTTCCCCGCAGCTTATCCTGTCGACAACGGTAGTTTTCCTCAGCTCATGTCAAAGGCACCTCCCCTGTCTACCAAACTCGAATTGCATGTGAAACACTTACCACATGATGGCGCCCTCCACTTTCACGCATCAGCTATGCACAAAACATTATGAACACCTTCTAAATATTGAGTTGCACCCCCCTTTTTTGCCCTCAGAACAGCCTCAATTAGTCAGGGCATGGACTCTACAAGGTATCGAAAGCATTCCGGAGGGATGCTGGCCCATGTTGACTCCAATGCTTCCCACAGTTGCGTCAAGTTGGCTGGATGTCCTTTGGGTGGTGGACCATTCTTTATACATATAGGAAACTGTTGAGCGTGAAAAACCCAGCAGTGATTGCAGTTCTTGACACACTCAAACCAGTGCGCCTGGCACTTACTACCATACCCCATTCAAAGGCACTTGAATATTTTGTCTTGCCCATTCACCCTCTGAATGGCACACATACACAATCCATGTCTCAATTGTCTCAAGGCTTAAAAATCCTTCTTTAACCTGTCTCCTCCCCTTCATCTACACTGATTGAAGTGGATTTAACAAGTGACATCAATAAGGGATCATAGCTTTCACCTGGATTCATCAGTCATGGAATGAGCCGGTGTCCTTAGTGTTTTGTATACTCAGTCTACAGTCTACTGTTTATGGATATGGTATAGTATATGTGAGTCATCAACTGTATTCATTTGAGTAACTCTATGCCAGTGGAAGGTTGATTTGGTAAGCTAACGGTTAGTATTGGGGAAATATTATGTCACCCATAGCTACAGAATAATAATGTGTGTGTGTGTGTGTGTGTATGTGTGTGTGTTATGGCTTCTTCTGTGCATCTTCACATTTGAATTATAGAGTAGGCATTAATGGGAGCAGATTTCATGTACTGTAGCAAATGTTATGTTACACCCGCCCCCTCCAGCATACACACACACACACACACACACACACACACAGGAAATTTAGCCCAGAATCAATGATAAAATATTTAAACTCTGGGGTAATAATGTTTTTTTTTAACCCCCTATCCCCCCCCCCCCCCCCCCCTCTCTCTCTCCCCCGCTCTCTCCCCCTCTCTCCCCCTCTCTCACCCTCTCTCCCCCCCCTCTCCCTCTCTCACTCCCCTCTCTCCCCCTCTCTCCCCCCCTCTCTCCCCCTCTCTCTCCCATGTCTCTGTCTCATTCTCTTTCTAGCTTTCTCTCTGTTTTTATGTGAAGGTATGTTGTTGTTGCACTCTGGGGAAAGAGGGCGCGACATGCTCAGGTGATTCATCGGAATAAAATGACACATGTAGGAAAACACACATGCACACATGCCTGCAGACACACTGTAACACCACACCCACACACGTACACACCCACACACACACTCACACTCACACACACACACACACACACACACACACACAAACACACATTGGCATTGGCTTTGATACCACTTTAATTAAACTGTATGAATGACTAATAGTTCCTAAGAAGTTCGTGGGAAGACATGATAAACCTGTCTTTAGATTTCTCACCTGGATGAGTGGAGGCTTCTCTGGATGAATGGAAGGCTAGCCAATCTCTGGCTAACTGTGTATATTCCAAACTTCCAACCGTCCGCAATTCCAGGGGATTTCATTCTGTATCTGGGTTTTTGTTATCTGTGTAATCCTGTGGTGACGTTGATTCTTGACGGTTTAACTCAGACAGTTGCAGAGTATTTCTCTGCCTACAGTGAAAATAGCAAAGGGGGAGGTGGTGGTGGGGGTAATAGTGGGGGTAGACAGCATCTGCAGAGGCCAGGGATCTTCCCAGGAGCTGACAAAACATAAAACCATTGTCAGCAGGACTCAAACCTGCACTGGAAGATCCCAATGGACTTCTAGTCCATCACCGTAACCACTCGGCCACAACAACTTTTATGTATTGACTCAGTGTCCCCTTATCAGGGGCACTAGGAGTGAAGGCCCTGGCAGCCATATTGCATAGGGTATTATCTAGATAATGTAATAACTAATTTGAATGTACTAACTTCATATATATATATTTTTATAAAATGTTTGATTTCATAAATGTCCTATTAACATGTCTTCTATTGGTATAGTGAGTGTACAATCCAAACTTCCAATGGAGCACAAATCTAGTTCCTCTGCATGTGTTGTTTTGGCGTAATCCTTATAATCCTGATCTCCTACTCAGATAGTTCCAGAGAATTTCTCTGTCATAGTGATAGAACACAACAACACACCTCTAATCTGTTCTATTCTCAGGAAACATTTATACTCTGTTCTATTCTCAGGAAACATCTCTACTCTGTTCTATTCTCAGAAAACATTTATACTCTGTTCTATTCTCAGGAAACATTAATACTCTGTTCTATTCTCAGGAAACATTTCTACTCTGTTCTATTCTCAGCAAACATTTCTACTGTTCTATTCTCAGGAAACATTTCTACTGTTCTATTCTCAGGAAACATCTCTACTCTGTTCTATTCTCAGAAAACATTTATACTCTGTTCTATTCTCAGGAAACATTTATACTCTGTTCTATTCTCAGGAAACATTTCTACTCTGTTCTATTCTCAGGAAACATTTCTACTCTGTTCTATTCTCAGGAAACATTTCTACTCTGTTCTATTCTCAGGAAACATTTCTACTCTGTTCTATTCTCAGGAAACATTTCTACTCTGTTCTATTCTCAGGAAACATCTCTACTCTGTTCTATTCTCAGAAAACATTTATACTCTGTTCTATTCTCAGGAAACATTTCTACTCTGTTCTATTCTCAGCAAACATTTCTACTGTTCTATTCTCAGGAAACATTTCTACTGTTCTATTCTCAGGAAACATCTCTACTCTGTTCTATTCTCAGAAAACATTTATACTCTGTTCTATTCTCAGGAAACATTTCTACTCTGTTCTATTCTCAGCAAACATTTCTACTCTGTTCTATTCTCAGCAAACATTTCTACTGTTCTATTCTCAGGAAACATTTCTACTGTTCTATTCTCAGGAAACATTTATACTCTGTTCTATTCTCAGGAAACATTTCTACTCTGTTCTATTCTCAGGAAACATTTATACTCTGTTCTATTCTCAGGAAACATTTCTACTCTGTTCTATTCTCAGGAAACATCTATACTCTGTTCTATTCTCAGGAAACATTTCTACTCTGTTCTATTCTCAGGAAACATCTCTAATCTGTTCTATTCTCAGGAAACATTTATACTCTGTTCTATTCTCAGGAAACATTTCTACTCTGTTCTATTCTCAGCAAACATTTCTACTGTTCTATTCTCAGGAAACATTTCTACTGTTCTATTCTCAGGAAACATCTCTACTCTGTTCTATTCTCAGAAAACATTTATACTCTGTTCTATTCTCAGGAAACATTTATACTCTGTTCTATTCTCAGGAAACATTTCTACTCTGTTCTATTCTCAGCAAACATTTCTACTGTTCTATTCTCAGGAAACATTTATACTGTTCTATTCTCGGGAAACATCTCTACTCTGTTCTATTCTCAGAAAACATTTATACTCTGTTCTATTCTCAGGAAACATTTATACTCTGTTCTATTCTCAGGAAACATTTCTACTCTGTTCTATTCTCATGAAACATTTCTACTCTGTTCTATTCTCAGGAAAAAAAATCTACTCTGTTCTATTCTCAGGAAACATTTCTACTCTGTTCTATTCTCAGGAAACATTTCTACTCTGTTCTATTCTCAGAAAACATTTATACTCTGTTCTATTCTCAGGAAACATTTATACTCTGTTCTATTCTCAGGAAACATTTATACTCTGTTCTATTCTCAGCAAACATTTCTACTGTTCTATTCTCAGGAAACATTTCTACTGTTCTATTCTCAGGAAACATCTCTACTCTGTTCTATTCTCAGAAAAAATTTCTACTGTTCTATTCTCAGGAAACATTTCTACTCTGTTCTATTCTCAGGAAACATTTCTACTCTGTTCTATTCTCAGGAAACATTTATACTCTGTTCTATTCTCAGGAAACATTTCTACTCTGTTCTATTCTCAGGAAACATTTCTACTCTGTTCTATTTATTCATTTCTACTCTATTCTATTGAATAATTTATATTCTGTTCTATTGAATCATCTCTACTCTGTTCTATTCTCAGGAATCATCTCAGTTCTGTTCTATTGAAACATTTATATTCTGTTCTATTCTAATGAAAACATCTCTACTCTGTTCTATTCTAATGAAAACATCTCTACTCTGTTCTATTCTAATGAAAACATCTCTACTCTGTTCTATTCTCAGGAATCATCTCAGTTCTGTTCTATTGAAACATATCTACTCTGTTCTATTCTAATGAAAACATCTCTACTCTGTTCTATTCTAATGAAAACATCTTTACTCTGTTCTATTCTAATGAAAACATCTCTACTCTGTTCTATTCTAATGAAAACATCTCTACTCTGTTCTATTCTAATGAAAACATCTCTACTCTGTTCTATTCTCAGGAATCATCTATATTATATTCTCTATTATATTGCCTTTAGTGCTCTGTTCTAAAACACATGGTTATTCTCAATGGGATAAAGGACAAATAAACCAAAACAAAAAAGAACAAAATGGGCCACATTGAATTAAAAATCTCAACATCTGATTAGTTCCTATACACAGCACTATGTTTATAATTACATTTACCAGACGCTTTTATCCAGAGCAACATACAGTTAGTGAGTGCATACATTTTCAGTGCATGTGTCTCCACCCTCTCCTCATGAGAATAAAAATGGGCTTCTTTTACAGAAATAGGTCCTGCCTCTCCCTAAATAGAAGAAAGCAGATTATTCAGTCAACGTTCCTATTGGTCCTAGACTATGGCAACATCATGTACAGTGCTTTCGGAAAGTATTCAGACCCCTTCCCTTTTTCCACATTTTGTTACGTTACAGCCTTATTCTAAAATGGATTAAATAAGAAAATGTCCTCATCAACCTACACACAATGACCCATAATGACAAAGTGAAAACAGGTTTTTAGATTAAAAAAAAAAAATGTTTTTGCAAATGTATAAAGTATTCAGACCCTTTGCTATGAGACTCGAAATTGAGCTCAGGTGCATCTTGTTTCCATTGATCATCCTTGAGATGTTTGTACAACTTGATTGGAGTCCACCTGTGGTAAATTCAATTGACTGGACATGATTTGGAAAGGCACACACCTGTCTATATAAGGTCCCACAGTTGACATGCATGTCAGAGCAAATACAAAGCCATGAGGTTGAAGGAATTGTCCGTAGAGCTCCAAGACAGGATTGTGTCGAGGCACAGATCTGGGGAAGGGTACCAAAACATTTCTGCAGCATTGAAGGTCTCCAAGAACACAGTGGCCTCCATCATTCTTAAATGGAAGTAGTTTGCAACCACCAAGACTCTTCCTAGAGCTGGCCGCCCGGCCAAACTGAGCAATCGGGGGAGAAGGGCCTTGGTCAGGGAGCTGACCAAGAACCCGATGGTCACTTTGACAGAGCTCCAGAGTTCCTCTGTGAAGATGGGAGAACCTTCCAGAAGGACAACCATCTCTGCAGCACTCCACCAATCAGGCTTTTATGGTAGAGTGGCCAGACATAAGTCACTCCTCGGTAAAAGGCACATGACAGCCCGCTTGGAGTTTGCCAAAAGGCACCTAAAGGACTCAAACCATGAGAAACAAGATTCTCTGGTCTGATTAAGACCAAGATTGAAATCTTTAGCCTGAATGCCAAGCGTCATGTCTGGATGAAACCTGGCACCATCCCTACGGTGAAGCATGGTGGTGGGAGCATCATGCAAACCTGTTTTTGCTTTGTCATTACGGGGTATTGTGTGTAGATTGATGAGGAAGAAAAACAATTTAATCAATTTTAGAATAAGGCTGTAACTTAACAAAATGTGGAAAAAGTCAAGGTGTCTGAATACTTTCCGAATGCACTGTATTTGAACACAGCTGCAGCTTCACTAAATCCGTTAGATGCCGTTTATCATAGCACACTGCACCTTATTAGGGGCAACAATTTTAGTACTCATTACTGAATTCTCTACCAGAAAGTTGATTGGCCCTCTTTGATGTCATGTAGTTTGATACATTGCTATGTTTTCATTTATAAATCCCTTTTACAAAAAGTCCCACTGTACCTAACGTCATTACTAAACTTTAGACATACCAGTTACCACATCCGGTATCAGGGATGGCGGGAGCATCATGTTGTGAGGAGGTTTTTCAGCTGCAGGTACTGGGATACTTGTCAGGATCGAGGGAAAGATAAACAGAGGAAAGTACAGAGCGATCCTTGATGAAAACCTGCTCCAGAGCGCTCAGGACCTCAGACTGGGGCGAAGGTTCACCTTCCAACAGGACAACGACCCTAAGCACACATCCAAGACAACGCAGGAGTGGCTTCGGGACAAGTCTCTGAATGTCCTTGAGTGGCCAAGCCAAAGCCCGGACTTGAACCCAATCGAACATCTCTGGAGAGACCGGAAAATAGCTGTGCAGCGATGCTGCCCATTCAACCAACAGAGCTTGGGAGACTCTGCAGAGAAGAATGGGAGAAACTCCCCAAATACAGGTGTGCCAAGCTTGTAGCGTCATACCCAAGAAGACTCAAGGATGTAATCGCTGCTAAAGGTGCTTCAACAAAGTACTGAGCAAAGGGTCTGAATACTTAAATGTGATATTTCCGTGTTTTATTTAAATTTGCAAATATTTCTAAAAACCGGTTTTTGCTTTGTCATTATGGGGTATTGTGTGTAGATTGATGAGGAAGAAAAACAATTTAATCAATTTTAGAATAAGGCTGTAACTTAACAAAATGTGGAACAAGTCAAGGTGCCTGAATACTTTCCGAATGCACTGTATTTGAACACAGCTGCCACTTTACTAAATCCGTTAGATGCCGTTTATCATAGCACTCTGCGCTTTATTAGGGGCAACAATTTTAGTACTCATCACTGAATTCTCTACCAGAAAGTTGATTGGCCCTCTTTGATGTCATGTAGTTTGACACATTGCTATGTTTTCATTTATAAATCCCTTTTACAAAAAGTCCCACTGTACCTAACATCATTACTAAACTTTAGACATACCAGTTACCACACCCGGTGTCAGGGATGTGCAACTCTGGAAACTTCTTTGGTCGTTTGAAATACTGTACATTTAATTGGAAAATCCTCTGGAGTGGGCGTGATTTACATATTTGCCCCGCCCGCGTTGTCTTTGATTGACAAAGCTCGAGAGCAGCAGCCAGCAAACCAAACCTTGAGTTCTCGCTCTGTCGGTTGAACCTACAAACGTGGATTCGGTGCTGCTGATTATGTTCACGTCCGTTATACTCACACACCAGCATCTCTGCTCTAGCACCGTTTTTTAACGTCGGTCACCTCCAAACCTACTGACGAACTGGGATATATTCTCTTTTTTATTTTCTGTCTTTCGTTCTCAGTCGCCATCTCTCCATCGCTTATCGGTGAGAGAGAGGTAGGCAGGCTTGTTTCCCCGCCGAAGAGGGCAGCCTATAGCGGTGGCCAAGGGCATTTTCTCCGTGGTCTCGTTGTCTGGATGATTTCTGATTCTGGTGATTTTTTAAATATTTTATTTTAATCATGGCGACTGATTCCCCTGCCCGGAGTCTGGATGAGATCGACCTGTCTGCTCTACGGGTAAGATAAAGCCGGGTCTACATCATGTATCTGTGTTTCAATATCAGAGATGGCTACTACTCTGTCTCTCGCTCTCTCTCTCTCTCTCTGTGTGAGACAACGCTTCTAAAATGGGTCAAATTCCCCATCCCTCTCTACAGCCACCAACATGGCAGACTGGCCTACCGATGTTTGTGCATGAGCAAAACATATCCAAATATGCAGGCCTATATAGCACTGTTAATAATATGCCATTTAGCAGACGCTTTTATCCAAAGCGACTTACAGTCGTGCGTGCATACATTTTTGTGTATGGGTGGTCCCGGGGATCGAACCCACTACCTTGGCGTTACAAGCGCCGTGCTCTACCAGCTGAGCTACAGAGGACCACACTGTTAATAGCCTTATAGCAGGTGGTTATATAATGTAACACAAAAGATAAACATACTCAGTGGAAAAACGTCAACCAAGTTTTTCTCTTTCTACTGATTTACTAATGACTAACCTAGATAAACAAAGGTTAGATATGAAATAGCATGACAGAATAGCCATGTAATGGTTTGAGAGAGGGTTGGGGGAAGGGGAGGGAGGGAGGGGGGGGGGGTGGTCGAGTGAGACAGAGAGGGGTTTGCTTTGGTGGTCTCGGCTTTTTGGTCTGAATATGTCGCTTTCATTGAGCCAGTCCGCGGTGGAATGTAGCCTACATATTTCCACATACCACACACACACACAAAGAGAATGGTGATGTGGGTCTATGAAAACAGCCTGATAGCCTTCATGGGCATTTACTCTGTGTGTACATTAAGGCATCCATGCATACAGTGTGTGAGTGAACAACAAATGTCACTCACTGTGTGTGTGTGTGTGTGTGTGTGTGTGTGTGTGTGTGTGTGTGTGTGTGTGTGTGTGAACAACAAATGTCACTCACTGTTAAACACGGGTAGAGAGAGTCCTCTCTACAAAGGATCATATTAAATAATCACATTGTATCTATTTATATGTGATATATTGCCTATATTACATTACCTTGATATATTGCCTATATTACATTACCTTGATATATTGCCTTTGCCAATATGGTTATATGTTGGTATAACTATCAGTGTAGATGCTAAGCCAATAATGCTAGTGGCTAGGCTCCCTGTAGACTGTGTTGTCTGTGCACTCTTAGAAAAAAGTGTTCCAAATGTGTTCTGTGGCTATCCCCATAGGATAACTCTTTTTGGTTCCAGTTAGAACCCTTTTTGGTTCTAGGTAGAACTCTTTTGGTGGAAAGGGTTCTACATGGAACCCAAAAGGGTTCTACCTGGAACCAAAAGTGGTTTTTCAAAGGGTTCTCCTATGGGGACAGCCGAAGAACTCTTTATGGTTCTAGTTGGCACCTTTATTTCTAAGAGTGTGTACTGGGGCTGTAGGCTACCGTGGCTTTTGCTGCACGCTCTGGTTCTTTTGTTTACCCTGAGCCACACACACAAACACAAACACACACACACACTGCATGAATGGATACATCTACTCTGCAAGATGGTGCGTTTGCTTTGTGTGTGTGTGGTCAGTTACTGTGTAGAGATGTAAGCTAATGCCATATGACCCACAGACAGGTAAACAGACTAGTATAAAGGATGATAGACAGTTTATTGATGAATCCTCAATACATAACAGAACTCACAATATGACATAGTAAACAACATAGTACTGTGCCGGATTGGGTAGGTGTCATGGTAAGGCTGAGGGCAGAGCCAGGGTTGCCATGTTGGTAGAGGGCAGAGCCAGTCTATAGCTGAACTCTACAGTAGCATGTTGAGGTTGCCAGGTTGGACAGAGCAAGTCTAGAACTGAGCTGTACAGTAGCATGATTAGGTTGCCAGGTTGGATAACAGTTCTCCACCAGTCAGTCACAGACATTAATCCACTGGTTAGTGGGTCACTGGCTAGACTGGGCTAGGAACCACTGGACAGACAAGTGTGTGTGTGTGTGGTTGTGTTGGGAAACCCTGACTGAGAACTGGTCAGAGAACTGGTGATACAGCACACACACACACACACACATGCACACATACACACACACACACACATGCACAGTCAGAAGCCAGGCAGTCAGCTGATGACATTAACAGACAACAGATCAGCAGGACAGCACTGACCACACACACATACACAAACATACATAGACACACACACAGTTTAGAGCCATAGAGATTGAAGAATGTATACAAGGCCTCGCGAGGAGCTAAACAGAGAATAAGATTCGGCAACAGAGAAAACAACGTGTGTGTGTGTGTGTGTCATCCAATACAGTAGAGTCCTTCTCTCATGACAGTGGTTGTTTAGATATGACCAGTTACAGCGTGACCCCCATCATCCAGTAACCTCTTGTAATCTAATAATCACACACACACACCCTGTGAGCCCATTCTGTTGTATCAAATAGTCATGATATTGGAGTATTTTCTATCAGTTAGCCTGAGGATATGAATGAACTGGAGCAGCAAAAACACTCTGTTTTACTCTGTTCACACACACACACACACACACTTGATCACTAACCCTTGTGTGGGCTTTTTTAGAAGAGTGAGTGTGTCTGTGTTTCTCATGGTACCACAGGAGGGAAGGAAAGATGAGGAGATGGCGAGAGAGGGAACATAAAAGAGGGAAGTGCCACTGGTGCTTAGATACTGCTGGAATGGGAGAGAGAGAGAGAGAGAGAGAGAGACTAAAAGGTAGTCAAAGCACCATAGCCAAAAGGCTCAAGACTGTTGGAATGAGAGAGTGATGGATAGAAAGAGATAATAAAAGAGAGTATGAGAGTGCCATAGCATTTCTCAGAGGGGCTGGAATGAGAGAGAACGAGAGAATGAAACTGAGAGAGATACATAGTGGGGAGAACAAGTATTTGATACACTGCTGATTTTGCAGGTTTTCCTACTTACAAAGCATGTAGAGGTCTGTAATTTTTATCATAGGTACACTTCAACAGTGAGAGACGGAATCTAAAACAAAAATCCAGAAAATCACATTGTATGATTTTTAAGTAATTCATTTGCATTTTATTGCATGACATAAGTATTTGATACATCAGAAAAACAGAACTTAATATTTGGCACAGAAACCTTTGTTTGCAATTACAGAGATCATACGTTTCCTGTAGGTCTTGACCAGGTTTGCACACACTGCAGCAGGGATTTTGGCCCACTCCTCCATACAGACCTTCTCCAGATCCTTCAGGTTTCGGGGCTGTCGCTGGACAATACGGACTTTCAGCTCCCTCCAAAGATGTTCTATTGGGTTCAGGTCTGGAGACTGGCTAGGCCACTCCAGGACCTTGAGATGCTTCTTACGGAGCCACTCCTTAGTTGCCCTGGCTGTGTGTTTCGGGTCGTTGTCATGCTGGAAGACCCAGCCACGACCCATCTTCAATGCTCTTACTGAGGGAAGGAGGTTGTTGGCCAAGATCTCGCGATACATGGCCCCATCCATCCTCCCCTCAATACGGTGCAGTCGTCCTGTCCCCTTTGCAGAAAAGCATCCCCAAAGAATGATGTTTCCACCTCCATGCTTCACGGTTGGGATGGTGTTCTTGGGGTTGTACTCATCCTTCTTCTTCCTCCAAACACGGCGAGTGGAGTTTAGACCAAAAAACTCGATTTTTGTCTCATAAGACCACATGACCTTCTCCCATTCCTCCTCTGGATCATCCAGATGGTCATTGGCAAACTTCAGATGGGCCTGGACATGCGCTGGCTTGAGCAGGGGGACCTTGCGTGCGCTGCAGGATTTTAATCCTTGACGGCGTAGTGTGTTACTAATGGTTTTCTTTGAGACTGTGGACCCAGCTCTCTTCAGGTCATTGACCAGGTCCTGCCGTGTAGTTCTGGGCTGATCCCTCACCTTCTTCATGATCATTGATGCCCCACGAGGTGAGATCTTGCATGGAGCCCCAGACCGAGGGTGATTGACCGTCATCTTGAACTTCTTCCATTTTCTAATAATTGCGCCAACAGTTGTTGCCTTCTCACCAAGCTGCTTGCCTATTGTCCTGTAGCCCATCCCAGCCTTGTGCAGGTCTACAATTTTATCCCTGATGTCCTTACACAGCTCTCTGGTCTTGGCCATTGTGGAGAGGTTGGAGTCTGTTTGATTGAGTGTGTGGACAGGTAACGAGTTCAAACAGGTGCAGTTAATACAGGTAATGAGTGGAGAACAGGAGGGCTTCTTAAAGAAAAACTAACAGATCTGTGAGAGCCGGAATTCTTACTGGTTGGTAGGTGATCAAATACTTATGTCATGCAATAAAATGCAAATTAATTACTTAAAAATCATACAATGTGATTTTCTGGATTTTTGTTTTAGATTCCGCCTCTCACAGTTGAAGTGTACCTAAGATAAATATTACAGACCTCTACATGCTTTGTAACTAGGAAAACCTGCAAAATCGGCAGTGTATCAAATACTTGTTCTCCCCACTGTATATCGACGCTGGCTGGAGATGAATGGAGAAAGAGAGAGTTGGAGTGAGAGAAAGAGAGTGAAAGAGAGAGTGAGGGCTAGGGAGGGGGAGTTGAATTCCAGCTATTGTTGGAATGCCTTAGCAACACAGCAAATAGGGAGGTGTGTGTGTGTGTGTGTGTGTGTGAGGTCACTGGGTTCTCTGCTGTGGTCTGGCGGCTCCTCTTCTAACTCTACTGTCTAATAAGCTAACCATTATGCAGCCACTTTAGCTAGCAATCGACAGTAGCAGTCTATTAGCATCAGCTAGCTTCAAGCTAACTGTCTGTAGCCTATCTCTGGGGGCTAGCATCAAGCTAATGTTCTATATGTTTTGGGGCTGGCATCAAGCTAACTGTCTATCTGTGCTAGCATCAAGATAACAGTTAATATGTCTGGGGTGGGGACTAGCATCAAGCTAACGGTCTAAAGCCTATGTCTGGGGGCTAGCATCACGCTAACGGTCTATAGCCTATGACTGGGGGCTAGCATCAAGCTAATACCTCTATAACTGCTAGCTTCAAGCTAAATGTCTGTACGCTCTGTGACTCCAAATCTGTCTCTCTTTAGGACCCGGCAGGCATCTTTGAGCTGGTGGAGTTGGTTGGCAATGGAACCTACGGACAGGTGTACAAGGTAAGACTTTCTTTCTCTCTCTCCCGGTCTCCCTCTCTCCCCCCCTATCTCTATCAGTAGGAAACAGTCTGTTGTATCTGACAAGTTGCAGAGGGATGTATGTTCAGGACACAGGATATGACTGAGCGATTTCCCGTGTCTGCCTCTGTCAGTGGTTTATGTTTGATTGGCGTAATGGTGGTTTGGGGTCTCAGTTGCTCCAGTGTGTGCCCAAGTGTCACTATCTTTGTGTCCAAACCTCCTCTCCTTTCCGTTCCTTTCCTCTCCTGTGAAGTAATTCCTTTATAGATGCATCTTTGTATATGTTGTTCAACCATGTTCATTAGGGATGGGAATTGCCAGGGACCTCACGATATGATATTATCACGATACTTAGGTGCCAATACGATATGTATTGCGATTCTCACGAATCTATATGTATTGCGATTCGATACTGTGATTTGATTGCAATTCGATGTTCCAAACATATTGCTCACTATATGTCTGCTGCAGAGAGACGAGAGAGCCATGAGAAAACAAAATAAAAGTAATGGAAATAAAAGTTCTGAAAACAAATTGGCTCCATATTTAAAAAGAAGATGGAGAACGAGCTATGAAGGTAGAATACTGGAGTTTTGGTGCAGGTACAGCCAACTAGCGCAAAAATAGTATTGCTATATTGTCAAAACGATACGATATTCCGTCAAAAATAATATCCCGATTATGTAACTGTATCAATATTTTTCCCCCATCACTAGTGTTCATGTTTGAGTACAGTGCATTCGGAAAGTATTCAGACCCCTTCACTTTTTCCACATTTTGTTACGTCACAGCCTTATTCTAAAATTGATTAAATTAATTGTTTTCCTCATCAAACTACACACATTACCCCATAATGACAAAGCGAAAACAGGTTTTTAGAGAATGTTGCACATTTTATTACAAATAAAAAACAGAAATACCTTATTTACATAAGTATTAAGACCTTTTGCTATGACACCCAAAATTGAGCTCAGGTGGATCCTGTTTCCATTGATCATCCTTGAGATGTTTCAACAATTGATTGTAGTCCACCTGTGGTAAATTCAATTGATTGGACATGATTTGCAAAGGCACACACCTGTCTAAATAAGGTCCCACAGTTGACAGTGCATGTCAGAGCAAAAACAAAGCCGTGAGGTCGAAAGGAATTGTCCGTAGCGCTCCGAGACAGGATTGTGTTGAGGCACAGATCTGGGGAAGGGTACCAAAATAATTCAGCAGCATTGAAGGTCCCCAAGAACACCGTGGCCAAACTGAGCAATTGGGGGAGAAGTGCCTTTGTCAGGGAGGTGACCAAGAACCCGATGGTCTCTGACAGAGCTCCAGAGTTCCTCTGTGGAGATGGGAGAACCTTCCAGAAGGACAACCGTCTCTGCAGCACTCCACCAATCAGATGGAAGCCCCTCCTCAGTAAAATGCACATGACAGCCCACTTGGAGTTTGCCAAAAGGCACCTAAAGGACTCTCAGACCATGAAAAACAAGATTATCTGGCCTGATGAAACCAAAATTGAACTCTTTGGCCTGAATGCCAAGCGTCACATCTGGAGGAAACCAGGCATCGCTCATCACCTGGCCAATACCATCCCTACGGTGAAGAATGGTGGTGGCAGCATCATGCTGTGGGGATGTTTTTCAGCACATGGACTGGGAGACTAGTCAGGATCGAGGGAAAGATGAACGGAGCAAAGTACAGAGCGATCCTTGATGAAAACCTGCTCCAGAGCGCTCAGGACCTCAGACTGGGGCAAAGGTTCACCTTCCAACAGGACAACAACCCTATGCACACAGCCAAGACAATGCAGGAGTGGCTTCGGGACAAGTCTCTGAATGTCCTTGAGTGGCCCAGCCAGAGCCTGTACTTGAACCCGATCGAACATCTTTGGAGAGACCTGAAAATAGCTGTGCAGCGACGCTCCCCATCCAACCTGACAGAGCTTGAGAGGATCTGCAAAGAAGAATGGGAGAAACTCCCCAAATACAGGTGTGCCAAGCTTGTAGGGTCATGCCCAAGAAGACTTGAGGCTGTAATCTCTGCCAAAGGTGCTTCAACAAAGTACTGCGTAAAGGGTCTAAATACTTACAGTATGTAAATGTGATATTTCAGTGCATATTATTATTTTTTTGCTTTGTCATAATGGGGTATTGTGTGTAGATTGATGAGGGGAAAAACAACTTAATCAATCTTAGAAAATTAGGCTGTAACGTAAAAAAATGTGAAAAAAGTCAAGGGGTCTGAATACTTTCTGAATGCACTGTATAATGGACTAGTGTGTGTGTGTGTGTGTGTGAAGGTCATGTTGTAATGTGGAGTAGAGTGTGCTCTGGTTGGATAAACAAAAGAGGTCAGCTAGAGGTTAACACTGTTAGCCACAGATAAAGGTTTGACAGCCTCTTCCGTGTGTGTGTTTCTGTGCATTTGTGAGAGAGAGTGCGCAAGAGGTGTTTCTGTGAGACTGCTGCATCCTGTGTTTGTGTGTGCACACATGCATTTGTGTGTCTGCGCGTGCTTGCGTGTGTGTGTGTGTGTGTGGGGGGGGGGGGTGTGTGAGAGTTATGTGAGTTCAGTTATTGCTGACAATGCTCTCTGACTGAAAGTCACGCCTCATTTGCTGGATGACATTCAGCCTGTCTACAGGAATACACTATCGCCATATAGGCTCACTGCTCTACTGCTGTATACTGTAGCTTTATACTAACCCTAACCGTGTCTGCTGTAATACACTATATCCATATAGGCTCACCATACAATGCTCTACTGCAATATACTGTAGCTATAGCTTTTGAACCCAGTGGAGAGGATCAAAAGCTTCAAGTTCCTCGGCGTGCACATTCCTGACAACCTGAAATGGTCCCGTCACACAGACAGCGTGGTGAAGAAGGCGCAACCTCAGGAGGTTGAAGAAATTTGGCTTAGCCCTTAAGACCCTCACAAACCTCTACAGATGCACCATTGAGAGCATCCTGTTGGGCTGTATCACTGCCTGGTACAGCAATTGCACCATCCGCAACCGCAGGGCTCTCCAGAGGATGGTGCGGTCTGCCCAACGCATCATCGGGGGCTTACTGCCTGCCCTCCAGGACATCTACAGCACCTGTTTGAGTATAATATGTATATTTATGTTGTACAGTTAAAGTCGGAAGTTTACATACACTTAGGTGAAAATCAATCCCAGAACAACAGCAAAGGACCTTGTGAAGATGCTGGAGGAAACGGGTACAAAAGTATCTATATCCACAGTTAAACAAGTCCTATATCGACATAACCTGAAAGGCCTGCTCAGCAAGGAAGAAACCACTGCTCCAAAACCGCCATAAAAAAGCCAGACTACGGTTTACAACTGCACATGAGGACAAAGATCGTACTTTTTGAAGAAATGTCCTCTGGTCTGATGAAACAAAAATAGAACTGTTTGGCCATAATGACCATCGATATGTTTGGAGGAAAAGGGGGGAACACCATCCCAACCATGAAGCACGGGGTTGGCAGCCTCATGCTGTGGGGGTGCTTTGCTGCAGGAGGGACTGGTGCACTTCACAAAATAGATGGCATCATGAGGAAGGAAAATTATGTGGATATATTGAAGCAACATCTCAAGACATCAGTCAGGAAGTTAAAGCTTGGTCGCAAATGGGTCTTCCAAATAGACAATGACACCAAGCATACTTCCAAAGTTGTGGCAAAATGCCTTAAGGACAACAAAGTCAAGGTATTGGAAAGCCCTGACCTCAATCCTATAGAACATTTGTGGGCAGAACTGAAAAAGTGTGTGCGAGCAAGGAGGCCTACAAACCTGACTCGGTTACACCAGCTCTGTCAGGAGGAATGGGCCAAAATGCACCCAACTTATTGTGGGAAGCTTGTGGAAGGCTACCCAAAACGTTTGACCCAAGTTAAACAATTTAAAGGCAATGCTACCTAATACTAATTGAGTGTATGTAAACTTCTGACCCACTGGGAATGTGATGAAATAAATAAAAGCTGAAATAAATCATTCTCTCTACTATTATTCTGACATTTCACATTCTTAAAATAAAGTGGGCATGAGATGCGACTGAAATTTTGCGGGTGGGGAGAAAGCAGTGACTGAGAGTGAGAGAGGGTGGAGGAGGAGGCTTGACTTGACACGCTGGGCATCTTGTTATGACATGCTTTATATGGATTAGGCCCAGAGAATTATACCTACGGAGGAGCAGCTTCTGTCTAAACTTTAAATGTCCTTTGAACATTCAAAGGCACACTGCCTGCCCTCCAGGACATCTACAACACTGGGTGTCACAGGAAGGCCAAAAAGATCATCAAAGACCTCAACCACCCGAGCCACGGCCTGTTCACCCAACTACCATCTAGAAGACGGAGACTGTACAGGTGCATCAAAGCTGGGACAGAGAGACTGAGAAACTGCTTCTATCTCCAGGCCATGAGACTGTTAACAGTCACCACTAGCCAGCCTCCGCCCCAGCACCCTGCCCTGAAACTTAGTCACTGTTACTAGCCAGCTACCACCCGGTACTCTACCCTGCACCTTAGAGACTGCTGCCCAATGTAAATAGGCATGGAACACTAGTCACTTTAATAATGTTTACATACTATATTCTAGTCAAGGCTCATCCTATATAACTACTGCTGTACACACCTTTTCTATTCATTTACTGTCCATACTGTCTATACACACCATTATGTATGTATGTATGTATGTATGTGTATATATATATATATATATATATATATATATATATATATATATATATATATATATATATATATATTCCGTTCTCTGACATTGCTCGTTCTGATATTGTTTAATATTTACAGTTGAAGTCGGAAGTTTACATACACCTTAGCCAAATACATTTAAACTCAGTTTTTCACAATTCCTGACATTTAATCCTAGTAAGATTCCATGTCTTAGGTCAGTTACGATCACCATTTTATTTTAAGAATGTGAAATGTCCGAATAATAGTAGAGAGAATTATATATTTCAGCTTTTATTTCTTTCATCACATTCCCAGTGGGTCAGAAGTTTACATACACTCAATTAGTATTTGGTAGCATTGCCTTTAAATTGTTTCACTTGGGTCAAACGTTTCAGGTAGCCTTCCACAAGCTTCCAACAATAAGTTGTGTGAATTTTGGCCCATTCCTCCTGACAGAGCTGGTGTAACTGAGTCAGGTTTGTAGGCCTCCTTGCTCGCACACGCTTTTTCAGTTCTGCCCACAAATCTTCTATAGGATTGAGGTCAGGGTTTTGTGATGACCACTCCAATACCTTGACATTGTTGTCCTTAAGCCATTTTGCCACAACTTTGGAAGTATGCTTGGGGTCATTGTCCATTTGGAAGATCCATTTGCGACCAAGCTTTAACTTCCTGACTGATGTCTTGAGATGTTGCTTCAATATATCCACATCATTTGACTTCCTCATGATGCCATCTATTTTGTGAAGTGCACCAGTCCCTCCTGCAGCAAAGCACCCCCACAGCATGAGGCTGCCACCCCTGTCCTTCACGGTTGGGATGGTGTTCTTCAGCTTGCAAGCATCCCCTTTTTTCCTCCAAACATAACGATGGTCATTATGGCCAAACAGTTCTATTTTTGTTTTATCAGACCAGTGGACATTTCTCCAAAAAGTACGATCTTTGTCCCCATGTGCAGTTGTAAACCGTAGTCTGGCTTTTTTATGGCGGTTTTGGAGCAGTGGCTTCTTCCTTGCTGAGCGGCCTTTCAGGTTATGTCGATATAGAACTCATTTTACTGTGGCTATAGATACTTTTGTACCTGTTTCCTCCAGCATCTTCACAAGGTCCTTTGCTGTTGTTCTGGGATGGATTTGCACTTTTCGCATCCAAGGATGAACCAGACTTGTAGAGGTCTACAATTCTTTTTCTGAGGTCTTGGCTGATTTCTTTTGATTTTCCCATGATGTCAAGCAAAGTGACACTGAGTTTGAAGTTAGGCCTTGAAATACATCCACAGGTACACCTCCAATTGACTCAAATTACGTCAATTAGCCTATCAGAAGCTTCTAAAGCCATGACATCGTTTTCTGGAATTTTCCAAGCTGTTTAAAGGCACAGTCTCAATTTAGTGTATGTAAACTTCTGCTTTTTTAGTTTTTTCATTGCTAGGTATTACTGCACGGTTGGAGCCAGAAACACCAGCATTTTGCTGCACCTGTGATAACATCTGCAAATCTGGGTACACAAACAATAAAATATGATTAGATTTTATATGCTAACCTTGTTTACTGTAATACACTATTGCCATATAGGCTCACTATACACTGCTCTACTGTAATATACTGTAGCTACTGTACTAACCAGGGATTAGAACCGACATGCTTCATTCCGAACAGAACCACTATTTTTTTCGTCCATTCCACTGTTCCGACCAGCAAAATAGTTCTGAACCGGTTTGAACCCCCCAAAAGTGCTGGTTTGTATAGTCCCTTTGTGTTTATTTTTTAACATGTGAAATTGCAGCCTGGTCTCATAGACTAGACATAGCATATTACAAGTAAATCCGGGATACTCAAATTAGTATGATATGTTTGGTATGGTTACATAAGACAAAAGGTTACTTAAGTCAAAAACAAAAGTGGGGTGGATGATGGATGTATAACGCTAACATCTAGCAACCCAAAAGTTGTTTGTTTGAATTTCATCACGGACAACTTTAGCATTTTAGCTAATTAGCAACTTTGCAACTACTTACTACTTTTTAGTTACTTTGCAATTTAGCATGTTAGCTAACCCTTACTTTAACCCTTTAACCTTAACCCTAAACTTAACCCCTAACCCCTAGCCTAGCTAACGTCAGCTGGTTGGTGCTAGACATGTAGGCCTACACTAAAAGCTTTTCACAGCACAGTTGAACGGAACCTGCTAACTGTAATGTACTATAACGGAACCTGCTAACTGTAATGTACTATAACGGAACCTGCTAACTCTAATGGACTGTAACGGAACCTGCTAACTCTAATGGACTGTAACGGATCCTGCTAACTCTAATGGACTGTAACGGAACCTGCTAACTGTAATGGACTGTAACGGAACCTGCTAACTGTAATGGACTGTAACGGAACCTGCTAACTGTAATGGACTGTAACGGAACCTTCTAACTGTAATGGACTGTAACGGAACCTGCTAACTGTAATGGAATGGAACGGAACCTGCAACTGTAATGGAATGTAACGGAACCTGCTAACTGTAATGGACTGTAACGGAACCTGCTAACTGTAATGTACTGTAACGGAACCTGCTAACTGTATTGTACTATAACGGAACCTGCTAATTGTAATGTATTGTACTATAACGGAACCTGCTAACTGTAATGTACTGTAACGGAACCTGCTAACTGTAATGGACTGTAACGGAACCTGCTAACTGTAATGTACTGTAATGGAGCCTGCTAACTGTAATGTACTGTAATGGAACCTGCTAACTGTATCGTTCTATAACGGAACCTGCTAACTGTAATGTTCTATAGTTCATCTCTTCTTTTCTTCTTCTCCCTTGGTATTCTAGAGCCATCAACACTCCCTCTTTCCATCTCTCTCTTATTCTCGCTCTCTCCCTTGCAAATTAAGGTTATTTTTTCACCTCTTTCTCCCCCCTTGGGAATCCATCTACTCTCTCTCTCTCTCTCTCTCGCTCTCTCTCTCTCTCTCTCTCCACTCCACTCCACTCTGCATGCAGTTCTTATCAATATACAATAACATTTTTCCATCATGTATTTTTTTTGTGTGTGTAAATCTTTCCATACATCTCTATGTACTATATGGAGCCTTAATGCCTGTGTGTGTGTGTGTATGTACCCTTAGACCTGATAAAAGTTCCAGAAATAGAGAACATACTGAATAATTTCTCTCTATCTTTTCATCTTTCACCCTCGCCCCCCTATCTCTTTTTCTCTTGCTTTATGAATATTTGAAGGGAGCTATGGGAGTTGTTGTTTTCTACTGTAAACTCAGACTGACTAAGGAGAGACACAGTCAGGCACAGAGAACAGTACTGATGGATTTATGTGTTGCTTGACCATAGCAGTTTGTGGCAATACCAGTATTTAAAAATAGAAGACACACACATGATGACACTCTATAGTAGGATACACACACACACACACACACGGCACCATGTGGACTGACACCCAGGTCCTGGCAGGACTGTAGAGTGATCTCTGTGTGTGTGTGTACAGTATGTGGTACATGACATGTGCTTGTGGTTTGTGCATCTCTGACGATTACTGGTCGACTAAAAACAGAACTGGAGTGGAAGCTGTGTTATCAAGTGAGATTAGGTAAAGGGGCGGGTCTTAATCAAACATAGATTAGATTGGGATTAGGAACCATGAAAAGAACACCACCCCTTTACCTAATCTCACCTGTCCTCTAGCACTCTCTTTTCTCTCTCCTTGTTATTCTTTCCCCTCTCTCTCTCCCACCCTCCCCTCTCTCTCTCCCACCCTCCCCCCTCTCGCTCCCACCCTCCCCCCTCTCTCTCCCACCCTCCCCTCTCTCTCTCCCTCCTCCTTCCTTTTCTGTGGAAAGACTTTAAAGATGGTTTAAAGATCTCTTCACCTACCATGAGTCATGATGCTAAGGATTATCAGTGATCTCTTGCTGTTGACACACAAACCCACAAGCTCACACGCACACACACACACACACACACACACACACACCTGGCAGTGTGTTCATTAGGCCACTCCTCCCCCGAGACTACACGCTCCACTTACCCACAATGCACCCCTCACTCAGACCTCACCGGGTCAATAAGCCTGATATCAATAATGACTTCAGTGTGTGAGAGAGAGACAGGATTAGTGATGTCTGATGTACAGTGGGGAAAAAAAGTATTTAGTCAGCCACCAATTGTGCAAGTTATCCCACTTAAAAAGATGAGAGAGGCCTGTAATTTTCATCATAGGTACACGTCAACTATGACAGACAAAATGAGGAAAAAAAATCCAGAAAATCACATTGTAGGACTTTTAATGAATTTATTTGCAAATTATGGTGGAAAATAAGTATTTGGTCAATAACAAAAGTTTCTCAATACTTTGTTATATACCCTTTGTTGGCAATGACACAGGTCAAACGTTTTCTGTAAGTCTTCACAAGGTTTTTACACACTGTTGCTGGTATTTTGGCCCATTCCTCCATGCAGATCTCCTCTAGAGCAGTGATGTTTTGGGGCTGTCGCTGGGCAACACGGACTTTCAACTCCCTCCAAAGATTTTCTATGGGGTTGAGATCTGGAGACTGGCTAGGCCACTCCAGGACCTTGAAATGCTTCTTACGAAGCCACTCCTTCGTTGCCCGGGCGGTGTGTTTGGGATCATTGTCATGCTGAAAGACCCAGCCACGTTTCATCTTCAATGCCCTTGCAGATGGAAGGAGGTTTTCACTCAAAATCTCACGATACATGGCCCCATTCATTCTTTCCTTTACACGGATCAGTCGTCCTGGTCCCTTTGCAGAAAAACAGCCCCAAAGCATGATGTTTCCACCCCCATGCTTCACAGTAGGTATGGTGTTCTTTGGATGCAACTCAGCATTCTTTGTCTTCCAAACACGACGAGTTGAGTTTTTACCAAAAAGTTATATTTTGGTTTCATCTGACCATATGACATTCTCCCAATCCTCTTCTGGATCATCCAAATGCACTCTAGCAAACTTCAGACGGGCCTGTACATGTACTGGCTTAAACAGGGGGACACGTCTGGCACTGCAGGATTTGAGTCCCTGGCGGCATAGTGTGTTACTGATGGTAGGCTTTGTTACTTTGGTCCCAGCTCTCTGCAGGTCATTCACTAGGTCCTCCTGTGTGGTTCTGGGATTTTTGCTCACCGTTCTTGTGATCATTTTGACCCCACGGGGTGAGATCTTGCGTGGAGCCCCAGATCGAGGGAGATTATCAGTGGTCTTGTATGTCTTCCATTTCCTAATAATTGCTCCCACAGTTGATTTCTTCAAACCAAGCTGCTTACCTATTGCAGATTCAGTCTTCCCAGCCTGGTGCAGGTCTACAATTTTGTTTCTGGTGTCCTTTGGCAGCTCTTTGGTATTGGCCATAGTGGAGTTTGGAGTGTGACTGTTTGAGGTTGTGGACAGGTGTCTTTTATACTGATAACAACTTCAAACAGGTGCCATTAATACAGGTAACGAGTGGAGGACAGAGGAGCCTCTTAAAGAAGAAGTTACAGGTCTGTGAGAGCCAGAAATCTTGCTTGTTTGTAGGTGACCAAATACTTATTTTCCACCATAATTTGCAAATAAATTCATAAAAAATCCTACAATGTGATTTTCTGGAATTTTTTTCCTCAATTTGTCTGTCATAGTTGACGTGTACCTATGATGAAAATTACAGGCCTCTCTCATCTTTTTAAGTGGGAGAACTTGCACAATTGGTGGCTGACTAAATACTTTTTTTCCCCACTGTATGTCAATAATGATGTGCCTCTCCTCTCCGTAGCCTTCTCTCCTCTCTGTAGCCTTCTCTCCTCTCCTCTCCGTAGCCTTCTCTCCTCACCGTAGCCTTCTCTCCTTTCCGTAGCCTTCTCTCCTCTCCTCTCCGTAGCTTTCTCTCCTCTCTGTAGCCTTTCCTCTCCGTAGCCTTCTCTCCTTTCCGTAGCCTTCTCTCCTCTCCTCTCCGTAGCCTCCTCTCCTCTCCTTTCCTCTCCGTAGCCTTCTCTCCTCTCCGTAGCCTTCTCTCCTCTCCGTAGCCTTCTCTCCTCTCCGTAGCCTTCTCTCCTCTCCGTAGCCTTCTCTCCTCTCTGTAGCCTTTTTTCCTCTCAGTAGCCTTCTCTCCTTCCCGTAGCCTTCTTTCCTCTCCGTAGCCTTCTCTCCTCTCCTTTCCTCTCCGTAGCCTTCTCTCCTCTCTGTAGCCTTCTTTCCTCTCCGTAGCCTTCTCTTCTCTCCATAGCCTTCTCTTCTCTCCGTAGCCTTCTCTCCTCTCCGTAGCCTTCTTTCCTCTCTGTAGCCTTTTTTCCTCTCAGTAGCCTTCTCTCCTTCCCGTAGCCTTCTCTCCTCTCCGTAGGCTTCTCTCCTCTCTGTAGCCTTCTCTCCTCTCCGTAGCCTTCTCCCCTCTCCTCTCCGTTCCTTTCCTCTCCATAGCCTTCTCTCCTCTCCGTAGCCTTCTCTCCTTTCCTCTCCGTAGCCTTCTCTCCTCTCCGTAGCCTTCTCTCCTCTCCGTAGCCTTCTCTCATCTCCTCTCCATAGCCTTCTCTCCTCTCCAAAGCTTTCTCTCCTCTCCTCTCTTTTCCTCTCCGTAGCCTCCTCTCCTCTCCTTTCATCTCTGTAGCCTTCTCTCCTCTCCGTAGCCTTCTCATCTCCTATCCTTTCCTCTCCATAGCCTTCTCTCCTCTCCAAAGCCTTCTCTCCTCTCCTCTCTTTTCCTCTCCGTACCCTCCTCTCCTTTCCTCTCCGTAGCCTTCTCTCCTCTCCGTAGCCTACTCTCCTCTCTGTAGCCTTCTCTCCTCTCCGTAGTCTTCTCTCTTATCCGTAGCCTTCTCTCCTCTCCTCTCCTTTCCTCTCCGTAGCCTTTTTTCCTCTCAGTAGCCTTCTCTCCTTCCCGTAGCCTTCTCTCCTTCCCGTAGCCTTCTCTCCTCTCCGTAGCCTTCTCTCCTCTCCGTAGCCTTCTCTCCTCTCCGTAGCCTTCTCTCCTCTCCTCTCATTTCCTCTCCGTAGCCTTCTCTCCTCTCTGTAGCCTTTTTTCCTCTCAGTAGCCTTCTCTCCTTCCCGTAGCCTTCTCTCCTTCCCGTAGCCTTCTCACCTCACCGTAGCCTTCTCTCGTCTCCGTAGCCTTCTCTCGTCTCTGTAGCCTTCTCTCGTCTCCGTAACCGTTTCTCCTCTCCGTAGCCTTCTCTCCTCTCCGTAGCCTTCTCTCCTCTCCGTAGCCTTCTCTCCTCTCCTCTCATTTCCTCTCCGTAGCCTTCTCTCCTCTCTGTAGCCTTTTTTCCTCTCAGTAGCCTTCTCTCCTTCCCGTAGCCTTCTCTCCTCTCCGTAGCCTTCTCTCCTCTCCGTAGCCTTCTCTCCTCTCCTCTCATTTCCTCTCCGTAGCCTTCTCTCCTCTCTGTAGCCTTTTCCCCTCTCAGTAGCCTTCTCTCCTTCCCGTAGCCTTCTCTCCTCTCCGTAGCCTTCTCTCCTCTCTGTAGCCTTCTCTCCTCTCCGTAGCCTTCTCTCCTCTCCTCTCCGTAGCCTTCTCTCCTTTCCTCTCCGTAGCCTTCTCTCCTCTCCGTAGTCTCCTCTCCTCTCCTTTCCTCTCCGTAGCCTTCTCGCCTCTCCGTAGCCTTCTCTCATCTCCTCTCCATAGCCTTCTCTCCTCTCCAAAGCCTTCTCTCCTCTCCTCTCTTTTCCTCTCCATAGCCTCCTCTCCTCTCCTTTCCTCTCTGTAGCCTTCTCTCCTCTCCGTAGCCTTCTCATCTCCTATCCTTTCCTCTCCATAGCCTTCTCTCCTCTCCAAAGCCTTCTCTCCTCTCCTCTCTTTTCCTCTCCGTACCCTCCTCTCCTTTCCTCTCCGTAGCCTTCTCTCCTCTCCGTAGCCTACTCTCCTCTCTGTAGCCTTCTCTCCTCTCCGTAGTCTTCTCTCTTATCCGTAGCCTTCTCTCCTCTCCTCTCCTTTCCTCTCCGTATCCTTCTCTCCTCTCCGTAGCCTTTTTTCCTCTCAGTAGCCTTCTCACCTCACCGTAGCCTTCTCTCCTCTCCGTAGCCTTCTCTCCTCTCCGTAGCCTTCTCTCCTCTCCTCTCATTTCCTCTCCGTAGCCTTCTCTCCTCTCTGTAGCCTTTTTCCCTCTCAGTAGCCTTCTCTCCTCTCCGTAGCCTTCTCTCCTCTCCGTAGCCTTCTCTCCTCTCCGTAACCTCCTCTCCTTTCCTCTCCGTAGCCTTCTCTCCTCTCCGTAGCCTCCTCTCCTCTCCTCTCCTTTCCTCTCCGTAGCCTTCTCTCCTCTCCAAAGCCTTCTCTCCTCTCCTCTCTTTTCCTCTCAGTAGCCTTCTCTCCTTCCCGTAGCCTTCTTTCCTCTCCGTAGCCTTCTCTCCTCTCCGTTGCCTCCTCTCCTCTCCTCTCTTTTCCTCTCCGTAGCCTTCTCTCCTCTCCGTAGCCTTCTTTCCTCTCCGTACCCTCCTCTCCTGTCCTGTCCTCTCCTCTCTATCCTTATTCTCTCTTATTCCTTCCTACTGCATTTGATCCATTTTTTCCATTTGCCTAGTTTCTCTCTCTCTCTCTCTCTCTCTCTCTCTCTCTCTCTCTCTCTCTCTCTCTCTCTCTCTCTCTCTCTCTCTCTCTCTCTCTCTCTCTCTCTCTCTCTCTCTCTCTCTCTCTCTCTCTCTCTCTCTCTCTCTCTCTCTCTCTCTCTCTCTCTCTCTCTCTCTCTCTCTCTCTCTCTCTCTCTCAGTAAATCTCTTCTGTCGTTCATTTGACCTCCAGAACTGCTGGAGCGAGACGCTGACTTGCTGAACCTGTCTCTTCAGCTCACACTGCAGACTGTGTGTGTGTGTGTGTGTGCATGCTTTTGTGTGTGTTTACGTGTGCATATTTGTGCACATCTCATCTTCAGAGTGGATACTATACACAGCCTGTGTAGCTCCAGAGCATGGGCCTGGATTATGCTGCTCTGCCTGCTGCTCTGCCCGCTCAGGGTTTACTATGGCTGGGTTGGGCTGCTAGGATAATCCCAGGCTTCAGGCCCAGACGTATATGGCGAGAGAGTGGCTCTTTGATGCCTGGGGAATCATATAGGATAGAGAGGGGAGTGGACGATTTTTGGGTTCTATGAGAAGGATGGGGGGCTTGGTGTGTGTAACTGTGGTGGGGTAGGTTTACATTTTGGAATGTGTGAGGCAGATGTGTCACAGATTTACGTGAAGGCTAACGTTTTTTTGTTATGAATCTTGTTCTGTAGGCAGTTTGCAGACTGGTCACTAGCTGGCACAGTCACAAAGTCATACAATCTGATTTTGAACCTAACCTTAACCACTCTGCCTAACCTTAGGTTAAGACCAAAAAGCAAATGAATGAAATGAATTTGTACAATATAGTCAATTTTTACTTTGCAGCTGGCCTATCTAGAGGAAATTGCTCAGTTCTGCCTCCAGGACATGAGTCATCCCAATAAACGTCAACATGTGATTTTACATTGGTATATAGAGAGGAGAGTGGTGTGTGTTTGTATGTGTGCAGATTACCGTGACATGGATTAGGATTAGGCTATAACCCATTTACTCCCCAACCGCTGTTTGACTGCATGCAACCCCTTCTTTGCAGTGTTTGTGTGTGTGTGTCTGTTTGGCACAATATGCAAACAGTATGCATTTCGTAGACTGGCTAGTCAGTGCAGGAGAGGAGGGAGGGAGAGGAGGGTGAGAGAAAGCGCTTTCTTTTCAGCTTTCTCTCCTCCAGGGAAGAGATTGCTGTGGTCATGGAAATAGCCTCAAACCTTCAGTCATTCTGTCCATCCCCTCACCCCTCAACCCTAGCAGGACAATGCTCACTTCTTCTCCTCTCCTGATGTGTGTGTGTGTGTGTGTGTGTGTGTGTTGGCCACTGTACGTTGGTTGACCAGGCCTGTTGCTAGGCTACGGACAGGAAGTGTCCTGCATAGTAAATGTGTCTGAGGGGATCTTGTGTAATGGAGTTGGCAGTGGACGCACAAACACACACACACACACACACACAAGCAATTGCGCACACACTGACGAGCCTCACGTGCGCACACACACTCGTCAGCTGGTTGGTGCTATGAGGCGTGAGACTGCAGATCTAGGTCAGGAAGGCATGCGAGAGAATGAATAAACGAATGAAAGAAGGAATGAAGCTACACATTCTGAATGAGTCGGCTTAGGGAAGAGAAGGGCTTTCCTTGCTACGAGAGCTGACACACACCCCACCAACGTGTGTGTGTTGGTGTGGACCTTGAGGTCCATAGACTGCTGTATTCTGGGAGTAATTCTATTGTTTTTCTCAAACAAAGAGTCTTTGTAGTTGTGGAATTGGGGCAGACTGATCCTAAAAGAAAATAATCTCCCCAAGAACGTGTGTGTGTGTGTGTGTGTGTGTGTGCGTGCGCGCGCTTGTGGTCAAACTTATGGGCTCTACTGTAGACTGTGTGAGTCAGAGTGCTAACTCATTGGCCTGTGACTAGTCATTGCTTAATTCCCCACATCCTCCCTTCCCCTCCTCCCCTCTTCTCTTCATTCATGTCTCTTCTATTATGATTCTGTGCTTTATTCTCTCCCAGAAATATGATCATTAAAATAAAAAATGTTTCCTCTTGTGTCTGGTTCCTGCTGCTATTCTGGTTAATGATCAACATTAGGTCATTAAAAGGACAATTCCACCCCAAAACAGTATTATGGTATTAGTTTCATTAGTCCATTGTTGACATAGTCCCAAAATGTTTTGCTTGTCAGTGATCACGTTTTCAAGATATGCAACTTTCAAAATACGGAAGTCATCCCTGTATGATGCATTTTGGAACATATGATGCTGTGTTTTGCGTTATATGATGCATCATATTTCTTTTTAAAGTTACATATCTTGAAAACATGATTTCTGACAGTCTCAAAATGTTTTGCTTATGTCATCAATGGACTAATGAAACAAATACCAAAAGATCGTTTTTGGGTGGAATTCTCCTTTATGATTAGGTCAATTAATTAACTATATTCTCTCTGTTTCAGGGTCGTCATGTCAAGACAGGGCAACTTGCGGCCATCAAGGTCATGGATGTCACCGGGGTAAGTGACACACATACATATACACACATTCTAAGGTGCATATGTGTGTGTGTGTGTAGAATTGTAATGTGTGTGTGTGAGCATCATTGTAATCTGTGTGTGTGTGTGTGTGTGTTCCAGGATGAGGAGGAGGAGATTAAAGGAGAGATCAACATGTTGAAGAAGTACAGCCACCATCGGAACATCGCTACCTACTACGGTGCCTTCGTCAAGAAGAACCCACCTGGCATCGACGACCAGCTATGGGTATGTGTGTGTGTGTGTGTGTGTGTGTCCTGCAGGTTCATGCTCTACAACATTCGGAGAGTACGACCCTGCCTTACACAGGAAGCGGCACAGGTCCTAATCCAGGCACTTGTCATCTCCCGTCTGGATTACTGCAACTCGCTGTTGGCTGGGCTCCCTGCCTGTGCCATTAAACCCCTACAACTCATCCAGAATGCCGCAGCCCGTCTGGTGTTCAACCTTCCCAAGTTCTCTCACGTCACCCCCCTCCTCCGCACACTCCACTGGCTTCCAGTTGAAGCTCGCATCCGTTACAAGACCATGGTGCTTGCCTATGGAGCAGTGAGGGGAACGGCACCTCCGTACCTTCAGGCTCTGATCAGTCCCTTCACCCAAACGAGGGCATTGCGTTCATCCACCTCTGGCCTGCTGGCTCCCCTTCCTCTGCGGAAGCATCTGGCACCCCAATGGTGGAACAAGCTCCCTCACGACGCCAGGACAGCGGAGTCACTCACCACCTTCCGGAGACATTTGAAACCCCACCTCTTTAAGGAATACCTGGGATAGGATGAAGTAATCCTTCTACCCCCCCCCCCCCTCTACCCCCTCTACCCCCCTCTACCCCCCTATAACCCACTGGCTATAGGGTGAATGCACCAATTTGTAAGTCGCTCTGGATAAGAGCGTCTGCTAAATGACTTAAATGTAAAATGTAAATGAGTGTATGTGTATGTGTGTGTATTTGCATCCTTGTGCTCCTGCGTGTGCGTGTGTGCGTGTGTGTGTGTGTGTGTCTGTCTGTGTGGTAACTCTCTCTCTCTCTGTCTCTCTCTCTCTCTCTCTCTCTCTCTGTCTCTCTCTCTGTGTAGTTGGTGATGGAGTTCTGTGGGGCAGGCTCAATAACAGATCTGATTAAGAACACCAAGGGGAACTCACTGAAAGAGGAGTGGACTGCCTACATCTGCAGAGAGATCCTCAGGGTAAGTATTACTAATATTTAGTGCTGAGAGATTAACCAACATTTTGGTTATTTTTAGGTTTTTAAACAACTAATTGACCAACATCAGTTCAATTATTTTAATAACATTTAATTAAATGCGCACATTGCGCAGTTTCTCTAGAGATAAATCAGATCAAGCCCGAACTGTGCGATGTAGTAGGGAGTTGTAGTTTCCAACAGGCCAATATTCTATATAGTTTAGCATAGAAAACGTGGTAATTAACTACAATGACCATAATCCATTGCGCGCCAACTTGTCCGGTCTGTGTTTCTTTTACGCTTGCTATGTAAAAGACAGAAGAATGCACGATGGAGAGGGGATAGAAAGTAGTTGCTTTGCGAGGTATCTCTACCTGAAAATACATGATCTAAGTGATTGATAGTTGGTATTCAGCAGTCAGAAAAGTATGCCTTATTTACTTTGAAGAACTACTAAAATAGTGATTTTGTCAGACAGCATAGACAGCAGCTCTATAGAGATGAGAGGATGACTTGGAATGAAATAATAAAGTCATCAAATAAAACAAATGAACTATTTAATAAGTAAAGTAATGTTAATAAATGATGGTTAAGAAGTGATGAGCAGTAATGGGCAGTCACTACCATCATGGGATGTTTATTCATTGTTTATTCTGTGTTCAACCCACATAATACATTCAACCCACATAATACATTCAACCCACATAATACATTCAACCCACATAATACATTCAACCCACATAATACATTCAACCCACATAATACATTCAACCCACATAATACATTCAACCCACATAATACATTCAACCCACATAATACATTCAACCCACATAATACATTCAACCCACATAATGCATAGTGCATTTAATGTTAAAAAAATAATTGAAATCGAAAACCGTGATATTTTTTTAAATAATCGACCTCAAAAAGCACATCGCTCAGCACTACTACTATTATACTATTACAGTGGTGAAGTACTTTTAATACTACATAATATTACTACTGGTATACTACTATAGAACAACACAACCAACACATTCAGAGTGATCTGAAATGAACAACCATATCTCTCGCTTTCTCTTCATCATATTCTGTCATCCTTCTCTCTCTCTCTCTCTCTCTACCTCTCTCTTTCTCTCTCTACCTATCTCTCTCTCTCTCTCTACCTCTCTCTCTCTCTCTCTCTACCTCTCTCTTTCTCTCTCTACCTATCTCTCTCTCTCTCTCTACCTCTCTCTCTCTCTCTCTACCCCTCTCTCTCTCTCTCTCCAGGGTCTGGCCCATCTCCACCAGCACAAGGTCATCCACAGAGACATCAAGGGTCAGAACGTCCTGCTGACAGAGAACGCAGAGGTCAAACTGGGTGAGACAGACCGACTGACACAATGGCATTTGTTGGTTTTAAGAGAAATTCCATTGTCCTACCCAGAGTTGCTGAACATGTTATCTTCTTCAGTTTCCACATTGGTCATGCACCAGACAGGCAGAACGGTCAATTATTTAATTGACTGACTGACTGACTGACTGAGTAATTGATTGATATGTTGATTGGTCTCTGGTCAGTGGACTTTGGTGTGAGTGCCCAGTTAGACCGAACGGTGGGGAGGAGGAACACCTTCATCGGGACTCCCTATTGGATGGCTCCAGAGGTCATTGCCTGCGACGAGAACCCTGAGGCCACCTACGACTTCAAGGTACCCAGAATACTCTGCTTCACACAGTATGTGTTTTGTCCCTGCATGTATTTATTTCCTCCTCCTAACTCAGTGCTCTCACTTGTCCTCTCGCTCTCTCTGTCTCTGTCACTCACTCTCTCTGTCTCTCTTAGAGTGACCTGTGGTCTCTGGGTATAACAGCTATAGAGATGGCAGAAGGAGCCCCTCGTAAGTATGGACACACACACACACACACACACACACACACACACACACACACACACACACACACACACTGGTATTAACCCTTTTCTGTCCCTCTCTGCAGCGCTGTGTGACATGCACCCAATGAGAGCTCTCTTCCTCATCCCACGAAACCCCGCCCCCAAACTCAAGTCCAAGAAGTGGTGAGTCTGCATCACACACACACACACACACACACACACTAATATCCCTATTATTAGGATAATATAACAATAATAATTACTTCCAGGTCTAAGAAGTTCCAGTCGTTCATCGAGAGTTGCTTGGTGAAGAGTCATGGTCAGAGACCCAGCACAGAACAGCTGTTGAAGCATCCCTTCATCAGAGAGCTGCCCAACGAACGACAGATCCGCATCCAACTGAAGGACCACATCGACAGAACCAAGAAGAAACGTGGCGAGAGAGGTGAGACCGATATCAGTAGCCTGGATCAGAAATAGATGGCCCTGTTTCTGTGTTAACCCACTTCTCCTCCTGAGAGATCTGATGTGCTAGGTCACTAAAACCGGGTGGTGTGTTCTTCTGCAGATGAGACAGAATATGAGTACAGCGGGAGTGAAGAGGAGGAAGAGGAGAGAGACGTGGGGGAGCCAAGGTAACACACACACAGAAAAAACACAGTCAGCACAAACTCCAGGCTCTCATTGGCCCATTTTCCACTAACACTCTCTTCTGATTGCTCCTTCCCCAGCTCCATCATCAACATCCCTGGTGAGTCGACGTTAAGGCGGGACTTCCTGCGTTTGCAGCTGGCCAATAAGGAACGCTCTGAGGCTCTGAGGAGGCAGCAGTTGGAACAACAGCAGAACGAGGAACACAAACGCCTCCTACTGGCCGAACGACAGAAACGCATAGAGGAGCAGAAAGAACAGAGGAGGAGACTGGAGGAGGTAGGACACACCCACGCACGCACACACACACACCCACGCACACCCACGCACACACACATGTTTAACTCTCTTTTTCTCTCTAACAGCAACAGCGAAGGGAGCGTGAGTTGAGGAAGCAGCAGGAGAGAGAACAGAGGAGACGCTATGAAGAGATGGAACAACTACGGCGAGATGAGGAGAGGAGGCACACGGAGAGAGAACAGGTACACACTTTCTCTTTGACTTCCTCCTTAAGTTCTCTTGTTCTCCCTCTTCCTGCTGCTACAGTGTATAGGAGTATCTCTCTCTCTTTCTCTTTGTTCTTGTTTTCTCTGTGCCTCGGTCTCTCCTTCCCTCTATGCTGCATTAGGACTATATCTCTGTCTTACACTCTTTCTTTCTCCCTTTCTCTCGTTCCCTCCACGCTGCGTTGTGATAGGAGTATATCCGTAGACAGCTGGAGGAGGAACAGAGACAGTTAGAGATTCTACAGCAACAGCTTCTACAGGAGCAGGCTCTACTGCTGGTAACACTGTTACCCCTGCATGTCTATGTATATATACCCCTGACCTCTCACCCCTGACCTCTCAATAACTTCTACAGGAGCAGGCTCTACTGCTGGTAACACTGTTACCCCTGCATGTCTATGTATATATACCCCTGACCTCTCACCCCTGACCTCTCAATAACTTCTACAGGAGTAGGCCCATTGTATACCTGCATGTATACATCTACCTACCCCCACCCTCTCATGGCTCACCCCTCAACCCTGTGAAAGTACAGCTACAGAGCCTGTGGTGTAAACCTGTACCTTGTCCCTGTGTCCAGTGTTTGTTGTTCCTCAGTCCTTTCTGCCTCCCCTCTCTCTAAGTCCTTACCCTGCAAGGAACCCCACTCCCCAGCCCGATCATGGAACGTCCCTGTGAGCGCTGTCCTGTATGGATCCTATTGGTCGACTTGTCCTGTATGGAGTGATGCTATTGGTCATGTGTGTCATGTGTCTGTCTGTTGCATGGCTCGTGCTGTCATGATAGGGATTTGGTTAAGATCAGATAATAACAATCTTCCACGTGTGTGTGTGTGTGTGTGTGTCTCCATAGGAATATAAGCGTAAGCAGATTGAGGAACAACGTCAAGCAGAGAGGCTACAGAGACAGTTACAACAAGAGGTAGCACTTAGTTCTTATGATGATGTCATATAACAATGTTGTTGAATAGTTGAAGAGATGGTAAACTGTTGTCTATTTGTTTTATAGAGAGCCTACCTGGTGTCTCTACAGCAGCAGCAACAACAACAGCAACAACAACAAAACCAAGATGGCCGACCAGGCGAGAAGAAACTGTATCACTATAAAGACTCAGCTAGTCCTACTGACAAACCTGCATGGGCTAAAGAGGTACACACACACACACACGCACACACACACACACGCTGGCCTGTGTCTACACTGATAGTTTCTACAGACAGAAGCAGAAGGGTTTGAGAGAAGATGCCGATAAAAGAAAGCTGTAGAGACTCTAGTCTCTGGACATTCATAACTGAAGTTCATAAGTTCAGTCTCAGTCGAACTACAACATTGTCTGTATGGAGGTGGTGGTGCATACAGCTGAGCGGATTGGAACAAGATACTGTGTTTTTCTGTTACAGTTCTTCTGTGTGTTTTTATATTTGATGTGTGTGGTGTTTGAAGAGTTTGCATGTGTGAATTGGTCTGTCTGTTCACGTGTGTACGTCTGCGCGCGTGTGTGTGTGTGTGTGTGTGTGTGTGCTTGTTTAACTTCTGCCCCACCTTGTCTCCAGGTCCCGAAGCAGCAGACACACCACCAGAGCCACTCACCCCGCCCATTCCTCAGACAAAGCCACTCCTTCAACCAACCTTCATCCTCCATTCCTTCCCACGCCAACCCCCCTCGCCGATCCCCCTCCAACCCCACCTGCCCCCCTCACATCCGTATATCCCTGGAGACTAGTGATCCAGTAGATCCCTTTCTGAAACAGGAGATTAGCCAGCAGGTTAGAGAGATGAGAGCTCAGAAAGCCAGTCAAAGGGTGTTCAGACACAAAGAAAAAGGACCCAATACCAGAGTAGTACAACACATCAACCAGGGGCCAAAATGGCCTAGCCGAGTCGATCAGAAGGCTGGTCAGCAAGACCGAGGGCGCAGTCCCAGGCCTAGACACCAAGGGCCGCAACACAACCCCAACCAGGGGCCACAGCATAATGGGCAGGGGCAACAGGCTGGCTTTAACCGAGGCTCCAGCCCTAACCCCAACCCCAACCAAGCCCCAAAAGAGAGCCCCATGTCTAATCACCAAGCCCCTAACCAAGAGGCCAACAATGGGCCAGTCTGGGCACCCAGCTCCAGACCCAACCAGGGACCTAACCTGGGGGTAAAAGACCAGGGGCCGATATGGGTCAGTGGCCGTAGTGGCAGCTCCATCTCCCCCTGTCGTAGAATAGACGTAGAAGTAAATGACATAGATGTAGAAATAGACTCCTCCTCCTCCTCCTCCTCTCATTCTAATTCTTCTTTCCTCTACCCCTCTCCTGATCATGATCTTGGAGGCAGCTTTCTGTTTCCCTGTCGCATAGTAGATGTAGAAATAGATGAACTAGATATAGAAATGGAGGAACTAGAAAAGTGGGAGTTGGACTGTTGGAGGTATGGAGAGGAGGAGAAGGAATGGAGAGAAAGGGGTAGAGAGGGAAGTGTGGGGAGGTTGGGGATGGCTTCCAGCCATGAGAGTCTGTTGGGATCCTATGGGGGCCATACGAACTCTGACCTCTACTCTCGATCCCTAACCCCTGACCTCTCAGCCTCTGCACCGGCAGGCCGGCTACGCCCTTTCCTGTCCTCCAATCACAATCACTTCCCGGCTCCTGAATCCTCCAAGCAGAGTCCGTTCCTCCAAGTCCCCGGTTGGGCTCCTCCCCCTCTCAACAGAGTGAGGTCAGGGGTCAGTGATGATGATGATGAGGTCGTGACCTCTAACCTGGACCTGGCCTCCTCTGCACCAGCTAACATGCTCAGATCACACCTGGCCCAGGCCATGCCCATCAGACCCAAGCAGTCATCCCTCTCTCGGTCCTCCCTCTCTGTCTGTCGTTCTCCTGGTAAGAGATCAGGTCCTCTGAAACAGTTAGTTTCAGCCTTAAATTGGATGGGCCTCTCGCCCCGAGGGTCACCCAGAACCTCACCCCAAACCTCAGCCAGAATCTCCCCCTCACACTCCCGACCTGAGTCCCCCAATTATTTATCCCCCAATCCCTCTCCAGCTCCATTCTACCACTCCCAGTATCTCACACCCTACTCCTCCCCCTTCGGCTCCCAGTCCCAGCTCACTATCAGACCACTAACTGCTAGCCATTAGCTGCAAGCGCACACACACACACACACACACACACACACACATACATACACACACACACACACACATATATATATATTCTTTATTATAAAAAATATTATTTTATACTCTTTTGTACTACGAAAATTGTTCTACTTGTTTTGTTGACTAAAAGTCATTCATATAGCTCAATTGGTTCATCCTTACCCTACTACCTCCCATAGTCACCAATCCAATCAAAACAGATATCAAGAAGAACCAGGTCCCCCCCGCCCCCCTCCCCTGTTAGGCTGCCTCACCTCCCCCTACCTCTAACACCCCACAATCCCTTGGAGCCACCTTCCCCCAACCGCCCCTCGATCTGGAGGGTGATGATGTCACAGGAAGGTCTCCATACGTGTCACATCCTGTTTACGGTCAGTTAGCCAGTTGCAGTTCTGCTTGGTGATGGGTGCTGGCCAATCAGGTCTCAGCTGGGTGAATGCCAATCAGGTCTCAGCTTGGTGCTGGGTGGAGGCCAATCAGGACTCACTTCAGTGCTTGCTAATTGGCGGTGGACTATCTTTTCTCTGGGATCACATACCAACATGGATTCTCAACATTTCAGATACTCTTTTCTGCTAGAACGATACCCTCCAACTCCGCCTCTCCTCCGTCCCCCTCTCCATCCTCTCTTTGTCAGTCTGTCTGTCTGTCTATCAGTTTAAAACTTTGTTTAGATGCAGCAGCTGGCGCAATTAACCTTTCTCTCTCTCTCGCTCGCTCTCTCGCTCCCCCTCTCTCTCCATCTCTCTGTTACAGCTTGTACCAGTTGATTCTAACCAGTAATTGCATGACTGATTGCTCAGATCAACATGCAATGATGAGCCTGTAGAACACAGGGACCTGCCTCAGTGCCTCTAGAACACCGTAGACAACGCTGTATTAACATGTTGGTCATGTGCTAATAATAATCATGTGTGTCAGGTGGAGGATCGGTCCAAGCTGAACAGACAGAGTTCTCCAGCGCTGCAGCATAAGGCTGTCTCCAGCCGGGTCTCTGAGGCCTCCCTGCCCCCCCACTCCGAGTCCTTTAGCACTGCAGGGATGCAGCCGGCCCGCACCCCACCCACACACCGCCCAGTTGAACCACAGGTGTGTGTCTGTCCCTCTGTCTGTCTCTCTCTCTGTGTGTGTGTGGACAATTACCAATATACACACAACATATAATGATATTCGATATTGCATACTAGTATGCTGTAGCCTTTAGTACAGTCAACAAGCAATATGTCTATCTGTTGGAATTAGAAAATGGATATTCCCATAATTCCCTGTTTTATCTCCTTCTCTCGCTCTCTCTCTAGATGGCCCACCTGATTCCAGTGAAGACCATGACAGGCTCTCAGTCTCTGCAGGAGAGCACAGGAGGAGAGGGGGGGGGGATGGGAAGGAGAAGGGAGGAGGGTGGAGGAATGCCACCCCGTCAGAACTCTGACCCCACCTCTGACTCTAACCCCGCCCCTCCACCTCGTACCACTAGCCGAGAGGACGATGAGCTTCCCCCTAAGGTCCCTCAAAGAACCACCTCAATCTCCCCAGCCCTGATGAGGAAAAACTCTCCCAACGGACAGGGACTCATACAAGCCAGGTGTGTGTGTGTGTGTGTGTGTGTGTGTGTGTGTGTGTCTCAGGGTCGGGCTCAATTCCATTTGAATTCCAGTAAATTCAGGAAGTGCACTGACATTTCTATTCACTTCAATGCTTTTCAATGGGAAAATAGTGAATTGTAATTTGGTTTACTTTCTGAATTGAAATAGCATTTACCCCAACCCTGGTGTGTGTACTGTGTATGTATTAACAGTGTTTGTGTATATGTATGTATTAACAGTGTGTTCGTGTGTGTGTGTGTGTGTGTGTATATGTATGTATTAACAGTATGTTCGTGTATGTATTAACAGTGTGTGTGTGTGTGTGTATTAACAGTGTGTGTGTATTAACAGTGTATATGAATGTATTAACAGTATGTACGTGTATGTATTAACAGTGTGTGTGTGTGTATTAACAGTGTGTGTGTGTATTAACAGTGTGTGTGTGTGTATTAACAGTGTGTGTGTGTGTGTGTGTGTGTGTGTATTAACAGTGTGTGTGTTCTTTCAGTAATCCAGACCTGAGAGCATCAGAGCTGTTTCTGGATACTGCTCTACAGAGGAGGTCCTCTCACTCCTCCTCCTCATCCTCACCTTCATCACAGAGAGGTACACAGACACACACACACACACACACATATATATGTGACTGATAAAAAAGTGTATTCGTCTATTGATACGCTTTGTGAATATTGATGCTGACTCCTCCCTTATGCTGTGATAGGTCCACCAGTCCAGGAGACCTCCCCCCCAGCAGAAGCCAATCAGGAGGTCAGGATCAGACCGGAGGAGGGGCGAGACGCAGCCAGACCCAGCAGACCAGCTGTGAGTAACACACACCTCTCTTCTTTCTGGGAGTCAGGCTTTCTCCTCTTCTGCTACTTATCTGTTTCTCTCTTTTTCTCCCTCCCTTTCTCTTTCTCCTTCCTTCTCTCCTCCTCAATCTCTTCTGCTGTTGATCCCCTTCTCCTATCAGAGCTATAAGAAAGCCATAGATGAGGTTAGTGACCTCCCCCTTTTATATCTCTCTGTTTCTACCTCTCTCTCAGTACAACCAGTATGGCCCATTCATTCAAGGTTTTAGTGGGACGTGTGTAAGCTCAACTTAACATCACTTTGGAGGTCTGACCAAGTCAGACTTTTGGAATTCTGAAGTGTTTGAATTGAAGTGTCCGGTGTGTGTGTGTGTGTGTGTGGTTACTGTGGTTTAGGAAGAGCTTGAGGAGGTCCACCCTGTCTGCATGAATTGGTTTGGTCCAGTGGTTGGGGGGAATGGGGCTGTGGGACTGGACCATCTGGTTGCATGGGGGTGTTTGCTAGATGGATGCAGACATGGATGTTACCCCTTTTTATTTTTTAGAAGTTTTTTATTATTGGCTTATGACATCTTTGTTTTAGCTGGTCTTTTACTAGGAAATCTTTCTCCAGAGTTCACAAATGTTTGTTGATGCGGATGGTTTATCTTGTTCTGTCCTTCTCTCAGTTCCCCCCATGTCTCTGTTAAATGGACTCTCCCTTGACTGTTAGACAATTCGAAGTGATCACTGCATTAAATAATATTTGGGTTCAAATATGTATTTATTCTCTCTCTCTCTCTCTCTCTCTCTCTCTCTCTCTCTCTCTCTCTCTGTCTCTAGGACCTAAGTGCGCTGGCTAAGGAGCTGAGAGAGTTGAGGGTAGAGGAGGGCAGTAGACCTCCAGTGAAGGTGAGAAAGGTAATGTTTGTGACAAAGCATATCCACACTATTACCTTCATAGTGTATACTTTCAGACAGTATACCTTCATAGTGTATACTTTCAGACAGTATACCTTCATAGTGTATACTTTCAGACAGTATACCTTCATAGTGTGTACTTTCAGACAGTATACCTTCATAGTGGGTACTTTCAGACAGTATACCTTCATAGTGTATACTTTCAGACAGTATACCTTCATAGTGTGTACTTTCAGACAGTATACCTTCATAGTGTATACTTTCAGACAGTATACCTTCATAGTGTATACTTTCAGACAGTATACTTTCCAAATAAAGGTCATTGATGGGATTTCTGTTATTCCTGTTTCCAAGGTGACAGACTACTCATCCTCGAGTGACGAGCGATCAGAGAGCAGCGACGAGGACGGAGAGACGGGGCAAGATGGGACTGTGGCTGTCATGTAAGTGTGTGTGTACTAGGCCATGGATTTACAGGTGTAGTGAGTTGTATGTAGGGGGTCTGACTGTGCGTGTGTTGCAGGCCACAGCAGGGTGAAGCATATGGAGGTTTGACTGAAGAACCTCTGGCAGGCTCCTTCAACACAACACAGGACAGCACTCTGATCATGAGAGAGGTGCGACACGCACACACACACACACGCACACCACACACGCACACGCACACGGACATACAGCTAAGCTTTCTTTCTCTGTCTCTCTCTCAGGCAGAGGAGAGGAGGAGGGCAGCAGGCCATGGTGAGAGTAATGGGTTCCATAGCAACCATCACGGCAGCGGTAACCATGGCAACCTCCCTGACCTGGTCCAGCAGAGCTCCTCCTCTTCACCCTCAACCCTGGACGCACTGAAAGAGGTAACACACTCACACACACACACACACAATTATTGTTTCATTTTTTTCTACAGATGTGCTCATTGGTTGTTTTCTTTCCAGCAATTTGGATCTAAAGCCTCCTTCTCCCCATTCGGCGATCCACGGTCCTATCAGACCTCCCCTACTGAAGATGAGGATGAGAGCTCAGCTGGTAATGTTGTGTTAATGTTATTGTAAGGTTATTCTTTGGTTGCTGTTATGTTGTGTTTATGTTATTGTAAGGTTTTAATGTAGTGTAAACGTTACAAACAAACAGTGCTTATATTTGTCCTATTTTACATGTGTACAAGTGTGTATTAATACACGTGTGAATTGGAAATGTGTTTTTGCATATCCCAACTCTCCCTGCGACACCCTCTTGTGAGTGGGGTCACGGCCAGGGTCAACCCTAGAGCAATTAGGGTTAAGTGCCTTGCTCAAGGGCACAGCAACAGATTTTTCACCTTGTCGGCTCGGGGATTCAAACAAGCAACCTTTTGGTTAATGGCCCAACGCGGCTACCTGCCCCCCCTATACTATAACGTTGTTCTGTGGTTCCAGGTCTGTTCACCAGTGAGTTGCTGCATCAGGAGCAGGCCAGACTAGCTGAGGCCAGAAAGATCAGCGTGGTCAACGTGAACCCAACCAACATACGACCTCACAGTGACACGCCTGAGATACGCAAATACAAGAAGCGCTTCAACTCTGAGATACTGTGTGCTGCTCTCTGGGGTAAGAAACCCTAGATATTCTCACACAAATCTGAACACATACACACATGCAAAGTTTCTCTTACATAGGAATGCAACTTAGTCATGTCTATGCACACACACACACTGACAATGAATAATCTCTCTCTCTCTCTCGCTCTCTCTCTCTCTCTCTCTCTCTCTCTCTCTCTCTCTCTCTCTCTCTCTCTCTCTCTCTTTCTCTCTCTCTCTCTCTTTCTCTTTGAGTCTCTCTCCCTCTCCTCTCCTCTCTCCCTCTCTCCTCTCTCACTCGCTGTCTAGGTGTGAACCTGTTGGTGGGGACAGAGAATGGTTTGATGTTGCTTGACCGTAGCGGTCAGGGGAAGGTCTATAACCTGATTACCAGGAGACGCTTCCTACAGATGGATGTCCTGGAGGGACTTAATGTCCTGGTTACTATATCAGGTATTACCGACTGAGCGCAATATGACCATTACATAACCGCAACATGACCACAGAGGGAGAACATTGCTCTGTTAGTTAAAAAAACTGGAGGCCTGTAGAGCTTTACTCTGTTCTGATAAAGAGACATCTCTGTTCTGATAAAGAGACATCTCTGTTCTGATAAAGAGACATCTCTGTTCTGATAAAGAGACATCTCTGTTCTGATAAAGAGACATCTCTGTTCTGATAAAGAGACATCTCTGTTCTGATAAAGAGACATCTCTGTTGACAGGATAAAGAGACATCTCTGTTCTGATAAAGAGACATCTCTGTTGACAGGATAAAGAGACATCTCTGTTCTGATAAAGAGACATCTCTGTTGACAGGATAGAGACATCTTTGTTCTGATAAAGAGACATCTCTGTTCTGATAAAGAGACATCTCTGTTCTGATAAAGAGACACCTCTGTTCTGATAAAGAGACATCTCTGTTCTGATAAAGAGACATCTCTGTTCTGATAAAGAGACATCTCTGTTCTGATAAAGAGACACCTCTGTTGACAGGATAAAGAGACATCTCTGTTGACAGGTTAAATATACATCTCTGTTCTGATACATCTCTGTTTTCTCTCTCCACCTCCCTCCTTTCTCTCTCTCTTTTACCTTATCTCTCCCCCCTTATCTATCGCCTCTCTCTCTCTTTCCCTCTACCCTCCCTCCCTGTCCCCTCTCTTTCTCCCCTCCCTCCATCTCTCCCCCTCCCAGGGAAGAAGAATAAGTTGCGTGTGTACTACCTGTCCTGGCTGAGGAACAGGATATTACACAACGACCCAGAGGTTGAGAAGAAGCAGGGCTGGGTCACTGTAGGAGAGTTGGAGGGCTGCGTACACTACAAAGTCGGTACGGATCTCTCTCTCTGTTTCTGTCTCTCTCTCTCTCTCTCTCTCTCTCTGTGTGTGTGTGTGTGTGTGTGTGTGTGTGTGGGGGACTGACCCTCCTTTGTGTGTGTGTTGCCATCTCTTCTTTGTGTGTTATTGACTCTTCTGTGTATGTTGTTTCCAGTAAAGTACGAGAGGATCAAGTTCCTGGTGATCGCTCAGAAGAACGCAGTGGAGATCTATGCCTGGGCCCCCAAACCCTACCACAAGTTCATGGCCTTTAAGGTAACACACACACCATGTTGAGATGTGACGTTCTAGTTAGGTAGACATCTTGGAAGTACAGGGACTCCTTGAGAGAAAATGTTGCAGCGTTGTCTGTGACAATACTATGGGGTCTGTCACGTTGTTTGATACTGGTTACTCTGGGGTCAATAGCAACCCCCCTATCTCTCTCTCTCTCTCCTCCCTCTCCCAGTCGTTCACTGACCTGCAGCACCGCCCCCAGCTGGTTGACCTGACGGTGGAGGAGGGGCAGAGGTTAAAGGTCATCTACGGCTCCAGCCTGGGCTTCCATGTCATCGACGTCGACTCTGGCAACCCTTACGACATCTACGTCCCGTCACACGTAAGTCTGTGTGGTGTGATGTATAGTTATTCTTCCTGACTGACAGGTTGATAGACAGTAGATAACAATTCACATCCCTCTCTCTCTCCTGTCTATAGATTCAGACCCAGGTGACTCCCCATGCCATCGTGGTTCTTCCTAAGACAGACGGGATGGAGATGTTGTTGTGTTATGAAGATGAGGGAGTTTACGTCAATACCTACGGACGCATCACTAAAGACGTTGTGCTGCAGTGGGGAGAGATGCCTACTTCTGTTGGTGAGTGTGTGTGTGTGTGTGTGTGTGTGTGAGCGAGCGAGCCCAGCTTTGTTTTAGGCCTGTGGGAGCTTGTTTAGGTTAATGTAAAGTTTAATCAGATTCAATCTCAATTTTGTTGTGTTCCATAATAGAACAGTGTAGTCTATACAGTGAAACTAATACTGTCTGTTTTTAACTTCTCTCTGTCTCTCTCGCTATCCTTACTCCTCCAGCCTATATCCACTCTAGCCAGATCATGGGCTGGGGGGAGAAGGCCATAGAGATCAGGTCTGTGGAGACAGGACACCTGGACGGGGTCTTCATGCACAAGAGAGCCCAGAGACTCAAGTTCCTGTGTGAGAGGAACGACAAGGTAAACAACATGCGCGCACACACACACACACACACACACACACACATTCATATGCTCTATTGCCTGCAACAATCATGTATTTTAATGCTTTGTGTGTGTGTGTGTTTGTTTGTGTGTGTGTCTAGGTGTTCTTTGCGTCGGTTAGGTCTGGAGGCAGCAGTCAGGTCTTCTTCATGACCCTCAACCGTAGCTCCATGATGAACTGGTGAAACTAACTCCTCCCACTGTCTTCCCATTGGCCTGCTCAGCTGTCCATCACAGGCCAAGACTAATTTCATAAGCCAATTAAAACAATGGACCAAGAGAATCAAATCGCACCCTGAATCAAACAAGTGAGTTGAATATTGGGAGAGTCCAACACTGAATTTAACTGAGAGAACACACTGGAAGGACAGTGAAACACTGAGAGACTACAACACTGTAACAGACCTAAAGGACTATAAAGAATAAAATAATAAAAAGATACATGACTATTAAGAAGAGGAGTGGGAAGGCAGGTGAGTGTTTGGATCAACGGGAGCGCTGGTTTTCCAAGATCTCGACTACCCTCTGTGGAGACGAACCGGTACTTCCTGAAACTGTTCTTTCTTTCTCTCCTCCACTTCAACCTTCCCCTCCCCTCTCTCTCCACCACTCCCATACCATCTCTCTCCACCACTCCCCTCCCCTCTCTCTCCACCACTCCACCCCTCTTCTCTAAAATATGGGCTATGTCCCTTTAAAATAAAATCCCAGCCTCTGTCTCTCTCCTCTACTCCATTCCTTCTTTCCTCTCCTCCTCCTATCCCTCCACTCTAAAGTCTTTAAATTCTCAAGGTGCTGCATCAGATCAACTGTAATGTTATTAAAAAAGAATAACAACATTCTGCTGTTTACTAGAAATATGCTTTCTTTCTGTCTTTTAAATAACACATTGTTCAGGTTTTGTTTCTTGTTTTAGGTACTTTATAAATAATTACTTTTGAATTGTAATGTTAAGAGCTTGATAACTTGCACAGCACATTGTTAGTTTCTGTCGTTCAGTTTGTGTGTTTTATTTTATGCTGAAATGCCAGATAAAAACCTGATTCAACTGAGAATCATTTGAGAATCGTCTGAGAATGAACCAATCTGTGTCTGTCTGTCTTATCTGTCTCTGTGTGTAAAGAATCATTGTGTAAAGCTGTCTCCCACCTGAGTCTGATTTGATTGGTCTGGTCTGATTGTGACTACTTCCTGTTTGGACAGTGCCTAGCATGATGAAGCAAACATCACACAGGTCAACTAATTTATCTACCATTGTTTTGTTCACACTTTTCTGTTGGTTTACCATTTTATTTTAACACTTTGATAGCATCTTATGTCCATAGATTAATCATTATAATTTCAATTTAACCAATACTTAATTTATAAAAAAATAAATAATAATGTTTAAGAGTTTTTATGAAATACATTTGCATTTATGAAAACAAAGATGAGAACATCTGAAGCTGTTGTCCTTTATGCTGTCGAAGCCATTCTGTAGAACTCCATTACCCAGAATACAACAGTTATGTAAGGCGTGTGTGTGTGTGTATATTTAGTAACTACAAACACATTCATCCAAGAAACAAAACTAAAACAAGACCCACTCCCTCAAATTACAAACAAGTGCAGGGGCAACACTTTTGTCCGGAAATTAAACTTCCAGACTGCTCCTTTAAGTTTCATGCTTAAGTTACTAATGAAGTTACTGTTCTGTAGGCAGGTTGCTTTTTAGAATGTTAGCAATAAAGAGCTGTGCTGATTGAACTACAGTCTTCCCCGCGCACACGTGTGTGTGTGTGTGTGTGTGTGTGCACGCGTGCATGTGTGTGTGTCCGTGATACACACCTCTGTCATGGTCTTCTCTCTATCTGGTGAACAGACTGCTGATCCCACTGCTGTTGGGTTTCTGTCTTTAAAAGAAAAACTCTACACCCCTCTTTCTTCTGTTTGTTTCTGAACGACAAACTCTTCACTAACGTTTTGGTTTCTTTGTTTTGTAAAACAGAAAAATAAATGATACTAGAACATTATTCAGTTTTTAATGTATTTCTTTATTTAGATTCTGTGGTGTGTGTGTGTGTGTGTGTGTGTGTGTGTGTGTGTGTGTGTGTGTGTAGGGGTTGCAGTGTAAGTTATCAGCTGAGGCCACCGACCCTCAGACTTTGTCCCTGTAGAAGGTATATCATTAACCCTACCTAATACTGTCCCTCACTGTGTGTGTGTGTGTGTGTGTGTGTGTGTGTGTGCGTGACTGAACGTGTGTGTGTGTCTTAGATCTTCCCCCTCATTTAGAGCTAATGTGCTGAGCTCAGGATGACCAGGGTGTGTGTGAACAGTGGAAACCAGCCCAGATACTGTGTGTTCACTAATCACTACACAGAGTTTAACCACCATGAAAACAGGGTGACAAACACAACCTAAGACAGGAGGTGAAGTATGTTAGGCACCATGTGTGATGTTAATGACGTTAATGATGTTAATGATATGAATGATAAACGCCCAACAATATGGTGTACAGATAGAGGTGCTTTGCTCCGGTGTGTCTTTCTATCCAGTGCTGTGTGTATGTCGAGATGAGTGCATGGACACAGCGTGATCCCAGCGATTGATGATTACCCTGGAAGTGTGTGTGTTTGCGTACGTGTGTGTGATCAGTTCATGTTGTTGGAGCTGGTGTCAAGACTCTGAACCCATCATGGAGTCGGGAAAGGTAAGATCTCTCTCCGTACACTTTTACACACTATCTCACACACACACACACACATGCTCGTTTTGAGGTATCTAATCCATTTATTGAACAAACGTTGAAAGCCAAGCTGCTGGTTTTATAATGTAGTAAAATCTCCGACTGTTCAATCCTGACTGAACGATGCTCTGTAGCTACACACAAGGACATGAGTGTGTGTGACAGGTGTGTGTGTGTGTGTGTGAGAGAGAGTGTGTGTGTGGGCATCGTGTGTCATGATTAAACCGAGGTAGGGAGAGTACCATTGATTTGACAGTTCATTTGTTGATGGCATGACAGAGCTGGTTATATCAGTGATTCATCATATTTTACGTCTGTTTTTTATTTCTGAGAAAAGCACGTCTGTAAACAGGAACAGTAACAAGCAGTATGTATTTTATTCCATCATTGACAGACATTTATTAATTTTTTAGGGGGGTAGATCAGCTTTAATATTGCAGATACAGTGGGGAGAAAAAGTATTTAGTCAGCCACCAATTGTGCAAGTTCTCCCACTTAAAAAAATTTGAGAGGCCTGTAATTTTCATCATAGGTACACGTCAACTATGACAGACAAATTGAGAAAAAGAAATCCAGAAAATCACATTGTAGGATTTTTAATGAATTTATTTGCAAATTATGGTGGAAAATAAGTATTTGGTCACCTACAAACAAGCAAGAATTCTGGCTCTCACAGACCTGTAACTTCTTCTTTAAGAGGCTCCTCTGTCCTCCACTCGTTACCTGTATTAATGGCACCTGTTTGAACTTGTTATCAGTATAAAAGACACCTGTCCACAACCTCAAACAGTCACACTCCAAACTCCACTATGGCCAAGACCAAAGAGCTGTCAAAGGACACCAGAAACAAAATTGTAGACCTGCACCAGGCTGGGAAGACTGAATCTGCAATAGATAAGCAGCTTGGTTTGAAGAAATCAACTGTGGGAGCAATTATTAGGAAATGGAAGACATACAAGACCACTGATAATCTCCCTCGATCTGGGGCTCCACGCAAGATCTCACCCTGTGGGGTCAAAATGATCACAAGAACGGTGAGCAAAAATCCCAGAACCACACGGGGGGACCTAGTGAATGACCTGCAGAGAGCTGGGACCAAAGTAACAAAGCCTACCATCAGTAACACACTACGCCGCCAGGGACTCAAATCCTGCAGTGCGAGACGTGTCCCCCTGCTTAAGCCAGTACATGTCCAGGTTTGCTAGAGTGCATTTGGATGATCCAGAAGAGGATTGGGAGAATGTATTATGGTCAGATGAAACCAAAATATAACTTTTTGGTAAAAACTCAACTCGTCGTGTTTGGAGGACAAAGAATGGTGAGTTGCATCCAAAGAACACCATACCTACTGTGAAGCATGGGGGTGGAAACATCATGCTTTGGGACTGTTTTTCTGCAAAGGGACCAGGACGACTGATCCGTGTAAAGGAAAGAATGAATGGGGCCATGTATCGTGAGATTTTGAGTGAAAACCTCCTTCCATCAGCAAGGGCATTGAAGATGAAACGTGGCTGGGTCTTTCAGCATGACAATGATCCCAAACACACCGCCCGGGCAACGAAGGAGTGGCTTCGTAAGAAGCATTTCAAGGTCCTGGAGTGGCCTAGCCAGTCTCCAGATCTCAACCCCATAGAAAATATTTGGAGGGAGTTGAAAGTCTGTGTTGCCCAGCGACAGCCCCAAAACATCACTGCTCTAGAGGAGATCTGCATGGAGGAATGGGCCAAAATACCAGCAACAGTGTGTGAAAACCTTGTGAAGACTTACAGAAAACGTTTGACCTGTGTCATTGCCAACAAAGGGTATATAACAAAGTATTGAGAAACTTTTGTTATTGACCAAATACTTATTTTCCACCATAATTTGCAAATAAATTCATAAAAAATCCTACAATGTGATTTTCTGGATAATTTTCTGGATAATTTTGTCTGTCATAGTTGACGTGTACCTATGATGAAAATTACAGGGCTCTCTCATCTTTTTAAGTGGGAGAACTTGCACAATTGGTGGCTGACGAAATACTTTTTCCCCCACTGTAGATTGTGGCTTCTGTCATTGTAATTCTGTGCATAATTTCCAATCCCCCATATATATATTTTTTGTAAATATGTACACTACCGTTCAAAAGTTTGGGGTCACTTAGAAATGTCCTTGTTTTCGAAAGAAAAGCATTTTCTTTGTCCATTAAAATAACATCACATTTATCAGAAATACAGTGTAGACATTGTTAATGTTGTAAATGGCTATTGTAGCTGGAAAAGGCAGATTTTTAATGGGATATCTACATAGGCGTACAGAGGCCCATTATCAGCAACCATCAGTCCTGTGTTCCAATGGCAATTATGTTAGCACAGCTGAAAACTGTTGTGCTGATTTAAAGAAGCAATAAAACTGGCCTTCTTGAGACTAGTTGAGTATCTGGAGCATCAGCAATTGTGGGTTCGATTACAGGCTCAAAATGGCCAGAAACAACTTTCTTCGGAAACTCGTCAGTCTATTCTTGTTCTGAGAAATGAAGGCTATTCCATGCGAGTTTCAGAATAAAGTTATTTGTTTCTGGCCATTTTGAGCCTGTAATCGAACCCACTTTTGCTGATGCTCCAGATACTCAACTAGTCTCAAGAAGGCCAGTTTTATTGCTTCTTTAATCAGCGCAACAGTTTTCAGCTGTGCTAACATAATTGCAAAATGGTTTTCTAATGATCAATTATCCTTTTAAAATGATAAACTTGGATTAGCAAACACAACGTGCTATTGGAACACAGGACTGATGGTTGCTGATAATGGGCCTCTGTACGCCTATGTAGATATTCCATTAAAAATCAGCCGTTTCCAGCTACATTTACAACATTAACAATGTCTACACTGTATTTCGGATCAATTTGATGTTATTTTAATGGACAAAAAATTTGCTTTTCTTTGGAAAAAAAGGACATTTCTAAGTGACCCCAAACCTTTGAACGGTAGTGTATTTTATTTTAAATATATATACATATTTTTTCCTTCTTTATTATTTTCCCCTAAACCTACCACCCCTTCCCTAATTGGAGTAAACTAATGGACAAAAATACTTAGGCTTCCACTTCCAGTTTATACATACTACATACATTTCACGGACAGAATATTTTACATTAGTTATCTTTTGTTTGATTTTAGTCCCAGCCTTCAGCTACCTTCAACCCCTACAATCTATCTCTGAAGACCATCCCGTTTTGATTTTAGCTGCCATATATTTTTCCACTGTGTGATGTTTCACAAAAGTTCTGAACCTTTCTATTCTCATAGTTTCTACAGATTGTAAATTAAAGATAAAAACCTTTGCTAAGAGTATTATTATATTATTGATCAACTGACTATGACTTATCAAATCACTTAGTAGTGCTATTTGCAGAGTAAGCTCCAAGTAAATGTTGCAATTTTTTAGCCATTCCTGAACCTGCGACCAAAAACAAGCTACATATGGGCAGTACAAAAACAAGTGAGTTAAGGATTCTGTCTCTTCGTAGCAAAATCTGCAGAGCTGGGATTGTTGTCTCCTCCATATATATATATATATATAACATTCTATTGGTTACAAGAATTTTCTATAATAATTTAAATGGAAAAACTGGGACGATTGGAATCCGGCGTCGTTTTGTGTATCAGTTCATAGACCATGTGCCATGGAATCGGTACATCAAAAATCTCCTCCCAACTATTTTGCAACCTGTATGGCGTTGTGGTCAACGTTTTGGTCCTCAAGTAAAACTGATATATTTTTTATTTTTGACAGTTTCTTTTGCCAATTTTGGTCTTTAATGCAGGGCAAACAAACAAGTTCCCTACCTTCTCCCTTTTCCACTTGCCTCCTCCATTTTTGCAGTAATGCTGCAATCAGTTGGTTGTAATTTTGGACAGAGCAGAAATGTCCATATATTTTTGTTAACTGCATGTGTGACACACCTAATTGAACTAGTCAACTAAATATCAATCCCTTGATTAGTTTAATCAGGAAACAGTAACACTGAGTAATGTGAAGAAGTTTTGTTGCTCTGTTATTAACAGTATTTTACAGCAAATGGGACAGCATGGTGCATACAACTGTTTCCCTGCACACTAGGTCAGAGCATTACAGGCACCTTTTAATATCTCTGTGTCCTACAGCAGCTGACAGGCACTCTAGCCCTAGCAGTGTTTTCTGCAGTCTTGGGTTCTCTACAGTATGGATACAGCCTGGGAGTCATCAATGCACCACAGAAGGTACACCCACACTGTTTATTATAGTAATGAGTAAACAACTAGTAGTATTATAAACTTTTACTTTGTTTCCTAGGTGATTGAGCAGCATTATGGGCGGTCCCTGGGGGTGCTCCCTGAGGAGCGTCTCCTATCAGAGAATGATACAGAGACAAGGAAGCAGGAAGTGCATCCGTCTGTGGTCATGTATTGGTCTCTGTCTGTGTCAATCTTCTCCATCGGGGGTGTGGTGTCGTCCTTCCTGGTGGGCTTCGTTGGAGACCTGAGAGGAAGGTGTGTGTGAGCGTCCTTACCTCCCTCTTCATCTATCTGTCTCAAGATGAAACTGAATGCGCTTGTGTGACTGTGTTTGAACTCGGGTCGTCTGTATGCCACAAGACTGTGTTATCCACTGAGCTAATGCCTATGCTGTCTGTGCAGGGTGAAGGGCATGTTGATGGTGAATGTGTTAGCAGTAATAGCAGGTCTATTGATGGGGATGGCTAAGATGTGGAAACCTCACATCCTGGTCATCGCTGGACGCTGTGTCATGGGATTCTACTGTGGTGAGTAATCAATAAATGAAGTCACACACTACAACAGGAAATAAGTATTTGGCCCAGCTCTGTCCACTACATCCTGATCACTACAAGTGTGAACAAGGCTGGTACTGACTCTCTCTTCTCTCTCTCTCTCTCTCAATTCAATTTCAATTTCAATTTAAGGGCTTTATTGGCATGGGAAATGTATGTTAACATTGCCAAAGCAAGTGAAGTAGATAGTAAACAAAAGTGAAATAAACAATCAATATTAACAGTAAACATTATACTCAGAAGTTCCAAAAGAATAAAGACATTTCAAATGTAATATTATGTATATATACAGTGTTGTAGCAATGTGCAAATAGTTAAAGTAGAAATGGGAAAATAAATAAACATAAATATGGGTTGTATTCACAATGGCGTTTGTTCTTCACTGGTTGCCCTTTTCTTGTGGCAACAGGTCACAAATCTTGCTGCTGTGATGGCACACTGTGGTTTTTCACCCAGTAGATAAGGGAGTTTATCAAAATTGGGTTTGTTTTCGAATTCTTTGTGGATCTCTGTAATCTGAGGGAAATATGTGTCTCTAATATGGTCATACATTTAGCAGGAGGTTAGGAAGTGCAGCTCAGTTTCCACCTCATTTTGTGGGCAGTGTGCACATAGCCTGTCTTCTCTTGAGAGACAGGCCTGCCTACGGCGGCCTTTCTCAATAGCAAGGCTATGCTCACTGAGTCTGTACATAGTCAAAGCTTTCCTTAAGTTTGGGTCAGTCACAGTGGTCAGGTATTCTGCCACTGTGTACTCTCTGTTTAGAGCCAAATAGCATTCTAGTTTGCGCTGTTTTTATGTTAATTATTTCCAATGTGTCAAGTAATTCTCTCTTTGTTTTCTCATGATTTGGTTGGGTCTAATTGTGTTGTTGTTGTTGTTGTCCTGGGGCTCTGTGGGGTCTGTTTGTGTTTGTGAACAGAGCCCCAGGACCAGCTTACTTAGGGGACTCTTCTCCAAGTTCATCTCTTTGTAGGTGATGGCTTTGTTATGGAAGGTTTGGGAATCGCTTCATTTTAAATGGTTATAGAAATTAACGGCTCTTTTCTGGATTTTGATAATTAGCGGGTATCGGCCTAATTCTGCTCTGCATGCATTATTTGGTGTTTTTCGTTGTACACAGAGGATATCTTTGCAGAATTCTGCATGCAGAGTCTCAATTTGGTGTTTGTCCCATTTTGTGAATGTTGGGTTGGTGAGCGGACCCCAGGCCTCACAACCATAAAGGGCAATGGGTTCTATAACTGATTCAAGTATTTTTAGCCAGATCCTAATTGGTATGTCAAATTTTATGTTCCTTTTGATGGCATAGAAGGCCCTTCTTGCCTTGTCTCTCAGATCGTTCACAGCTTTGTGGAAGTTACCTGTGTTGCGCTGATGTTTAGGCAGAGGTATGTATAGTTTTTTGTGTGCTCTAGGCAACGGTGTCTAGATGGAATTTGTATTTGTGGTCCTGGCAACTGGACCTTTTTTGGAACACCATTATTTTTGTCTTACTGAGATTTACTGTCAGGGCCTAGGTCTGACAGAATCTGTGCAGAAGATCTAGGTGCTGCTGTAGGCCCTCCTTGGTTGGTAACAGAAGCACTAGATCATCATCAAACAGTAGACATTTGACTTCAGATTCTAGTAGGGTGAGGCCGGGTGCTGCAGACTGTTCTAGTGCCCTCGCCAATTCGTTGATATATATGTTGAAGAGGGTGGGGCTTAAAATGTGTGTGTTTTTTGCCAATTTTAACCGCACACTTGTTGTTTGTGTACATGGATTTTATAATGTCGTATGTTTTTCCCCCAACCCCACTTTCCATCAATTTGTATAGCAGACCCTCATGCCAAATTGAGTCAAAAGCTTTTTTTTAAATCAACAAAGCATGAGAAGACTTTGCCTTTGTTTTGGTTTGTTTGTTTGTCAATTAGGATGTGCAGGGTGAATATGTGGTCTGTCGTACGGTAATTTGGTAAAAAGCCAATTTGACAATTGCTCAGTACATTGTTTTCACTGAGGAAATGAACTAGTCTGCTGTTAATGATAATCCAGAGGATTTTCCCAAGGTTGCTGTTGACGCATATCCCACGGTAGTTATTGGGGTCAAATTTGTCTCCACTTTTGTGGATTGGGGTGATCAGTCCTTGGTTCCAAATATTGGGGAATATGCCAGAGCTAAGGATGATGTTAAAGAGTTTAAGTATAGCCAATTGGAATTTGTGGTCTGTATATTTTATCATTTCATTGAGTATACCATCAACACCACAGGCCTTTTTGGGTTGGAGAGTTTGTATTTTGTCCTGTAGTTCATTCAATGTAATTGGAGAATCCAGTGGGTTCTGGTAGTCTTTAATAGTTGATTCTAAGATTTGCATTTGATCATGTATATTTTTTTGCTGTTTGTTCTTTGTTATAGGGCCAAAAAGATTGGGGAAGTGGTTTACCCATACATCTCCGTTTTGGATAGATAGCTCTTCGTGTTGTTGTTTGTTTAGTGTTTTCCAATTTTCCCAGAAGTGGTTAGAGTCTATGGATTCTTCAATTACATTGAGCTGATTTCTGACATGCTGTTCCTTCTTTTTCTGTAGTGTATTTCTGTATTGTTTTAGTGATTCACCATAGTGGAGGCGTAGGCTCAGGTTTTCTGGGTCTCTATGTTTTTGGTTGGATAGGTTTCTCAATTTCTTTCTTAGGTTTTTGCATTCTTCATAATAATATGCCATTTAGCAGACGCTTTTATCCAAAGCGACTTACAGTCGTGCGTGCATACATTTTTGTGTATGGGTGGTCCCGGGGATCGAACCCACTACCTTGGCGTTACAAGCGCCGTGCTCTACCAGCTGAGCTACAGAGGACCACTCATCAAACCATTTGTCACTGTTGTTACTTTTTTAGATATGATAGGGATGCTGAGAGGTCAAATATACTGTTTAGGTTTTCTACTGCCAAGTTTACACCTTCACTATTACAGTGGAATGTTTTGTCCAGGAAGTTGTCTAAAAGGGATTTAATTTGTTGTTGCCTAATTGTTTTTTGGTAGGTTTCGACACTACTTTCCTTCCATCTATAGCATTTCTTAATATTATTCAGTTCCTTTGGCTTTGATGCCTCATGATTGAGTATTGCTCTGTTCAAGTAGACTGTGATTTTGCTGTGGTCTGATAGGGGTGTCAGTGGGCTGACTGTGAACGCTCTGAGAGACTCTGGGTTGAGGTCAGTGATAAAGTAGTCTACCGTACTACTGCCAAGAGATGAGCTATAGGTGTACCTACCATAGGAGTCCCCTCGAAGCCCCTCGAAGAGTCCCCATTGACTATGTACATACCCAGTGTGCGACAGAGCTGCAGGAGTTGTGACACGTTTTTGTTGGTTATGTTGTCGTAGTTGTGCCTAGGGGGGGATTTGGGGGAGGGAATGCTGTCACCTCCAGGTAGGTGTTTGTCCCCCTGTGTGCTGAGGGTGTCAGGTTCTTGTCCAGTTCTGGCATTTAGGTCGCCACAGACTATGTCCCTGGGTCTGGAAATGATTGATTTCCCCCTCCAGGATGGAGAAGCTGTCTTCATTAAAGTATGGGGATTATAGTGGGGGGATATAGGTAGCACACAGGAGGACATTTTACTCTGTTGAGATCATTTCCTTTTGAATTTCAAGCCAAATGTAAAATGTTCCTGTTTTGATTAATTTAATAGAGTGAGTTAGGTCTGCTCTATACCAAATTAGCATACCCCCTGAGTCCCTTCCCTGTTTCACACCTGGTAGTTTGGTGGATGGGACTACCAGCTCTCTGTAACCTAGAGGGCAACCAGTGGGTCCGTCTCCTCTATACCATGTATTTCCGATTTATTTGGTGAAGTCCAGGTTCCTGCTCTTTAGGCCAAAGGCAGATGACCTCAGGCCTTGGATATTCCAGGATGAAATAGTGAAGGCTTTGGGTTCCATAAAGTGTCTCTTTCTTTCTTTCTCTTTCTTTCTTTCTTTCTTTCTTTCTTTCTTTCTTTCTTTCTTTCTTTCTTTCTTTCTTTCTTTCTTTCTTTCTTTCTTTCTTTCTTTTCTCTCTCTCTCTCTCTCTCTCTCTCTCTCTCTCTCTCTCTCTCTCTCTCTCTCTCTCTCTCTCTCTCTCTCTCTCTCTCTCTCTCTCTCTCTCTCTCTCTCTCTCTCTCTCTCTCTCTCTCTCTCTCTCTCTCTCCTTCTCAGGTCTGTCCTCAGGGTTAGTTCCTATGTATATAGGGGAGATAGCTCCAATGGCCTACAGAGGAGCTCTGGGAACCTTACATCAACTGGCTATTGTTACTGGTATACTACTGAGTCAGGTAAGACTACACACACACACACACACCTATGTGTCTGTCCCTAATCTCTGTCCCCCTGTCACTGTCTGTGTCCATCCCTAATCTCTGTCCCCCTGTCTCTCTCTGTGTCCATCCCTAATCTCGGTCCCCCTGTCACTGTCCGTCCTTAATCTGTCCCCCTGTCTCTCTCTGTGTCCGTCCCTAATCTCCATCCCCCTGTCACTGTCTGTGTCCGTCCCTCATCTCTGTCCCCCTGTCCCCCAGGTGCTAGGTCTAGAGTTCCTCCTGGGTAATGACTACTACTGGCCGGTGCTGCTGGGTCTGTCTGGAGCTCCTGCTGTGTTACAGTCTCTACTGCTGCCACTGTGTCCTGAGAGTCCCAGATACCTCTACATCAAGAGAGGCATGGTGGAGGAGGCCAAGAAGAGTACGTACTGTAGAAATATCAGCTCTCTCTTAGAAAATATATATGATCTGAATAAGAATAACCTGAATAAATAATAATTGAATAAAAATACACACATGCTGTATGTGCGTGCATTTGTAGGTCTGCGTCGTCTGAAGGGAGAGTATGACCCATCAGCTGATCTGGAGGAGATGAGGAGGGAGAAGGAGGAGGTGGAGAAGGAGGCGCAAGTCTCTATCGCCGTCCTGGTACGTTCAATATCTCCTCTACTGAACATCTGGTGTATAGCTGTCTAATCATGTTGGTCTGGTCCTGTATTAATAATGTGATATGTGTCTGTAGTCCTGTATTAATAATGTGATATGTATCTGTAGTCCTGTATTAATAATGTGATATCTGTCTGTAGTCCTGTATTAATAATGAAATATGTCTGTAGTCCTGTATTAATAATGAAATGTGTCTGTAGTCCTGCATTAATAATGTGATATGTGTCTGTGGTCCTGTATTAATAATGTGATATGTGTCTGTGGTCCAATATTAATAATGAAATATATCTGTAGTCCTGTAGTCCTGTATTAATAATGAAATATGTCTGTAGGCCTGTATTAATAACGTGATATGTGTCTGTAGTCCTGTATTAATAATGAAATATATCTGTAGTCCTGTAGTCCTGTATTAATAATGTGATATGTCTGTAGACCTGTATTAATAATGTGACATGTGTCTGTAGTCCTGTATTAATAATGTGATATGTATCTGTAGTCCTGTATTAATAATGTGATGTGTGTCTGTGGTCCTGTATTAATGCTGTAATATGCCTGTAGTCCTGTATTAATAATGTGATATGTGTATGTGGTCCTGTATTAATGCTGTAATATGCCTGTAGTCCTGTATTAATAATGTGATATGTGTCTGCAGACCTGTATTATTGCTGTAAAATGCCTGTAGTCCTGTATTAATAATGTGATTTGTGTCTGCAGACCTGTATTAATGCTGTAATATGCCTGTAGTCCTGTATTAATAATGTGATATGTGTATGTGGTCCTGTATTAATGCTGTAATATGCCTGTAGTCCTGTATTAATAATGTGATATGTGTCTGCAGACCTGTATTAATGATGTGATATGTATGTGGTCCTGTATTAATAATGAGATATGTGTCTGTAGACCTGTATTAATAATGAGATATGTGTCTGCAGACCTGTATTAATGCTGTGATATGTCTGTAGTCCTGTATTAATAATGTGATATGTGTCTGCAGACCTGTATTAATGCTATAATATGCCTGTAGTCCTGTATTAATAATGTGATATGTGTCTGCAGACCTGTATTAATGCTGTGATATGCCTGTAGTCCTGTATTAATAATGTGATATGTGTCTGCAGACCTGTATTAATGCTGTGATATGTCTGTAGTCCTGTATTAATAATGTGATATGTGTCTGCAGACCTGTATTAATGCTGTGATATGCCTGTGGTCCTATATTAATGCTGTGATATGTCTGTAGTCCTGTATTAATAATGTGATATGTGTCTGCAGACCTGTATTAATGCTGTAATATGCCTGTAGTCCTGTATTAATAATGTGATATGTGTCTGCAGACCTGTATTAATGCTGTAATATGCCTGTAGTCCTGTATTAATAATGTGATATGTGTCTGCAGACCTGTATTAATGCTGTGATATGTCTGTAGTCCTGTATTAATAATGTGATATGTGTCTGCAGACCTGTATTAATGCTGTAATATGCCTGTAGTCCTGTATTAATAATGTGATATGTGTCTGCAGACCTGTATTAATGCTGTGATATGTCTGTAGTCCTGTATTAATAATGTGATATGTGTATGTGGTCCTGTATTAATGCTGTAATATGCCTGTAGTCCTGTATTAATAATGTGATATGTGTCTGCAGACCTGTATTAATGCTGTGATATGCCTGTAGTCCTGTATTAATAATGTGATATGTGTATGTGGTTATGTGGTCCTGTATTAATGCTGTAATATGCCTGTAGTCCTGTATTAATAATGTGATATGTGTCTGCAGTCCTGTATTAATGCTGTGATATGTCTGTAGTCCTGTATTAATAATGTGATATGTGTATGTGGTCCTGTATTAATGCTGTAATATGCCTGTAGTCCTGTATTAATAATGTGATATGTGTCTGCAGACCTGTATTAATGCTGTGATATGCCTGTAGTCCTGTATTAATAATGTGATATGTGTATGTGGTTATGTGGTCCTGTATTAATGCTGTAATATGCCTGTAGTCCTGTATTAATAATGTGATATGTGTCTGCAGTCCTGTATTAATGCTGTGATATGTCTGCAGACCTGTATTAATGCTGTGATGTGTGTCTGTGGTCTTCTAGGTGCGGTCGTCTCTCTACAGGCAGCAGCTGTTTGTAGCCCTGATGATGCATCTCTCACAACAACTGTCTGGAATCAACGCTGTGAGTTACTGAGAGAGAGGGAACAACTGTCTGGAATCAACGCTGTGAGTTACTGAGAGAGAGGGGGAGAGAGGGAACAACTGTCTGGAATCAACGCTGTGAGTTACTGAGAGAGAGGGGGAGAGAGGGAACAACTGTCTGGAATCAACGCTGTGAGTTACTGAGAGAGAGGGGGAGAGAGGGAACAACTGTCTGGAATCAACGCTGTGAGTTACTGAGAGAGGGGGAGAGAGGGAACAACTATCTGGAATCAACACTGTGAGTTACTGAGAGAGAGGGGGAGAGAGGGAACAACTGTCTGGAATCAATGCTGTGAGTTACTGAGAGAGAGGGAACAACTGTCTGGAATCAACACTGTGAGTTACTGAGAGAGAGGGGGAAGAGAGGGAACAACTGTCTGGAATCAACACTGTGAGTTACTGAGAGAGAGGGGGAGAGAGGGAACAACTGTCTGGAATCAATGCTGTGAGTTACTGAGAGAGAGGGAACAACTGTCTGGAATCAACGCTGTGAGTTACTGAGAGAGAGGGGGAGAGAGGGAACAACTGTCTGGAATCAACGCTGTGAGTTACTGAGAGAGAGGGGGAGAGAGGGAACAACTGTCTGGAATCAATGCTGTGAGTTACTGAGAGAGAGGGAACAACTGTCTGGAATCAACACTGTGAGTTACTGAGAGAGAGGGGGAGAGAGGGAACAACTGTCTGGAATCAATGCTGTGAGTTACTGAGAGAGAGGGGGAGAGAGGGAACAACTGTCTGGAATCAACGCTGTGAGTTACTGAGAGAGAGGGGGAGAGAGGGAACAACTGTCTGGAATCAACACTGTGAGTTACTGAGAGAGAGGGGGAGAGAGGGAACAACTGTCTGGAATCAATGCTGTGAGTTACTGAGAGAGAGGGAACAACTGTCTGGAATCAACACTGTGAGTTACTGAGAGAGAGGGGGAGAGAGGGAACAACTGTCTGGAATCAATGCTGTGAGTTACTGAGAGAGAGGGGGAGAGAGGGAACAACTATCTGGAATCAATGCTGTGAGTTACTGAGAGAGAGGGGGAGAGAGGGAACAACTATCTGGAATCAACACTGTGAGTTACTGAGAGAGAGGGAACAACTGTCTGGAATCAACACTGTGAGTTACTGAGAGAGAGGGGGAGAGAGGGAACAACTGTCTGGAATCAACGCTGTGAGTTACTGAGAGAGAGGGGGAGAGAGGGAACAACTGTCTGGAATCAACGCTGTGAGTTACTGAGAGAGAGGGGGAGAGAGGGAACAACTGTCTGGAATCAACACTGTGAGTTACTGAGAGAGAGGGGGAGAGAGGGAACAACTGTCTGGAATCAACGCTGTGAGTTACTGAGAGAGAGGGAACAACTGTCTGGAATCAACGCTGTGAGTTACTGAGAGAGAGGGGGAGAGAGGGAACAACTATCTGGAATCAACACTGTGAGTTACTGAGAGAGAGGGAACAACAGTCTGGAATCAACACTGTGAGTTACTGAGAGAGAGGGGGAGAGAGGGAACAACTGTCTGGAATCAACGCTGTGAGTTACTGAGAGAGAGGGGGAGAGAGGGAACAACTGTCTGGAATCAACGCTGTGAGTTACTGAGAGAAAGGGGGAGAGAGGGAACAACTGTCTGGAATCAACACTGTGAGTTACTGAGAGAGAGGGGGAGAGAGGGAACAACTGTCTGGAATCAACGCTGTGAGTTACTGAGAGAGAGGGAACAACTGTCTGGAATCAACGCTGTGAGTTACTGAGAGAGAGGGGGAGAGAGGGAACAACTGTCTGGAATCAACACTGTGAGTTACTGAGAGAGAGGGGGAGAGAGGGAACAACTATCTGGAATCAATGCTGTGAGTTACTGAGAGAGAGGGGGAGAGAGGGAACAACTATCTGGAATCAATGCTGTGAGTTACTGAGAGAGAGGGGGAGAGAGGGAACAACTATCTGGAATCAACGCTGTGAGTTACTGAGAGAGAGGGGCAGAGAGGGAACAACTGTCTGAGAGAGAGAATACAGGAAGAAAAGAGAGGGATTGTGAATGAGTGAGAGAGTGAAGTGTGTGTGTGTTGAGTCACCAGTGAGTGTATTGTATCTTTGTATATTGTTTTATATTGTTGTATATTGTTTTATATCGTTTTAACAGCATGGATGAGTCAGATTGAGGTTTTTATGACTCTGCTTTACTGGATGGAAACATAATGTTTGTTTTTATCTCTTTAGATATTTTATTACTCAACAGCCATCTTTGAGAGAGCAGGAGTCACCCAGCCTGTCTATGCAACCATTGGAGTAGGAGTTATCAATACCGTCTTTACTATGGTGTCGGTACGGAAAGACACACACACACACGCACACGCACACACACACACACGCACACGCACACACACACACACACACAGACACACAGACACACACACACATAGACACACACACACGCACACGCACACACACACACACACATAGACAAACCATTTGTAGGTCAGTGATGCAAACAGTCATACTGTTTAAGTGAACTAAAATGTGTGTGTGTGTTGCAGGTGGCCCTAGTGGACAGGGCCGGCCGACGGACATTGACTCTGATTGGTTTAGGAGGGATGTGTATCTGTGCCGTCGCCATGACAGTCGGCCTCGTCTACCTGGTATGACCAATCAAAATGAATTGTCTCTATCTCTCTACCAATAGGGTTTCAGTATTTGAGAGTTACATTTCCTGTCTGTATATGACTGTTTCCTATGTTTGTTAACCATCTCTTGTTCCTCCAGAGTAAAATAATTTGCATTTATTTATTTTATTTAACCTTTATTTAACTAGGCAAGTCAGTTAAGAACAAATTCTTATTTACAATGACGGCCTACTAAAAGGCAAAAGGCCTCCTGCGGAGACGGGGGCTGGGATAAAAAATATATATATAGGACAAAACACACATCACGACAAGAGACACCACAACACTACATAAAGAGAGACCTAAGACAACAACATAGTATGGCAGCAACACATGACAACACAGCATGGTAGCAAAACCACATGACAACAGCATGGTAGCAACACAACATGGCAGCAGCACAACATGATAGCAGTACAAAACATGGTAGAAACATAATTGGGCACAGACAACAGCACAAAGGTAAGAAGGTAGAGACAACAATACATCACGCAATGCAGCCACAACTGTCAGTAAGAGTGTCCATGATTGAGTCTTTGAATAAAGAGAGGGAGATAAAACTGTCCAGTTTGAGTGTTTTTTGCAGCTCGTTCCAGTCGCTAGCTGCACCGAACTGGAAAGAGGAGCGACCCGGGGATGTGTGCGCTTTGGGGACCTTTAACAGAATGTGACTGGCAGAACGGGTGTTGAATGTGGTGGATGAGGGCTGCAGTAGGTATCTCAGATAGGGGGGAGTGAGGCCTAAGAGGGTTTTATAAATAAGCATCAACCAGTGGGTCTTGCGACGGGTATACAGAGATGACCAGTTTACAGAGGACTATAGAGTGCAGTGATGTGTCCTATAAGGAGCATTGGTGGCAAATTTGGTGGCCGAATGGTAAAGAACATCTAGCCGCTCGAGAGCACTCTTTGCAACGGTTGGTGTGAGGTGTGACCCAGGTGCGGTGCAGGTTAGACAGTAGGCGGTAGGCAGAGATGATGAAACAAGGAACTTTACTGATGGTCCCGAAGTCAGGATACAAAATTACGGACTTTACACAAAAAAGAAAGGCGGAGCAAAGAAGACTCCAAAAAACAGGCAGACAACCAAAAATATGAAATACTCACTATGACTGAAATAATAACTAAACAGGGAGAACACTTCTCACGTACCTGTCCATACGTCCCGCGATCAGACACTGATTAGTACTGCTTGGCATAGTGAAACTAGCAGGGAATAAATACACAGGTGAATCAGATAGACACAGGTGACACCAATAGGAAGACACCTAGTGGGTCGCTCCGGAACTGCGACCCCCTCCTGTAACAGTGCCCCCCTCCCCCAGACGAACTGCCCCAGCCGTTCACCTCTGTTGTTATCAGCCCTGGGTCCAGAATGTCCCTCCTGTGCACCCAGGAATTGGAGACCCCTCCCCATCCGCCGGCAGTCCAGGATCCGGTCCACAGTAAAAGCCAGCTGCCCTCCGACGAGGCGCAGTGGGGGGAACAGGACGAGGAGGGGGAGCCAGGGGACAGGTGGTGACTGACTTGAGGAGGGACACATGGAATGTGGGATGAAACCTTCATGGTGGGGGGAAGTTGCAGGCGGTAGGCCACTGGGTTGACTCGCCGGACCACTCTGAATGGCCAGACGAACTGGGGGGACAGCTTCCTGGACTCCACGCGGAGGGGAAGATCCTGCGTGGAGAGCCACACCCTCTGTCCCGGGCGATGCCTGCGGTTGGCCTGGAGTTGAGACCTGACCGAGGCTCGCTTAAGTGCCGTCCGTACCTGCCTCCAGGTGCGGCGACAGTGACTGATGTGGGCCTGGACCGACGGGACCGCCGCCTCCTCCTCTTGCTCGGGGAATGGGGGGGTTGGTACCCGTATTGGCACTGGAAGGGGGACAGGCCGGTGGATGAGCAGAGAAGGGTGTTGTGGGCGTACTCTGCCCACGCCAGTCGTTGACTCCACGTAGCTGGGTTGCTGGAGGCGTAGCACCTCAGCACCACTTCCAGATCCTGGTTGACGCGCTCCATCTGCCCATTCAACTGGGGATGGAAGCCGGAAGACAAGCTGACGGAGGCGCCGAGGCAGGTGGCGAACAC